>NC_088872.1:26767952-27116591 GCF_032884065.1 Artemia franciscana | reverse complement strand
CAATAGCGGAACACATTAATAAAATCTGACACTGGAATATTTAAACAGTTTCTTTTATTCTATGCTTGGACTTCCTTTAGCTCAGCTGGTAGCTCATTTTTAGGATGCTTGTTTTCAAAATGTTGTTTATATGTCTTAGGATCGGGCATCTGAGCCTAAAAAAGAATATATTACGGTTACAATCGCCCATGCTTGCACTATGTATGTGTATCAGGCTATACATCAGCCAACCAAAAATCCAAACCAATGTCTTCTAAATTTCTTTGCTATTTTTAAGCAACTTATTAGATTGCACAGAAACTATAACAACTTCACGGATGTCACCTACCACCACAGAAGAGTCAACTTAAAACCTGTTTTTTAGTCAAGAGTTTATCTTGAATGGCCGATATGACAGCATAGGCAGAGTCCTCTAAAAAGCATTAGAGGACCCCCCCCCCTTATGTGTATTTATCGCAAGTGGAAATACATCATAAGATACAAAACCCCGTACTTTTAGTAAGTCTAAGATGTGAGCTACAGGCCGGAACAATCTTCCTTTCCCTATCTGTTCCCTAGTAAAATTCGGAAATTTGGCAACAAGAATACACATTTACCAGTACCCAGCCCCAGACTTAGACCTGTGTGCAAGTATGAGATTTGAATTTGGATCCGAAGATACAAAACTCAAAATGTCTATCGTCCTCCAGGGATTTTACGACCAACGATTTTCTTTTCAACTTAGGATACCAAATACACGCAAGCTTCCAGGCGATTTAAACTCTCTCCATAAAGTTGGGTCGAATAAAGCAAACCAGAAAAATCACATTTTTCAAACTTGGCCAAATCTCTATTTTATACCAAAATACAACATAAACAGGTATCACCCATTGAAAATGTGTTTACATCTTAATTTCGAGCAGTTATAAGTATCTCCATAAGCATGGAGGAATGCATGATTTTAAAACAGCGATCGATGAAAAATACCAACTTAGAAATAGGTTACAGAAATTTCCTAGCACAGAGAATAAATCTTATACATCTCCATAGATCAGAAGCTAAGGTGAAAAAGGTAGTCCTAAATGCAAAGAGATCAACATGGAATAATTTCTCAGATAAATTAGACATGAATAACCCACTGTCAAATGTCCACAGCTTCATCAATTGAATGGCGGAAAAAGTTAAAGGATGGTATTATACCAACATTCTCCTTACCAGTAACCAACAAAAAGCAGAGGTCTTTTCCAAATATTTCGGACAACCAGCCCCCAGTACATTTCCTCATCTCACCCTGTATGTTTGGAAACTCTACAGCAAAACAAAGGCTATGGAGAAGCTTATGAGACTATTTACAGAAAGAAAGCTTTTCAAAGCTTTGGAGGAAGTGAATGTGGATTCAGCATCTGGAGAGGATGAAATAAGTTAATTGACACTGGTTAATTCAGGGCTGATATTTAGAAAAGTCCTAATTGATGCGTACAACGAAGCCTGGAAGCGAGTTACTTTTTCCAAAATTTATAAGAAGTCAATAATTATTCCAGTGAAGAAACCGAGTAAACCACCAGGAAGGCTATTTTCTTATAGGCCTATATTGTTTTTATCTGTTTAGTACAAAATTATAGAAAAGATGATAAAGAAAATGTTTGAATTGTTTTGTGAATATAATAGCCTCTTACCGCAACAGCAGTGGTTTTAGGAAAGGCTTCAATGCAACAGATTGTATACTCATGTTGGAGGAGGCTACAAACAATGTTAAAAGTCAACAGAAGGTCCTCGTAGCAGCATTTTTGACTTCAAATCTGGTTTTGACAAAATATTAGAGAAGAAGCTATGTCAAATTTTAAAGACAATGGAGGATTTCCCAGACAAATTCATCATTTCATCTCTGATTTCCTTAATATTAAAACATTCAAAGTGAAGATCAATGAAGCTACATCATCTACTAGGCACCAGCAGGGTTTACCGCAATGATCGTCACTTAACCTAATCCTTTTCCTCCTCTTTATAGCCGAACTCAAATTTTCAAGGGAGAGTTTAGGGCCAGCAACCTTTGCAGATGACCTCACCATTTGGAAGCAGAAGAGAAAAATAATGAAGCAATTGGAGAGTTAAACTCTGCTCTGAAAGAATTAGTTCGGCTCTCCAAAGCATTAAGAATGAGTGCATTAACCCAAAAAACAAAAGTAATGATGTTCAGTAACAAAAACATTTCCAATCCAATGGCTCAAATAAGTAACAGAGGAGACTTGATCTAGTCAAAGAATGCATATCTTCTTCTTCTTCTTCTTCGGAAAAACAGCACTTGGAGTCTAAAAACAGTCTCCTTTCGGCTTCATAAAAATTTTCTGCTGGTTTATTTCTTTGGAATGTTAATATTCATCTTTCCAATTATACTACCACTTAATTGGGATTAACAATTGACCACCGATGGATTTGGAATAAACAAGCAGAGTTGACGAAAGAGGTTTGCCTGAATAGGATCGTAATTCTAAAGAGAATTGATTCTACAAACTGTGGAAATTCACACTGTATTAGGAATTTTTTAACAACATAACGCCAAAATGAAGAAAAGGATAGTTGCTTACGGCCATACCAATAAAAAACTTGTCGAAATTGGAAACAATCCAGAACATGGCACTCCGAATGGCTCCTAGCTTGTATTCACACAATACTAGTGATTGCACCAGGAAATTAGCAGTTGTGCCTATAAGTGAGAGAATAGCCAAAGCCACTGTCAAATATTATACCAGGAGTCAAAGCCTATGGGGAGCGGCACCCTTATTTCACTCTTTGTCATGGAAGCACTAGGTAGCAGAATCAAATTGGGATTGCATCTTCCAAGCTTTTGCAGCACTCTGTCCAAACTAGTCATTGGATAAAATTCAGGTTGATTCTTTTCAGTTCCCTTTTCCACGGAAGTTTCGCCCACCAAATGTCAGCCTGAAGCCTATACAGGACAAAAAGGAGATTATCCCACCCCAACTAATTATGGCTGAATTTTTAAGAAAAAAAGCTACAGAGTACAAAGATCATCTGCATATTTATACTGATGTAGGCAGTAAACCCGCTGCAGCAGCAATAATCCTACACTCTTCTCTGTCCATGCAAAAGCCTCTTCCACTGGACTTCTCAGTTTTGATGGCTGAATTGGCAGCAATAGTTGAATCACTAAAGGCAGTCAAAAATTATCTTCCCATCTGAGTAAAGAAGCAATCTTTTCGTATTCTCAGACTGCTCTGAAACTGATGAAAACTTTAACCTGAAACGCAAAGGACACTAATTTGCAGGAGATAAGAGAACAACTCAATTCTTTATCCAAAATGGACATTGCAGTGGATTTCCAGCATATTCCTAGCCATGTAGGGATCAACTATAATGAAAAAGTGGACAGTCTCTTTGCAGAGACAGCCAAGTCTATCGACCCACAACTTTCTCGAAAGTATTCCATTGCACTTACAAGATAAAATCAGAAACCTCCATAAAAGCCTCCCCCTGCTTTGGTTCAATTTTCAAAGAGCCTGAAATAAATTGGGACTACTTTAAAAGAAAAAGCTTAGCAGTAATACTGAAACGAAAGAATACAGATGGAAGTAACATAGTGACACAAATTGTATCTGCAACTTGACTGAAGAAACATTACAACACCTTCTCTTCAAATGCACAGCAAGAACCCCTGGATTTTATACACTGCATACCCTATCTAAAAAACTCGAACTTCCACCAGATATTGACCTGATTGCGGATGCTACTTTACCAGCTTCCATTGAAAAGGTGTTTTACAGAGAGGCAATTGATGCGCTAAAAAAATTTAGATGTGCTTCGAGGGATTTATATATACTGTATATATATACTTTTTTTTTATTATGTCTATTGTAAACTTGTGCAAAAGGGGGCTTGAGCAAGCAGGAAGAGCCATATTGCTACCAGTGGACCTGTAAGCCTTAAACTGCAGGGAACAAGCAGTTCAAGTACATGCACTTTCCAAATGTCAATTAAATCCTGTAATATGTGTTGAATTGCATTGTATTGAATGTTGTATTATGTTTTTTTTTTATTGTATTATGATTGTGAAAATGTGCAATTAGAAGCCAAAAGGTTTAGGATTCCAGGTGCTTTTCTTTAAGAAGAAAAAGATTAGATACACAAGTACAACTTAATCAGAAACAGAAGAAGAAGATAATCTTGTGGATTGAGCTAATGGTTAGTAAAATAATCAAAAACCACAGATGAAATACACCCAGTAGACAAAAAAAAAATAACACATAAAAAAGAAGCAAATATCAAGACAATCAAAGTAAAACATTAAAGAAGGAAACAAGGGTAGAAAAAGGTAAAAAGGGAAAGGGTAGAAAATGAATAAAAAAAATTTTTTTTTGTGTCTTCATTAAAAAAATTCTTTTCTTAAGTGGGTGCCCCTGGGGAAGGGAAACTAAACCATTTAAAATACCTTGCAGACACTGCAAATATGGACTAAGGCCTTAGCAGCAGCTTTTTTTTGTTCACTTAGATTGTGTCCAGCTTGCTTTTTGGCTTGATCTGCCCTTTGTTGAGCTTTTTGTTGAGACTGAATCTTCTGTTGACCACGAGCCATTTTTGACAAGGGTACACAAGGCTTGGCTTTTACACCTTAAAACAAAGAGAAAAAGCATGATTATATTTGTTAAATTTTATAAATTCTGACATATTATCAATGTTTCAAAGATACATGGGTACTTAAAGCCTAAATATTCCCAGAGGGGGAGACATCTGGCAGTCAAATGACTAACATTCCAGGCAAAAATAAGCAAATCTTTTCAAATTTCAGACTTCTGTTTTGTTCTAGGGAGAAATCTTTGAATAATCCATAGTTTGAAGTTCTCAAGGATGAATCAACAGACACTATCAACAGAAAATAGAACCAGATTTCTAATTAAGCTTAGGGAGGTTTAGAAAAGTTATTCATAGACAGGGTGACTCAGGAATTGGACCAAAAATTTTGATGTGCAAAATGTTCATTGTGTTTAACAAATCTTAAAATCCAAACAGCTCTCTTTCTTCATGCCAAAAAAGACATTGAATGACCCTAATTTAGTCCCAATATTTTCTCAACGCAAGGAGTTTGCTTTATCCATGGAATTAGGTCACAAATCGAACATGTTTTGTTGAAGTTATAAAGAGATTCACTGTGTAGTTAAAACAATTTTAACATCTATTTAGCTAAAGTTATAATGGTAAAAAAACTGAAAAAAAAAGAAGCAAGATGCCAAAAATATACTAAACAATAGACTTAAATTGCTAGATATCAGTTGGTGATGAAGACATCACCAAGTCACTCTCCCAATTATTTGAAGTCTCCCTATGTACCAAGGAAGTGTCTATAGATTGGAAAACAATATTTGCCACCCCTATGTTCAAAAAGGGATAAGAATAACTTCTGCAAGTGCCAAAATCCTGGAAGGAGTGGTAAATGACTCTGTCATGAAGCATCTCAAACTTAATGGGATACTATTGCCCAGCCAAGATGGTTTTCAACCAGAAAAGCCTGTAGAAACAAATGGAAACTTAAGAAGTTATAACAGACCTGGTTGACCAGGGCTTACCTGTGGATGTCTGTTGCTTGAGCTTACAAACGTGTTAGAAAAAATTCCACATGCATTTTCTGGATAGAACACAAGAGATTGAGGCTTTTTACTAATGAAGGAGAATCAATTCTCTCTGAGAGATGTGGAGTCACCAGTGGTGTCCTGCAGGGTAGTGTCTTAGCATCCACACTATTCAATATCTATATAAATTATATTTTCCAATTAACTACAAATCATCCAATCATCTTGACCATATTCAAAACTGGGCAACAACATGGCACATGAGTTTCAATATTCACAAATGTAGTGTTATTCATTTTGGCAAGTCCAACCCAGGTGTCAAGTATACTATGGTCAATCCAGCTGTAAATAACATTCAAAAGCTACAAAGTGTGGATGAAGAAAGGGGTCTTAGAATAATCAGTGACAACCAGTGTAAATTCCATTCAAATTGCGAGAAGACCATGTCTCATGCAAACTCTGTCCTAGCATTCTTAAAAAAAACTATATCCAGAAGGTCTCCCTATGCTTTTGTGATGTTGTACAAGGCCCTTGTCAGACCAGTGCTTGATTTTAGAATGTGAATAGCATCACCAGAATACATGGGTGACATAGAACTTCTGGAAGGGGTTCAAAGGAGAGCCACAAAGGCAATATCTAAGATGAGAGACAAACCTTATGATGAATGTTTGAAGGAGCTGAAATTATCTACACTGGTTTACCAATGACAAAAAGCTAATATACTTATGACATATGAGCTTACTTTACAAGAGCCCCCACCCCTCCCCGATTTATTTGTCAATTTCCCAAAATATTGGCACTGACAGGAGGACTCCAACAGCTGAAGAGGTATTAGCTTACAGTCCATAGAAAGTTAAGTCTTTTGCCAAATACTCTAACTCCTAAATCACATTTAGTTAAGAATCAACAATATTTTGAGAGATGAACAATACAGCTTTTAACAAAATAGATCTTTCACTGATCTAATATTCAGTTTAAGGATATTAACTAAAGAATCAAACAAATGGCAAACTGAAATATTAGTAGCATTTATTGACTTTTTAAGGCTTTCAATTCTGTACAGAGGTGACTGCTATGGTGAATATTAGAGCACTATGGGCTTCTAGACATGTTTATTAATATAATTATTGCTTTATATAAAAACTAGCTGGATGCTGTACAAACAAATTATGGACACCTGACTGAATGGATAAAGATCCTCTTTGACATATGACAAGGATGTATCCTCTCTCCTGTGCTCTTCATGACCTTAATTAACTACATACTCTGGACATGTGACTTTGTTAGAGGGATGCAGTTGAATGAGAGCTGAACTATCTTCAATGGTGATTTTGCTGCTGACATCTGCTCTTTTCTCAGCATACGAGTTAGAGTGGCAATTTGTACCCAAAAAAAGTCATGTACAACAATGTTAATTCAATGCTGGGTCAGTCACTGATGGTTGGTTCTGATGAGCTAGAGGAGGTA
This sequence comes from Artemia franciscana, assembly GCF_032884065.1. NCBI lineage: Eukaryota > Metazoa > Arthropoda > Branchiopoda > Anostraca > Artemiidae > Artemia > Artemia franciscana. The sequence goes on along the minus strand of NC_088872.1, from coordinate 27,109,563 downwards.
GCAGAATTTAGTATCTTGGAAAATAAAACTCTGATGGAAGCCTATAGTGCAAGGTCATTACATGTTTTGGTTATGCAGGCAATGCTTTTACCAAAGTAGGCAAGTCTGAAAAACTCTACATACTCTCTAAAGCTCAAACTCTAACTCCAAAATAGCAATGTCCTTTCTGAACTAATGTATAGATGCAAGGCCTGGGCACTGACAAACAATCTCCATTATAGCAAAAATAACTGGCATTAGAGGTAGAGATGCATGGATAATGGCTTCTGCTGCTTGGATTACATATTCATTTCTGAGAGTCTAAAGCCCATTTTCATGAGGATGACAGCTGGATGGATTTCATCCATACCAGTGGCCTCAATTAAAAAAAATTCCAAAGTCTAGGGGTGGGGGATTGCTATTAGTTTCATTTCACAAAATAAAGATACCAAAAAAGACATTTTCATTAAAAATACCCCAAAACTATTTCTAAAAATCTAGGGAGGAGATCTAGAGTTACAACTTCCCCCCTCCATGTACATACCTGATCCCTCTATCTAAACCTGTTTTTGCAAATGATTAGTTCAATCAATATATTTTTTGCTTCCTTCCTCCTCTGATCCATTTCAGGGCAGAGCTGGATGGAGGAATCCACCTTTTTGGTTAACAAATGGCTTTTTGGTTTTCATCAGAATGGGAGATGAACATACATTCAACTGCCATCTTTGCAAAAAGGAACCCTAAATTAGGATTTTTAAAAGGTAAAGTACACTTTTTAGTTTTCACTCAATTAAAATTGTCAGCAAGTACCACTTATTACAAACAGTGCTTTACCTAGGATTAAGAGAGCACAGCTTAGTCTAGGAATGGGATAATTCTAATTTAAGTGATATTTCATGGAGTGGACATGCTTAAATTTGTACATGTGTTGATGTGAGCAACAAGGTAACTACCTACTTACTAAGACTAACCAAAAGGTGCAAATCCAGTTAAACTGCTTCAGTTACTTCAATGATAAGACTGCTTTGATTACCTTAAATTGCATCTTCTAGCAACTAAGGTTGAAGAGCCTGTAGATGTTGCCAGGTAACATATAATCCATATTCATGTAACAACTCATAATCATATCTTTTTACATATATACAGGGCAATTTGGTTTGATTGTTGGGTGTTACTAGATGTAACACTTGCCTGGTGGATTTGAGGGCTAGAATACCCTGCTGGATGATACTGGTTCATCCCACTGCATCTTCCATGACTTCCCACTACAATCTCAGTCAACACCAACCATGAAGCTGTCAACTGACCTGGCATACACTGTAGATTTGCTAAGTGAGTTTCACAGTGGAACAACACAATTGGTTCAGCTTCTCATGCTTTCTGCAAAATTTTTGATGCAGTTTTTTGGGGGTTTCCTCATGTTTTGGTGTATTCACTGTGATTGAAAATGGGCCTAATAGTATCACTGGCCATCATCTTAAATGCTAGGATGACATCTCCTCTATTTCTACAGTATGTAAGGGTAAAAAGGTCAAGCTTTTTTAGTCATTGCTTGTAGGAGATTTGTTTTTTTTTTTGGAAAAAGGGAGCTTTGTTGCTCTAGACTGCACCTTCTCAAGTATCTCCATGTCACACTTAAAGTGCAGGCTGGAGACTGACATGCCAAACTCAAAATGGGGATGAACAAGGGCTGTGTATAGCTTCTTGATTACTCTTGGTTGGCGACTTGTCACTGAATGCTTGATCAAACCAAGGACTTTGTTTGCCTTTGTTACTTGGTTCTAACAGTGACTATGAAATTTAAGTTTATTGTCAATGATTACCACAAGATCATGTTCTTCCTTGGCAGTCTGTATAGCTTAATGTTGGACAAATTCTTCAGAACACATGAAGACAGAACTATTCCTTACATGATGAGTACCACAAATCGAATAAAAGTTTATAGAATACACTTAAGAAACATAGAAAGTTCATAGAAACAAAAATGGCAAAAACATGTAAGAAAAATACCAAACAGAAATGGAGCCAGCCCCTATTTGACAAATTCAATCTAACACAAGTGTTGTGAAGCAGAATTTTGTATTTAAATAGGCTAAAGGTATAAGTTTGTCTAAATTTGAATGTTAGAAAACAAATTTTTCTAAGATTGTACTCAACCAATCTTAATTAGCTTGTTGCCCAGTCCTAACTATCAGCCAGTCTCAACTAGGCTATCTAAACCTATATAGTCTATACCATGCCAAACATTAGAAACCTATTGATGGTGTTTAGGAAACATATATTTTAATCAAGATCTTTGTCCAAGATTAGGCACTGCCCAAGTACTGGGGTCTTACCTATGGAATTTTTTGTATTTGTACTACAAAACCTACCTATGATTTATTAGCAATGCTGAAAAATACAATGGCAGAATGAAAAAAAAAATATGAATTGTTAAGTTTACAGGATCTGATTGTAATAAATTAATGGATATGGAACATATGAATGTGAAATTTTAATATAGCATTTTTTTTGTCATAAACATGGCTATAGGCTTTTTTGCAACTGTAGGAAAGCTACCAGACTGTTATTCAAAAGAAGAGGAGAATTGGCTAGGCTTCAGTGGAAAGTGTTTCAAGCTAGATGTTTTTGGTGCTTAATTCAATCTATTTTGCTCATGAATAGCCTATAATAAAAATTCACATTTTGAAATGTGGCTTCTATTCATTAACTAACTCACTAAACTCTACCCATTTGGAGGAGAGAGAATCTGCATTAGTATAAAGCATCAAAAGTGGATCAGTACAATATTTCAAATTTGGCTTGGGGACAAAAAGGCTGCTGTTCCTGAACTAATTCCAGCTCACTCCTACAAGTCTTAATCCTCTAACCAACCTCACCAGCAGCAATCTCTTCCTTCAGTTGTTGTTTCAAAGCATCATACTTCTTTTTCTTTGCCAGCTCAGCATCACTCCTGTCATGTGCAATCCAAAAATACAGAATCTTCACTTTAAGCTTGACTTCTATGTTGAAAAAAAGGGTGGCTGAATCACACTCTATTGGTGACTTAAATGTTAACTTAACTGGTCTATTTCTGTTAGCCTGCTTACAAGCCAACCACACCAAAAAAAGAACATTTAACTGAACAGCTTTGCATCATTTCATTATTAAGGACTGTAGATCAGCTTCATTCTGGAGTTTTTGATTTGTCATCCCTTTTTCTTCTAATCTGAACAATATAAACTTTTACTGTTTTTGTATTATATCAAAAAGCCCATGTTGCACTGCTTGAGTGGAATATGTAGAGGCCTTTACTTGGTTACTCAAGGGATCTTAACTTAGACCTTCTATCACTTTTAAAATTTCCTGCATAATTGTGACTTTTACTTTGCCTTTGGAGCATTAATCCACAATTTCTGCTTCTAATTTCAATATTTTTCATCAGCTTTTGAGTATTTCTCCACAATTTCCACTTCTAATTTCAAGATTTTTTCATCAACTGGTTTCAGTAGAGCTTGAAATTTGAGTTCCAGCTCATTTTGCATATCTGGATTGGAATTTTGTCTATCTGGACAATCTTCCTAATAACCTCAGGAGTATTTTCATGATCTTTTTGTTTGTAAACAGGGCAGTACCATGTAAACCCCAAGTAATTACTGGTTTTCATGAAAAGTTTATATTCTGATTTCAACATATTCAGGCACTCTATGCACAACCATCACAGAGAAGTGCATAGCTATCATCAGCTAAATTTGCATCACATGCTGCATATTTATTGATGCCTTTTGTGCTCATTTGGATGCTCTCCCTATTTGTCTACTATTTATTTAGACACTACTATGACAACTGTCCTACACTTAGCATTGTGCATTGGCAACATTATTCACCACCATATTGGTTTTTAGTATGTATTTCAGATAATATTCATTTGAATTGGAATGCATTCTTCATTTGCATTGATAGAACTCATTTGCATTGGAACTAAACTTTAACCCCCCTCCCAATTTTGCAAATATAGACCATGAATTTCAGCCTATAGAGAGCCACTCCTAGGGTTGATGATGCATGGGGAAAAATTAATTACAGTGCCCTTCTCCCAACCCAAATACAAGCTAAATATACAGAATCAAGGTGGACAATTCCCTAACCATAGTGTCCCCTAAGCCACAGTGCCCATGGCAACTGCCCCAGTTGCCCTCTCTACCAACAGCTCTGATTTTATAGGCCAATTGCCAACATACTAAATTGGATTTTCTGTTATCTTGACAAACTATTAAATAAACTAGAAGAAAAGAATGACTGGAGAAGAACTCAGTGAATATCTACAACTCAGGAAATATATTGGTACATTAGATGGGGGAGTTAAATTAATTCCTAATATAAATAAATGTTGAATTTAGATTCAGGGTGAAATTCTGATTCTAAGGATAGCCTAGCCTGTTTCCCAGCCTCTCATCTAGAATTTCGTTTCTTTTCTAACAGACATTTGTCAACCTGTATAACAAATACGTCTAACCTAGATGCACTAGTCTATTTTCAAGAATACGATACAGACCTCTGATCAAAGTAAACCCGAGAATAGTCAAAATTTACAATGAAATTGGTGAAGCGCAAGTCCAAACTGAAAACCTTAACAAATATCCTTAAATGGCAAAATAATTAACCTTGTTATAAAATTTCTCGCTGAAATATTTGAGTAAACATAATGCGTCCCTATTTGCTTTTGTATAATGCCCTACAAAGTGCTGGGTTTGTTTTATTTCGCTTTTCCAGGTTTATCCTTCCATTGCACTAAGTTTTACTCTTTGTAAAGCTTTTGGTTACAGGCTTTTCACTCTCTCCAATAGTACGTAGTTCAGCTAGCCTTGGCTAGGTTAAGAAAATTTTGTAAGTGGATCTGGAACCTAAGGCATGCTCTGGTTAGATTTCTGGTAAAATTCTAGACAAGCTATTTTTTATATCTTGGAAAAGGGTTAGGTTAGAAAAACGAAACATCCAGTAATGAATCCAGGGCCAAAAACATACTCTGGGAAGGTAGGCCTATTGCCAATCTTGTATTGTTAACCCTCTTGTGGGCACTGGTGTTTATTGAACACATTTCGCCTTAATGCTCCTCTAGTTTAAAACTCATTGTTTTTTAACCAGAACTTCATTGCTATCTCTTCTCAATAGGTGTTTCTATTGTACTGTACTCGGCATCTAGGCTACTGAATACTTTCAAAGCCTATGAAAGGTGTTGGTCAATATCAGGAATATTTATTGTGCTTGAACCAGAATTAACTAGTCTATTGCCAATAAATTTTTCATTGTTCACATTTTTTACTTACAAATAAAGTGAACATGGGTGAAAAAGTGCTTAAATTTGAATTTGTGACAGAAATGATTATTATATTCATAAAGAATATAAAAAAGGCATCACATGGTATGTTCACTTTATTTGTAAGTCAAAAATATAAAAAAAAGATTTTCCCTACTGTCTATATGCTGGGGTAAAATTGGAGCAAACAGTATTAATGGCTTTTGTATAAATTGAATATTCCACTCAATGCCTTTTTTATGCTCTTTACAAATATAATAATTGCTTCTACCAGAAATTCAGATTTAAGCACTTTTTGACCTCTTAAAAATGACCTATATATGGGATCATTACAAATCTATAATAGTTTAGAAACAAATTTGGGCTATATATTTGCACATCAGGGGTGGGGGTGGGGGTAAAGCATAGCATATATTAAATATGTAAACTAACCATTGCTGTTTTTTATGTGTTTGTGCTGTTGCACTGGTGATTTCTCTTCTCATTAAAATTCAATGTGCACAAACACATAAAAAAAAATATAGCAATGCTTAGTTTACATATTTAATATATGCTATGCTTTACCCCCACCCCCCTGATGTGCAAATATATAGCCCAAATTTGTTTCTAAACTATTACATATTTGTAATGACCCCATATATAGGTCATTTTTAAGAGGTCAAAAAGTGCTTAAATCTGAATTTCCAGTAGAAGCGATTATTATATTTGTAAAGAGCATTAAAAAGGCATCAAGTGGTATATTCACTTTATATGAAAGCCAGTAATACTGTTTGCTCCAATTTTATCTATGCTGGTAGCCCTTTCATGTTTTACAAGCATTTAGGTTTGGATTTGTGGCCATCTTCTTTTTGTCCACTCATGGGGAAATTACACAAATTTGTTCTTGATGCAAACTCAACACTGTTGACAGTGCCCTACTAATAATAATACATCTGGAGTGGTACCTAACCATAGAAGTTGACATTATCACTCTGATTAGGTAGATAATGATCATGTTCATTATGTCCATGTTTGAATATTGTGCCTGTTTGTTGTCTTCTGCAAAAAAATGAAAAAAAGAATTTTGATAAAGTAAATTTTCTTTTCCACATGCATATTAAGTTGACTGATGAAGAAGCCAATAAAATCATATTTGACAAGGAAAGTTACATCAATTATGAAGAGTCAAATATAGATCTTACAAGTGATGAAGAGAACAGTTGAGACCAACCTGGGTCTTATCTAAAGTTACAGACACTTTCTTTGGTCACAACATAATTGTGACCTAAGCCAACATATAGCTGTGACACAGTTAGGAACAGAATTCTATGCTAGCAGTAAGCAGTGTTGCCAGGAAAACTAAAGTGAAGAGGGCAAGACTATGGAAAGTAAGTGGGGGCAACCCTATTGGAGTAAGTGTGCCCGCTTTTTTGAGGGAGCACAGTGTCATCTTGAATCTAAATGAAGAGGCTTATGCTGTTGAATATTTTGATGCATTGATGACTTCTGAAATCCTGGATATGATAGTCTATGAGAAAATGGCTACGAGCTTGGTCTTACTGTTGCTGAACTCTGCATTTATCTTAGCTGTTTATTGGTGATGAGCTACATTCACTTTTCAAGGCTTGAGAACTATTGGTCTAGGTCCTTGAAACTACTACTAGTAGCTGACTAAATATCTAGCAAGCATTTCAAAAAGATCCATGAATGCCTGTATTTCACAAGCCAGGAACAAAGCAATGGAGTCAAGTATTATAAAATAAGGCCTTGTTCAAGCTTCTTCTCAGTGTATACAAAGCTGCCTTGTCTGATCAAGAATATAATTTGGTTGATGAAATGGTGGTACCTTCCAAAGACAGGAGTAGCTTAAAACAACATACGGCATCAAAACTGATGAAATGAGGCCTTAAGATTTGGGTGCATTCTAGTGTGTTGGGTATGTTTACAACTTTGAACCTTATCAGGAAAGTAGCAGTTGCACTCAAACCTCCAAACATAGCTTAGGTGGTAATGTTGTTATTTGCCTTTGTTGTGGTCTTGAAAAGAAGAATGCAAAGGTGTGTTTTGACAACCTCTTCACTTCAATCACTGTTGTAGAAATGTTAGCAAAAGAAAATATTTAAGCATTGGCATTCTGCATGCAAACAGACTTGATGACATTAGAAACAACCTGGTTGGAGAGAAAGAAAAAAAAGACAGAGGGTCCACCTCATATGCAACATCAGGGGAAGGCATCACTTTGTTGCAGTGGAAAGACATCAACCTTGTTCCCCTAAGCTACTCATACAATAGGCACCATCCAGCTGATATTGTAGAGAGATGGAGTAGCTAAGAAAAGAAGAAAGTAGGCATTGAAAGACCATTCTCTGTCAAAAAATACAGTAAATGCATGGGAGGTGTTAACTTCTTGTACTCTCTCACATCACACTATAAGAATGATTTTAGGAACAAGAGGTGGTATATAGAACTATTTTACCATGTTGTTGACATTACTGTTGCCAATGCTGGAATTATTTACTGCAACCATGTTCCTGAAACAAAATCTGACCTTCTGGAATTCAAAGTGTCTGTTGCAGTGTTGCTTCTGAACAATGGTATGGTTAGGATGTGCACAAGTCCTAGGTGTCAAGGTTGTCTTTCTCTTCCAAAGTGGATTGTTACCCAGTCAGTCTCAAAAGAAGTGAGTTTGGATGGCATGTTTGGGCATCAGCCAATGAAATCCTAAAGAAGAATGCATAAAGGCGCAATGAGCAGACCTATAAACATAGAACACATGTTGAGTGTAAAAATTGCCAAACTCCTTTTTGCCCTGAATGCTGTAAATGTTTTCACAGGCGTCCATAATGGGCAACATCCACATATGAGGAGACTTTGAAAATTATCAGTTTTCATTTTTTTTTTTTTATGTCTTGTCTAAATAAAAATCTGAAATCTTCACTATTGTTTTGGTCTAGAAAAAGTGCCTTCAAAATGAGATTCTGAAAGATTTCGAAATTTGCACATGATAGGGTTAATCCTCTTTTGATTTCAAAGTCTTATATTGACAGGTCTATACCTATTGTAATTTTGACATAAAAACATTTGGTGTTTGCCTAGATAGCCACCTGGAGATAAGGAAGCAAGTTAAGAAAACAGTTCTTACTTCATAATATGCAAAATAAGTTAACACTTTTTGCATGCAGCCTTGCTATACTTTACCCAACCCCTCCACCTAATGTGCAAATATATAGCCTAAATTATATATTTCCTATTTTTTTTCAGAATGGGTCTTGGTTGTTTCAATCTATTCACCTGTAAATTGAATCAACTGTGACAAAAGAAAAACTAAAAAAAACTGATGTGTGGCATAATGCACTGGAAAATATATAATGTAGGCTATATATTTACACATTTGGGGGGGGGGGGAGTATAGTGAGGCTGCATGCAAAATGTGTCGTCTGTAATTATTCTACATATTATGAAGTAAGAATTGTTTTCTTAACTTGTTTCCTTATCTCCAGGTAGCTATCTAGGCAATCACTCAACATTTTACCTTAATTTTCAGTTTTTTCTGGTTTTAGTTGTGAAATTGCAATTCCTGTTGTTTGAGTAGAATTTTAAGCCAATTTTATCAGTGTTTTTTTTATTGAATATTGTTCTTTTATTTTCTATTGAATTTAGGATATATATTTACAGATCTGTCAAACCTCACAAAGTGGGACTAAGCAAAATTGTGAAAATGAAAACAGTTTTCTTGTACTTCATTTAAGCAAATGATATATTTTGCAAGGTTTCATTTTTTATAACATGAATATTTTTAAAAGTACTTGCATATTATAACAACCACACTTTTTTCTTGATCTACTTAAAACAGGTTTCTCTTTGTGCACTTGAAGATAATCAGCTTGAAAGATGGCCCTGCTTACAGTTCTTTCACTGCAACCCAGATGTTTGGAAAAATTTATGTTAGTGATATCCTTTTTCTTTCTCAGTGATTGGAATAAATCATTTGTTATCATATTTTGGGAGTAGTATTTTATTGCTTTTTCCTTCAAGTTTATTGTGTTGTAAGATTTGTTTCAGATTTTTTTTTTTCCTTGACTGTATGTATCTTAGCTCTTCTAGCCCCCTCAGGGAAGGGGGTCAACCATTTAATTGGTATTCAGAAGCTGAGACCCCCTTTGCTGCCAGTGTCATTGCTGTTTCTCCAATCTCTGGTGATTACTGCCAGAATAATACTCTGATAACAGTCCCAGAGTTCCCCATCCCTGAAACTGATTCCCAACTCAATGATGATTTTCAGACAGTTATTAGAACGCAGAAACGCAAAAAGCCCTGTAAAAGTCCTTTTGAAATAATAGAAATGTCTAATACAGTCCCAGCTATGGAAATGGATACCAAACCCATCATCCTTTTCACCCCAACAGTAAAAGACCAAGTTTTTGCTACCAAAAATATTACTAACGTTAGAACGAATCTATTCAAATCGTTAAGATGTATTTTCACTGTGAATGTTAACAGAGATGGTTCTCTTACAGTTATGTTCCAAGACAGAAAGTATGCGTGTAAAGCTCTTAACCAACATAGAATCGGTAATATATCAGTTACTTCTCAATGGTGTAGTCCACCTATGAAAAACACACAGAAAATAATGATGTATAATATCCCAATTGAACTATTAACAGAAGATGTGAAAGATGGTTCCATGAACAATGAGTGAGAAGTGCTAGAGGTCCTTGAAGTCCACTGGATGGGCAAGCCAGACTCTAACAGGCCACTAAACAGTAAGAGTGTCCTTTTTATCTTACCAGCAAGTACCTAGTTTGATTCATTGTTACTTTTTGGTCAACCTAAAGCTCATTAAATATACCAAGGAAACCCTAGTCAATGCTCGAAATGTTTTAAGCTTGGACACACGTCTAAGGACTGCTCTTCCTCTGACATAATCTGCCCCAATTGTCGTGGTAATCGCCCCTTTTATAGTGAAATTAGATGTTCTACAGTTCCTGTATGCATCAACTGTGAAGGTGATGACCAGTTTGCAGGTTGTAACTCATGCCTTAAATATATTCAACAAGCCAAAGTTTTAAGGATAGGCTATCAAAAATAATCCCATTTCCTATAGCTGTAATGGAGCTTGCTAAGCATTCCAAAAGGCCATCATTTCTAAGAATAAATGAGGCTAAGGAAGCGGTTTCAAATATTTTACCTAACCCTTGGCCACACACTCCCAAAAAATAACCAGAATCAGGCACAGTTCTCTTCAATTGAGATATCTATCCTTTAGCTGATTAATGAGCACGTCAATGTAATCAAAGCAAGTACAGCCCTCCAAAATCCTAGATCGATCCAGAAATCTTGGTCTGAAAGAGTGGCAGCCTCGCCTAATATATCCACATAAGCCAACACTATACAAGATAGAGATGGTTCCCCATACGTCGAAACTAATTAAATATCTTGTATTAGTTGACCAAATCATCCAATCAAACTTCCCCAAAGCCCTAAAACCTAGTATAACTAAGATATTGCAGAATATTACTTTTCTAATTCTATCTTTGAATAGATAGGAAAGGACTTATCATCAATTCTTAAGCTGTAGATCCTACAACGGAATTTTGTCTATGTTTACTTAAATCAACTTGATGAAATATCCAATATACATATAATAATAAAGTTGGGATTATATGTCTACAAGAGACCAATCTTCATCAGTTTAAGAAAATCAAAATGCCTGGTTACAAGTGCTACCGGAAAGATAGATCTACCAATAGAAAGGGAGGAGGAGTTACTATATGTGTGCATGATTCAATCCCTCATTCCCCTCAACCATTAAATCCTTACAGGGATGAAATTGATGCTATAGGTATAATACTTATCGTGGCTAATGTTAATCATCTTGTCATAGAATCGTTATATATTCCATGTGGAAACAGTGATACCACAAATTTTGAATCTGAACTTTCAGGGAATTTTTTCTTTATTTTTGGTGATTTTAATGCGCCTAGCCCACTCTGAGAACAAATAGCCTGTAGTAACAAAACAGGAGGAGACATAGACAATATTTTGTCCAATAGTCTGGATACTTTGATTTTCACTCCATTTAATTTCCAGACCTGGTATAATGTTTCATCTAATACTTTCTCTGCTATTGACTTGCTACTTGATCCTTCTCCATATTATGATTAAGTTCAGATGGTAAAGGTCCCCTCTCTGCAATCTGATCACTCTGTAATTCTAACATCAATTCAAAATCTATGTTATTCTCCCAAACCCCACGTTTTAGCTTTTAACCAACCCTTGGCTACACACTCCCCAAATAACCAGAATCCAGCACAGTTATCTCTAATTGAGATATCTTTTCTTCAGCTGGTTAACGAGCACCCCAATGTAATCAAAGCAAGTCCAGCCCTTCAAAATGTTGGATTTAGTCAGAAATCATGGTCTGAAAGATTTGCAGCTTCACCTAGTACATCCACGCAAGCCAACACTATACAAGATAGAGATGGTCCTCATACGTCAAAACTGATCAAATATATTGCATCAGTAGACCAAATCATCCAATCAAATTTACCTGAAGTCCTAAAAAATACTGTAACTAAAGATAAGGTAGAATATCACTTTCCTGATTATATTTTTGAAAAGATAGGAAAGGACTACTGCCTTGATATAGAGCGTATGGTACAAATAACTCATTTTTGAATAAAACCCTGTTTTAAATTGTGAGTGATTTCCCAGTGGACACTTATTTGAAGACATTTATTTATAATCAGATTATCTTTTGTTTGGTTATTTTGACTGTTGTGAATTCCCCTGAGAACGATTATTTTAGCTCATTGTTGCCTATTGGAGGTTGCCAATAGAAGATTTTTTCTGGTGAATCTTATATAAAAATTAGCCAAATTGCTAGAATCCTGTCAATTTGGAGCAACTTTAAACCTTTTTTCTTATGGTGACTCGACAGTACCGTGGGGATCGCTTGGGAGCAAGCAGAAGAGGGGAGCGAACCTGCCGGAAATGCCGTATAGCTACCTGCCGGTTTTAATTAGCCTTAAATTGCACGGGACAGGTGAGAAGGGATCGACGCTTCTCTTGCTCCCGATGTTCTCTCTATGGCTATTCAACCTTCTTTTTGATTAAGTGAGATACCTGTTGTAGCCTGTAGTCTTGAACTTTTTATATTGCGCCCAGGCTGTGGGGACTGTTCACGCCGATATTGTGAAAACTGGTGAGGCCTTTTTAGCACTGACTCGTTAATGGAAGCAAAGCATATATTGTAGAATTTTGCAAATTGCACGAATCGCCCAAAGCAATCGTGCTCAACATACATAGACCGTTGGCAGTGAGAAGGTGCTCTTGTAGGAAGAGAACGTCGTTTGTGTCAAATTGAATTTGGATTATGGGTAATTTCACTGAGACGCCTCCATTAGCGTTCCATGATGTAACGCGTAGATCAGTGCTCATTTTGAGGGATTCATAAGTTTCTGTGTGACAGGACATTTGTAGCTGTAACAAGGATGGTCAGTCTGGTTGCACAGTGCACACTGCATTTTATTTTGACAGTGGATTTCCAGCTTGTTCGAATGTCCTGTCTGCACACAGCAGGAACAGCAAGTAAGAGCTTTATAGTGCTGGGCAATATGTCCGTAAGCTTGGCAGTTGTAGCAGCGAGGAGGGAGAGAGGAGCTTCACAATGTGGACAAGCTCATACTCGATTATCACTGACAAGGAAATGGCTGCTAATAAGTCTTCTAGACGAGAAAATCAAAACTTTTAGGGCCTAGTTTTACTGATATGTAAGAGTTCGGTATAGTTAGTTATCAAGCTCTGCAACTGACCGTCAGTAACACTGTCAGGAACGAAACAAGCAATTTCATAATACACTGTTTTGCTGCAGTCTTAGCGATTGGTCCTTAGATTTGATAGCATCAGCTACAGCAGTAGCTTCATTTTTGTCACTTATGACGAGGCGTCAAGTATCTTTTCCTGGTCTAAGCTCAGTTATGGCCGACTTCGAGTCACCACATAAGTTATCAATAAAAGTTTTACGGTCCTTGGGGTCATTCAGCTCTTTAGGTGGATTCTTTAATATAATGACAAAGATAAAACATTAAATCGCGAAGAAAGGAAGAAAACGAGGACAGTAAAAACCCAGTAAAAAAGTTGAAAAATGATTCAAATATTTTGGTCAAGACCCCCCACTTTACCGTCCTCAGTGCAGAATAAAACTGATAAAAATATAAAAAACCAAACCTTAAATAAAATAGGATGACCCTTTTTTTAGTAACGGTGAAAGTTTAGTAACGGTGAAAGGGTAAGTGAATAAAAACACAAGTCTAAATGGAATTTTACAATTTCATCTTACGAAAAGCACTCTTAAAGACTAATCGCTTTCCAGGTAGATTATTATCAGATATTCTATTTGATTGCACAACATAATTTTTGTGAATGCATGTGAAAACGATCAGAATTATACTTTCATCATAAATGGAACTTAGAAAAGTTTCTCCAGTGTCTCTATTGAGAGCTACCTTTTGGTATAAGTGCTTTTTTGTCTCAACTGCCTCCCTGAAAACTTGCATGAGACCTTTAATGGGGGGCAATAATGGAGGTGTTGTCAAATAAAATGACATGGTGTGGATTGTCGTATAAATGTTGAGCCAAGGCGGAATCATATTGTCCTCGTTTTCTTCCTTTGTTCGCGATTTTATGTTTTATCATGATTTAATGTGGTCTCAGAAATTATTTTCATTAGTATAAATACGTTTATTAATTTCAGCAAACCGCTCGATTCTAGATATAATAGTAGATATAGATCGGTAAGACTTGGGGTCTCTAGATGGATAAGAAGGTTTTAAAGCTGGATATACCTGGGCAATCTTCCAAGAATGTTGGAAAGCATGGTTTACTAGTTGCTTTAAAGGTTAAATTTAACCGCCGTATCTTAGCTAGCGTTCATTATGCATTTGCTGTTCTGCGTCTACTCGCCCGTGCACCATTTTCGCCTCTTCCTGCTGTTTCAGCTATTAAGGATATACGGATCTGTTATAAATAAATAAATAATTTTATTCCTCTTGCCTCTCAATACAAAATTTCCACATAACTGACACCTTTTTTAAAAGAAAAATGTTATGGCTGGGCGAAGAGCGGATCGCCCTGTGTTTAGTATAGTCCTTGAAAAGCTAATCCTATCAAGAATTGAATGGTTTACTGAAATTAATAGTCTCTTTCCAAGTGAACATACAGGCCTTGGACAAGGACATGTAGATAACATCTCCCGCCTTGAAATTAATGTTTGTAACTCTCTTAAAACCAGACATGTCATAATGACGGTCCTGTTTGATTGGTCAGATGCTTATGGAAATGTAATCCACAATAAACTGATTGATCTTTTAATCAATCTTGATTTTCCTTACTGTTTCTTAAGTTTTCCGAAGTCCTTTTTAAGTGATAGAATTTTTTATGTTCAAGTTAATTAGACTAGAGGAGAGACTAGTCCCATTATTCAAAGGTGTTCCTCAAGGAACAATTTTGAGTCCCCTTCTGTTCAATTTGTATGTCTCAGAATTTTAATTATCTCATTCACTGCTTAGCCTCTATGCAGATGATTTGATTATTGGAAGTCTGGAAGGATATTGTACTTCTTTAAAACCTTATTCAACAGGATATAAGATTACTTCAGAGATTTTCTTCAGCATTTGATTTTCCAATTTCAATTTGTAAAACCAAAGCCAACATATTTACTTATTGTTCAAGAGATCCCCTTAATGCATTTCAAATTCTCTCTAGTGAGATCCCATAGTGCAACTCAGTGCAGCTACTTTTCCTGCAGATAGATTCCAAAATGTTATGGCATGAACATATTAATTCTTTGAAATCTATGGTGATTCAGAAACTTTGTGTTCTAAAGAGACTTGCTTAAAGTAAATGGGGATGCCACCTAAAAGTTATTTTGGATTTTTATATATCATATATCTGTTCTAATCTAGAATATGGTATCCAAGTTTTTCCATTCGTCCTCCATCCACATTTAAAACCCTGGAATCTTTACAAAATTCTGCTATTCGAATTGCTCTGGGTTTGCACAAGCATACACCTCTGTCTAAATTAAAACAATTGTGTGGTTTGGTCTCCCTAAGTGAAAGAGCATCCAGTCAAAGGAAGAAATACTTCTCGCGAATTCAATCTTATGGAATCAAGCTTGTTGTGTATAAACATACCTGTGCTTTGAAGTCAGCTTGCTCTAATGCCCATTCTTCTTGGAATCAGTTTCATCTGGAGGTCCCAAATTGGAGTCAGTATTCCCCTTTTGCATATCCCTTTACTGTCAGTTCGCCTTAGGAAATGAGTCGACCTATTTATCAAGCAGAATTTTTTCCGATTAATAAAAACCTAATTCCTAATTATGAGATCCAGACTATTTTGGATCAACAGATTTCAAAGTTGTACCTTAATCAAAGAAAATTATGTCCAGTGTGAGCGAGCTGGAGCAGGAGTATATATCCCTTCACGTGACCTTAACCTTTATTCACCCCTCCCATTGGGATCCTCCATTGTATCAGCCGAATTATGGGCTATTCGCCTGGCCCTAGATGTTCTTATAAATTATAGCATTTTAGCTGAAAAATTCTTTGCCTTTCTGACCCCAAATCGGCAATACTATTGCTAAAATAATTAATAGAATTGCCAATGATAAGGACTTATTCAATATTAGAAGACAGAACCTTCAGGCCAAAGGCAACCAGATTAATTTCCAACATATTCCAAGCCTTAAAGGCATCAATTATAATGATACTGCTGATTTACTAGCAGCTAAGGCTTCTTTGTTAAGCCCAAGTCCTTCCTCAGGCCTCAATTCACGAGGTATTATTAGTCAAAAATCTAATGTAATCAGAGTAAATTGATCTTATCTCCCTTTCATACTAGATTACATACAATACTATATTACCATCTGAAATCAAGTGCCCTTCTTCTCAATAGTTTGTTATTTAATTGGAAGTTACATCATTCCCCTCTGTGCCGTGTCTGCTTCTCAACCAATGAAACTATCCAGCATGTCTTATTGATTGTTAGCCACTGAGTGTGGAGACTATTTCTCTTAAGCGCCTCTGCCACATGACTAATATACTAAATACCTACACTGCAATGCTGAATTCTAACCTATCTTGGCACATTGATAGAAAAACATTTAAGGCATCTATAGATATCTTTAAGAAGAGACAAATTGATTAGTGATCACTGAAGCACAATGAAGATAGTAGAAAAGCGCTTGATTCATGAAATTAATTAGATTGTGCAGAAGAGCGCGGGGGTGAGTCGGAAGAGCTGTATAGATACCTATCGGCCTATGAGCCTTAAACTGCTGGGGATAGGTAGCTCAAGTACCCGCACTTCCGGACTTCAATAGGGAGTACCGGTTATTAACTGATCGGAAGACATTTTTATTTCCCAGGGGTTTCATTACAGGCGAGGATGAAGGGTTTCTGATTATCTCAAGATACTCTTTTGGAGTCAAAGGGATGAAAGGATTAATTGGTAGTTCATATACCCATATACAAATTTTGGAACTGGGAACTGGGACTTTTTGATAGCATTTGTTGTTGAGAAGTGTATGTACATTTTGAGAGGGAGGGGTATTTTTATTTGGGGGACTTTCCAAAGGGTAAATTTTTCCAGAGGTTAACGTCCCAGCCGGAGTTTTACACTGGGGGAATTTGCCAGGATTTCTATACGATTTTTATTTATTGGTCTTAATTGCTTTCACGTTGCTGATTCTCTTTTGCATCTGGAGCTATTCCGGGGAATATTTTCAACGGGGACTGAATTGTCTGAACAATCTTTTCATGAGGGAATATTTCCTAGGGGAGAATTTCTCCATGGGGAATTATTCGCGGGAAAAGTTCTCCACGAGGAAATTCTCCGCAGGAGCAACTTTCTACTGGGAGGGGGATGTCCAGGAAAAATTTCTCTGGAAGGGGGATTTCTGGCTTGATTTTAAATACGATCAGAAATTAAAATTTTTCCAAATGAGAATTTGCAAAAGACTTTAAAGGTAGTTCCTTTTTTAAAACTGACTGGACAATCCTGCTTGTTTGGCCTCATAGTGGCTTCAGGGTGAACCTTTCAAGAGTTTTCCTAAGCAACAGTATGGCTTCTCATAGTGCTGTAGGGTAACCTTGAGGAGTGGCGTTCCCTGAGGAAATTATAACCTAGTAAATGACCCAGCATTTGCATTGGATTCCAATTAATGGACAATTCTTGTGGTTTTGATTGGTTTTGTTCGGCTTTTTTGGACTGAAAAACCTCTTCCTGGCTATGTTATCTATAATGGGCTGCCTCCCTGTAGTAGTACAATATTTGTAGGCATGAATATATAATGAGTTTCAGGTAATATGCTTGAGATTGTCTGTGCTGGATTTCGACTCTTGTTGATAGGAGAGCATCGCCAAGTGCTTGAAACCATGTTGTGACCAAGATGGGCCCAAGATTACACATAGGCTCCATTCAACTGAAGGTCCCAGGGACTTGTTGCTGTCTGGTTCTAAAGCCGCTTTACCCCTTCATGTAGACTTGAAAAGATGTGTTAGTCTCCGTCATGCACTGGTTCTGAGACTATTACTTTTCGTGAGGCTCTATTGATTTCAATGATTTAAAAAAAAGGACAATTTTAACTTTAAATGTTACAGTTTTAAGAAAACAACTATCATATAAACATTTTGACAGCTGGATTCAGACGCTTCAAACTGGACTTGTTGTGAGTTTCAGAAACTCTTGTTCCAGGTGTAGGAAACGTGAAACTGGGTGATATAAAATTTGATTACTTGGGCGGGAAGGATGGAGTACATAGGCAGGGAGAAGGGCTAGTGATGAAAAAGGAAGCTGCTAAGTCGATGTTGTGGAACACTATGTTGTGACCAAGAGGACCTGGGATCGCACAAAGCATGCATTTAACTGAAGGCCCCGGGACTTCCTGCTGTTTGTTTCTAAGCTGGTTTAAGCGCTTCTTATAAACTTGAGAAGATATGTTATTCCTTGTCCTGCACTGGTTCTGGGACCATTGCTTTTCCTGAAGCCATAATAGTTTCAATGATTTAAAGAATGCGAAAATTGCACCTTCAATTATCATGAAGTTAAAAAACAACTGTCGTATCAACATTTTGGCTGACAAATTCAGACACTTTGAACTGAATTCAGACATTTCAGATCCTCACATCCCACGGGTAGGAAACATAAAATCAGATGATGCAGAATTGATTTACTCAGGCAGGAAGAATTGGGTGCATAGGCAGGCAGTAGGGCTCATGATGAATAAGGAACCTGCCAAGTCTTATTTAGGTTGGGATGGTATTAATAATAGAATGCTAGTTGCTCATTTTATGTCTAAAAGGTGCAGGGTTTCAGTCATAGTAGTATATGCCTCTGTAGAACCAACTGATGGAGACAGTATTGACTGAGATAAAATTCACTTACAGCTAGAGCAAAAGTAGGCAAGGGTTCCAGGTAAAAATATAGTATTTATATTAGGGGATTTAAAGCCCAGGCTGGTAGAAGTAAGTGTAGGAAAAGAAAGTGTATTAGTGTATAGTGAGATTAGTATTAGTGAAAGTTTTAGTGTATTTGTTGTAGGAAAAAGAAACAGTAATGGTTACAGACTGCAGCAATTTTGTAGACATAACAATCTAGTTGTAACCAATACAGTAGTTGGTCATAAAATGGCTCATAAATTAACATGGTGTTCACATGATGCTAAGACAGCTAACCCTTTTGATTGTAGTATTCTAAACTGAAGAATGGCAGGATAAATGCAAGAGGCTTGGGTATATAGGAGTGCTGTTATTGATGTTAAAATTAAAGATCACGATCTAGTAGTGCCTAGGGTTAATTTAAATCTGAAATTTAGGAAAGTAAAGTACCTTCTATGAAGTTGTGACGTTGGTAGACTCCAGGATGTGAACTTGAGGGAAATTTTTCAGGACCCATTGGATACTAAACTTGAGAGTTTAAAATTTGGCAATGTAGAAGATGAATAGAATAATTTTAGAAAAATAGTTTGTGAAGTTGCTGATGGTTTTTTAGGGAAGAATGTTAGAAACGCCGCTATCAGTATTAGAGAAAATGCTTTATGTTTAATGGAGAGGAGGAGGGGCCTGTACAAGAATTATTGGAGTGATGTATTATATGAAAATAAGAGGAATGTAAAGAAAGTGGAGAAAGAATTAAGGAGGTGTTAAATTTAGGCCGTGGATAACGTTGACGAAGATCTGGAAGATGCAGCCAGACGGCATAATAGTGAAATATTGTACTGGCATGTCAATAAACTCATAGGGGATAGTCAATCTGGATTTGTCCTAGTTAAAGATAGGAACAGGGCCGCAAATAATGAGAATGAAAGAGTTAAAGTGAGATGGAAAGTACATTTTGAGAATGTATTAAACCGTGATAGAGTTACAGATAGAGAAAAAGATAAACCCTGATTGAGAAATCGGGATACGTGATGGGAAAAGATATAGAAAAGGATGAAATAGTTTTTGACACTTTGGATTTGAAGGAAGATTTATTTTGTAAGGAAGAATTAGTGCTAAAAGGCTAAACAGTGCCAAAAGGACTAAAAAATAATAAGGCCCGAGGTAATGATTGTGTGGTAAACGATTTTTTTAATATGGTGGCTGGTAGGTTAGAGAAAAGGTACTGGAATATTATGAGTATTATTTGTGAAAAGGGGGAAGTACCTAGCGATCTCGGGAAATTCCTAATTAAACCTCTCCATAAGTAAGGTGATAAGAGTGAGCTTGGTGATTATAAAGGCACTAGCCTGGTTTCTATAGGTAAATTACTTAGTATGATGATGCTTCTTATGCTTAGAGAAGCGGTAGATAAAGCTTTAAGAGAAGAACAGTGGGGTTTTAGGATGGGTAGAGGATGCGTAGATCAAATTTGCACTCTTAGATTAATAATTGCCTAATTCATCAGACGCCTATAGTCCTCAGTCTTGTAGATTTAGGTAGCTTTTGTGAAGGTCGTATCATCGTATGGCATACCAGATAAATACGTTTAACTGATCAGTACTATGTACAAGAATAACATTGCTGTGGTTAATGTAGGAAGGGAAGTTAGTGGCTGGTTTGGTATTAAATCAGGAGTTAAGGGGTGCGTTCTATCCCCGTTTATATGGATCACTTTGATGGACTTTGTCCTAAGGAGCACTGTAAAGGCAATGTGAGAACACGGAATCAAATGGGGAAGTACAACTCTCTTGGGCTTAGTTTATGCTGACGATCTAAGCATCCTAGATAAAATATTAGCAAAATGACTGAACTTTTAGAGGTTTTGTGATTTCAAGGTACAAGAATAGGTTTTAAAGTTCATGTCAAGACTAAGTAGCTAAGACTAGGAATAAGTGAAGGTGAAGAAGTGATGTTGGGTAACGAGAAGATCGATCAATTGGATAGTTTCACATACCCAGGTAGTATTAGTAGTAAAGACGGTGGGTGCTGTGAAGATGTTAAAAGCAAAATAGCCAAGGCCCATTGTGTTTTTGCACAGTTGACAAAAGTTTGGAAGAATAGGAAGATAAGTATGAGAACTAAAAATAGAATATTGAAAATTAATGTTGACAGTGGTCGAGTATGGTTGTGAAGCGTGGAGGCTACGAAAAACAGAAGAGAAGTTGCAGGATCTTTTCCAGAGAAATTTCCAGAGGATTGTTTTGGACACCAGAGTAACTGACCGTATCTCAAATAGTAAGCTGTACGAAAAATTTGGTTCAATTCCACTTTCTGGGCTATAATAAGATAAAGGATGAGATGGCTAGGACACGTTCTGCGGATGAAGGATGACAGATTGAAAAAGATTGTCCTTATCAGCTAACCATCTAGGGTCGAATGAAAGGTGGTTCGTCCCCAAATGGAATGGGAGGATGTTGTAAGGAAAGATTTTAGAGAAGTTGGAATTTCTTGGGAATGTGTAAAGAGGAAGGCTTAGAATAGATTGGGGTGGACGAGGAGCGTACATAGCTATGTTGCCGGCTTGGTGCTGCAGTGAGTTGTTTGCAGTAGTAGTAGCAATCATTCGCAAGAAATTTTCCGGGGGCAATTTTAAACGAGAATGAAACTATCCGGGGAATTTCCGGGTGAGGGTGTATTTTACTTGTTGAATTTTTCTTGGTGGGAGGGAATTTTCCTTGGAAGGGAAGTTGGATTTCCCAGCATTATTTGCAAAACGATCAGAAATTAAATAAAAATACAGGATTTTCATCTGAAAGTAAGGAGCAACATTAAAACTTAAAACGAACAAAAATTGTACCCTATATGAGGGGGGTTGCCTCCTGATCAGTATCTTGTTCTCTACACTTAAGTTTGACTTTTTGTTCCCAATTGTTAAAGAATCACTCCTGAATCATATTTCCTGATCAATAAGAATAAGAAGCTTTTTCAAAAGTACTAAAAAACTTCTGTGCGAAGAGGGAGATTGATTAGGGGGAAAGCCCCCTCATCAACCCAGCTCAATAGTAACCGAAACTCGAAAAAACGGAATTTTGATACCAATAGAAACATCAAAAGAATCGGATTTTTATGCTGATTTTAAATAAATAAGTTTCATCAAGCTCAGTCTTACCCATCAGAAGTTTCGACCCTGAGAAAATTTGTCTTATTTTCAAAAAAAAAAAGGGGAAACAACGCCTAAAAGTCATGGAATCTCAATGAAAATCACATCATCGGATTCAGCGTTTCAGAGAACCCTACTGTAGAGGTTTCAAGCTTTTATCTGCTAAAATGTAAAATTTTGCATTTTTTGCCAGAAGAAAGATCATGGATGTGTGTTTATTTTTTTTTATTTTTTTTTATTTCTGTTTCCAGGGGTGATTGTATCGACCCAGTGGTCCTAGAATGTTGCAAGAGGGCTCATTCTAACGGAAATTATAGGTTTTAGTCTTTTTTCAAGTGACCAAATATATTAGAGGGCAACTCACGCTCATTTTTTCCCAAAATCACCCCATCAAAATTTTGAGATAGACATTTTGTTCAGCATTGTCGAAAAATCTTCCAACTATGTCTTTGAGGATGACTTAATCCGCCACAGTCCCCAGGACTGTGGCGGCTAAATTTATCACGAGGGAAAATAATTTCCATGAAGGGGGCGCTGGATTTTCAGCATTATTTAAAAACAATGTTAAGCTAATTAAAAAGTTTTTTTTAACTGAAAGTAAGGGGCACCATTAAAACGAACAAAAATTATTACGTATATGAGAGGGTTTGCCTCCTCGTCAATACCTCGCTCTTAACGCTAAAGTATTTTAATTAATTTGAAAAGAGCTATTTATTCTAATTAAAGGGCCTTTGATATTTATGGGTCATTCTGAAAGAATTGGAACAAAATTCGAACTTCAGCATAAAGAGCAAGGTATTGACAAGGGAGTAAACCCCCTCATATACGTACTAAAAATATACAAAAATAGAACGTTACTTAAGTTACTTTGTAAGGTACGTATATTTATGACTAATAAAAACGTTCGTAAATAAAAGTAAAAGTTCTAGTGGCCTTTTTAAGTAACCAAAGAATTAGAGGGCAATTAGGCCCCCTCCATTGCCCCTTTTTTTTCTCAAATTCTCCGATCAAAATTTTGAGAAAGCCATTTAGCAAAAAAATTAAAATTAATATGCAATTTTCGTTTTAATTATTCATGTACGGTGAGCCAAAATCAAAACCTGCATTAATTCAAAAACGTTCAGAAATGAAATATAAAAAACAATTTTTTTTTAACTGAAAGTAAGGAGCGACATTAAAACTTAAAACTAACAGAAATCAATCCATATATGAAATGGGCTGTCCCCTCCTCAATGCCCCGCTCTTTACGCTAAAGTTTGACTCTTTCCCACAACTCTACTTTTTAAAACAATAAAAAACTTTAGCGTAAAGAGCGAGGTGTTGAGGAAAGGACAGTTCCTTTCATATACGGAATAATTTTTGTTCGTTTGAGTTTTAGTGTTGCTCCTTACTTTCAGTTAAATAAATTTGTTTTTTTTTTTCAATTTAGTAATTACGAAGAGCTATAGATCGCTTTATGGCACCAGCTAGCTTTGATACTTTTGTACTGCAAATTCTGAGCTCTTTCGTGAGCTACATCATGTAAGATTTCGCGGCTTGGACAACTTCGGTTTTAATGTACACATTCAAAGAAAGGATTTAAATTAAAATTATGATACTATTTGTAAGTTTCAACTGGTTTGAAGTTCGATATGCATTTTTTTTAAAATTTCTCCTTATACTATAATCCTATTCAGCGATGAGCGGTTGGAATCATTTGCTAATGAGTGTACCTATTTTTGGATTCTGGTGTATTTGAGGATATAAAAAGTTCGGTAACATCTCCACTTCTTAGAAGAATGTAGAAGTGAAAATATGTTGTTAAGGGACGGTTAATAGAAATAGGGGACAGTCATCTTCAAGAATGAAGTGTTAGTAACTTGTGCAACTTAGTTTGCATTTGATTTACCTTCTGGATTTTGCCTTGTTGGGGGAGGTTTAAGGGTACCGTCTGTAGTGAAAAATGAAAACCAGGAGTCGGATACTTGTGCCAATTTGTCTACATTTTATTTGTTTGCGATACATTTGAGGGTTCATTATATGTTTACATTTAAAGGTCAACTGGCTACAAACTCAATATAACATGTTTAAATTCCTTCCCTGGATTCCTGACCATAGTGTTGTTCCTTCAACACTTTTGTTGGCGAAGCCGACAAAGGGCTGCTACAGTATGTCACGTTGCCTAGGCAACGTAAATGTAGTTTACTTTTATCTTAACTTTGTTTCTCCATCTTTAAATCTCTTTAAAATAGTGTTTTGATGTTTTAGGTACTTAAGCACAGTAAATGATTGTGGAAACCTCTATTGTGTTCTTTCCTTTTAAATAAATCTGTTTTATCTGTTTAAGGCTCTTGAATAGGATTTCACCATTCTTTGCTGAACTTCGTGTTGATTTTATATCCGTTGTTTTTTTTTTTAATGGTTAAGGATAATAAAATACTAAAGAGTGAAAAAGAGAAATGTAATTAAACATAACAAACAGTTTTGTAAAATTTAAGAATCTCAATTCATTGTAAAACCAAACCACTGAAAAATATTGGATTATACAAATAAAAAAAGAACAACAAAAAAAATAGATATTATTTTCCCAAATGTTAACTGAAAGAGCTATTTGAAATATTTGCTGAGCCTTTATAACTTTTGTGAGGAAACTGACGAAATTCTATTTTCGGGGATCAGTTTCCCCGAAACTGATCCCGCAACACATTTTGACATTTTTGAAGACAAAAGCAACACATTTTAAACTTAAAAAAATTAATGCTTAGATAAGACTGACATTTGGAACTGTTGAGCACCAGCGAAATGTTCAAAAATTCAAAACGAGCGAAAACAGAGTTTCCTATACTATTAAAACTGATGACTAGAAAAGTCATTCGCATCTATGAAAAAAGATATTGTGTCAATTAATAGTAAAACTGTAAAATAAAGAGTAAACACTCAAAGAATTAGTGAAAATGTCATTAACAATGAGATTGCTTAGTTTCTATGATTGCCTTAATGTCTGAAACAGTGTTCAAAATAATTCATTTGTTATGTTTTATTCATAGCTGGTTTAGCGTTAATAATCACTCATGAATTACTTTAGATGGTCCTATATTGGCTTTGTTGCTGCAAAAGAATGCTTTGTCGGATCAACTGCAATCACAGAACTATGGGAACACGTGGAAATTCCTTTGAAAATTTTTCAAACTTTGGCCATCCTTGAGGTAAGCCTTTGTTTTGTCTTTGATTGTGATCGTTATGTTAACACAGTTTCCTCATAGGATTTGGTATTCCAAATAAAAAATAAAAATATTACAGGACTTGGAATATTGTTGATGAGCAAAGACCAAAAGTATTTACCTAGCTTAGAATATTTTCAATCAGCCCAAGTTAAAAGGTCTGCTAGACTTGAGCTACTTCCCAATTAGCTCTGATCAAAAGGAGTTGTCAGACATAGAATATTTGATTGTTGTGAAACTAAAATCGGGCTTCCGGTTCCAGACCAAAGAGCTTGAGGGGACTTGATATACTTTGGATTATGATTATTTTTTTTCTCCATTGGTTTGAAACTTACAGGTCATGTACAGGCCAAATTTGTAAGTCCTAGGTCTAAGGGATCTCAAAAGACAAGATATGTTATCCAAAAGAGGGTAAGTGAATGAAAAACGTTTTTAATGGCATCAAATCAGTTCGAATCGTAGAGATCAGGTAGCCTTGGTCGATGGAACTTTGAATTTTTTTGTAGTTTAATTGATTTATCGTGGAGATTTGCAACATCGACTATTTCTCAATATAAATCATTATGGGACAGAAAACCACTGGAGCCTTGCTGGCGCGCCTTAACTAATGCTGGCGCGCTTCTATCTAGACTTATTAGGAAATTCAGAAAATCATATTCCAGGGGTAGGAAACATGAAATTAGGTGGTATAGAATTTATTTACTCAGACAAGAAGGATGGGATAAATAGACAGGGAGAAGGGCTCATCTTTTTTAGGTGGCGAAGGTATTAATAAGTGAATACTAGTTGCTCATTTTGTGACTAAAAATTGCAGGGTATCAGTCATAGCTCATAGTAATATATGTATCTTTAGAACCGACTGGCGGACATAGTAGTGAATGAGATGAATAGTAGTGACTCAGGAACAAGTAGACAGGGTTCCAGGTAGAAACGCAAGGATTTAATACTCGTATGGTAAAGGGATTTATGCCAATATCAGTAGAAATAGGGATAAATGATATCCTATCCTAGGTAAATTTGGTGCAGGAAAAATAAAAAAACAGTAATGGTCACAGACTGTTAAGGTTGTCTAGGTATAGAAAAATGGTTTTAAAGTTACTGACGGTATCTTAAGAAAGAAAGTTAGAGACGCAGTTAGGAATATTAGTGAAAATGCATTATTGTGAATAGAGAGGATTAGAGGCTTGTCCAAGAATCAATGGAGTTATGGATTAAATGAAAATAAGAGGAATGTAAAGAAAGTGGAGAAAATATGAATTAAGGAGGGGTCAAGGGGAAGCAATGGACACAATTGCTGAAGATCAAGCAGATGCAGCTATGCGGCATGATAGTAAAATATTGTAGTGCCATGCTAATAAATTGAAAGGGAATAGTCGATCTGGACTTGTCCCAGTTAAAGATAGGAAGGGGCCACAATTAGTGACAAGCAAAATGTTAAAGAGAGATGGACAGAACATTTTGAGAATTTTCTAAATCGTGGGAGTTGCAGGGAAAGATATAAAGAAGAATGAAAAAGTCTGTGACACTTCGGATGTGAAGGGAGCATTTTTCTGACCAAGAATTAGTGACAGTACTAAAGGGTTAAAAAATAATGAGATCCAAGGTGCTGATAGTGTGGTAAACGAGATTTTTAAATAAAGTGGTTGTGAAGTTAAAGATAAATTAATGAAGATTATGAGTGTGATTTTTGAAAAAGGGGAAGTACCTAGCGATTTTAGGAAAACTAATTAAACCCCTCTGTAAGAAAGGTAATTGATTAGAGTGAGTTTAGTAATTAGATAGACATTAGCTTATTTTGTTTAGGAAGTAAATTACTTAGTATGATGATGTTTTATAGACTTAGAGATGCTCTAGATAATGTTTTACGAGACAAACAGTGTGGTTTTATGAAGAGAAAGGATCCGTCAACCAAATTTTCGTTCTTTGATTGATAATTGAGAAGTGCGTGAGCCGTCAAACCCTTGGAGTCCTCAGTTTTATAGATTATGAGCAAGCGATTGATTCAGCTGATAGAATAGCTTTAGCGAAGCTCATATTCTTGTATAGTATACTAAGTAAATACATTAAAGTAATTAGTGCTGTGTATAAGAATAACATTTCTGTAGTTAAGGTAGGAAATAAGGGTAGTAGCTGGTTCCGTTTTAAATCAGAAGTTAAGCAGGGTTGTCCTACTATCCCCATTTATATGAATGATTTTGATAGACCTTGTCCTAAGAAGCATAGCAAAGGCAATGGGAGAACACGGAGTGAATTGGGGGAGTAAAACTCCCCTACACTGAGAATATGCTGATGATTTAAGTATCCTAGATGGAATTAGTAGCAAAATGAATGAATTTTTTAAAGGTTTTGAGAGTTCAGGATGCAAGAATAGATTGTAAATTAATGTTAAGAAGACTAAGTCGCTAAGACTAGGAGGAAGTGAAGGTGAAGAGTTGCTATGGGCAATGGGAAGGTTTATCAAGTGGGAGCTTCACTTACCTAGAGAGCATAATTAGTGAAGACGGTGGGTGCGGTGAAGATGTTAAAGTAGAATTGTCAAGGCCCTGGTTTTTTTTTCACAGTTGTAAACAGTTTAGAAGAATAGGAACATAAGTCTGGGAACTAAGATTATAATATTGGTAGCTACAATGATGACGGTGGTCAAGTATGGTTATGAAGCGTGAGTGCTCAGAAAAACGGACGAGGATTTGCTACGTGTTTTCCAAAGAAAATGCCTACGGATTTTTTTGGGTCCCTGACTGGCTGACCGTATTTCAAACAGCAATTCTGTACGAAAGGGCTAAATCCCACTATATAGGTCTGTAATGAGAAAAAGGTTGAGGTGCTTGGACACATTCTGCGGATGAAGGATGGCAGATTGCCAAAATAGTCTTTGTTGATCAACCGTCCACAGCCGAACGGAAAGCAGGTCATCCCTGAATGGGATGGGAGGATGTCGTAAGGAAAGATTTGAGGTGAATGGGAACTTCTTGGGAGGGTGTAAAGAGTGAGACTTTAAATAAACTGTGGCGAAGGAGTAGCGTGTAAAGCTGTGTTGGCCTCAGATGGCTTGGTGCTGCAGTGAGCTGTGAGTAGTAGTAGTACTATTAGTAGTAGTATATGTTCTATGCATTCATATATTTATATACATTTATATAAATATATATATATATATGTATATATACGTAAATTTCCTATCAGAAAATAGCGTGAATTTCCTGGACTATCGATGGTTTAGTCTCTTGATTTGATCATTAGGGGATCTGATAAACATAAAGACGAAAGAATTTTTTTTTACGATTTACAAAGTGAGCTGTTAACGAAGGATTATAATTATATGTTATCAAACTCGACGAATAGAGGATTCAAATATTTTAGCTTGCATGGTACTTCACTCACTTTTACATCATCTTTGGATTCATGCTAAATATGCCATATGCTGCTCCATAATTTAAATGGGAAGTCTGCATCCAATTTTCTTCTCTTTGATTTATTAAATGCACTTTTGAGTGAAATAATTATAATTACCATCATTATTCCAAAGGAGAATTTAGCTACTGCTTTTTTTTGTTAATACTGATTGTGCATGACAGTGCAAAATTTATGGGTTTTTCAGTTGCAAATTTCCATTTCGTTTACAATTTTTTTTTATAAGGAAAATGAAATATCTAAAGATGGAATGCAGGGACATGCCTAGCTGGGACGTACGGGGAAGACCACCCATCTCCTTTTCTTTCATGTGAAAGCAGGGACGGTTCTGTTCGGTAGCCCCACTCTGTAAAAATAAAAAGCAATTTATTTCTGTCAGTGTGCTAAGCCCTTCTAAATGAAATATAAATGGCCCTTACATAGACAAAACGTAAATTTTGGAATCAGAACGATGTCAGGATTAAGAATCTACTCAGCCTTGGAGCAGGTTAGCCGAGGGGGAAGGCGTTGCCCACATTCCTGGGGAATAAAGTCCATCAAAAAAGTATAAAAATAGGAGAATGAGAAATATTCCCTTTATAAGCTGTTAAAAACAATGCTTTGTTTAAAACCGATGCTGCCCCCCTCTTATTGGCGCCATTTAGATTTTGAAAAATACTTTTTTTTTTTTCTATTTTCGTTGAAAAATGCTCTTTTTGATATTTTCATTGGAAAGAACCGTATAAAAACATAGTTGTCCCCTTAGATTTTGAACAATACATTTTGTACCCCCCCCCCTCCAGCTTCTCTGTGAATTGCCCCCCTCCTTGTAGATTTTGGAGTGGCGCTCATGCCTAGATATCAAGTGCCCTGGGGGGGGGGGGCTCCCTTCGTATATCTTTGAGAATTTCAAATATTTCAGTGGGGTTTTTCATAAAGTTTCCAGCCAAAGCCGATTCGCCAAACACAAATTCATCTTGGTATTTATACCTTCCACGGAACTATTATTGATTTTCTTTCAGCCTAAGTTCTGATTTTAGAAATTGCCAAATTTTGCTACCCCTTCATGCCTGAATTTGAATTTTGGCGCTGGTGTCATGGTGTCATGGCATTTGAAGTTATGGCAATTTAGTTTTTAAGCGAAAACAGTTTGTCACTTCGCTCATTCCTGTGGCAGAAGTCTAATAGATGGCTCTGGATTAGAAATGTGTTTTTATATAGATAGTGCATAAGTTTCACTATTCTGTTCTTCATTATTCCTACGACTTACTGATTTTTCTTTTTCCTTAGAAAAAAAAATCAGAAATTTACACGATTAAAGTAAAGTGTCTCCATGCGCTATTATTATTGATCGTTTTTGCCACTTACTGAAACTTGGAAAAGACTTTCAATTTCCAATCGCTCGGCAAGCAAGCCGAGCGATGCCTCCTCTGTCCACAGGCACTCTCTCCCCCGTTCAAAATTTCGAGATAGTTATTTTTCTCAGAATACTTGGAAGGTTCTTAGAATGTTTTTTTTTTTTCAAAATAAAAGCATATGAGGATCAGAAGACCGCCCACCTCTAGGGGCAAGAGCCGTAAGTTACGGCAAGTTTCCCTTTGTTCTTTGGTGGGTTCCGTTGTAGAAAAAAGGCAGGCATGGTTTATCTTGGCTTTTTGGTCAGCTTGAAAAATTCAGAATCGTTCCTTGGGCCAATGGAACATCAAAAATTTTGTCGGGAATGGGTCCTAAATATGAATCCAAAAAAGTTTTTCTCTCCAATTGGATTTAAACTTACATGCTTAAATCTCTTTGTCAAGAGTACCCTAATATAAAACAGAATCTTGGGTTTGGGATGTGGTGCCCCTAAAATTGACCTCAAAAAGGGCCGAATTTTTGTTTTTCTGACGGACTTGGAACTTATATCCTTAAGTCGTTGGACCAAGGGGATCCCAATACACAAGAAAAAATATTGGTCTACCCAAAATTAATGCCCAAGAAAGCCCATTTTGTTTTGTTCAGACAGCTTGTAACTTAAGTGGCTTTTGTAACAACCACCTTTAGCAAGTGAAGGAATAAGACAGTAACCCACTTGGGGGTTCTAATCTGATAGTCCTTGGGCCACAGAGACCCTAATGTACAAAAAAGAGGAGATTGACACAAATGACATTGATTGGCTCGAATGTTGGTCCTAACAAAGAGCAAAACCTTTTCTTCGAACTGCTTGTAATTTCTGTAATTTTTATCGGAGAGTACCTGGGTCAGTCATAAATCTCTGAAAACCTTTTATTCGAGATCTAGAACTCACAGACTATTTGAATTACTCTTATTCCATGTCTATCTGCCTTAGTTCTGCCCTAGGATGGATGGATGATAGACTTTCTATCAACAAGCGAAATGACATCATTTTTATACATTCTGAAAAAGGCTTATGTTAGGTTTGCCTCTCACTCAGTCTATCTGTCTTGGATTTTTCTCCAATTAGCCATGGCTCTTAACTTTTTTTTTATCACA
The DNA here is from genome assembly GCF_032884065.1 of Artemia franciscana. Lineage (NCBI taxonomy): Eukaryota > Metazoa > Arthropoda > Branchiopoda > Anostraca > Artemiidae > Artemia > Artemia franciscana. The sequence goes on along the minus strand of NC_088872.1, from coordinate 27,078,648 downwards.
GTTCGCCAAGTGGATTTTAATTCATAAATCAACTTATTTTCAAGCAGTTCGTCTGTAAATGGGGCGAAAAAATGGATGAGGAAAAACTTTGTTTTCCAAACGGCTTTGAACTTGGGTCCGCTAACTCATGATCCGAAGAGAACCTAGTGTACAAAAAAAGGTTACGAGTTCATTGATAATGGGCTGTGAGTTCGAGCTAATTTTTTTTAATCAGCTTGAACTTACATATGTAAGTAATGGTCCGTCGCTGGTTCAAGTGAACCCTGACGTATCTGAAAACAGCCAAAACGAATTTTGGCTTGCTCAAAAATAGGATCCAAAAACTTTTTTACAGCATGAAAATTGCATTTGTAAGTCCCAGAACCTCCCTCAAAATGGACCAAAAAAGCTGTGTTCTGGCCTGCTTGAAACTCTCAACGATCATTCTCTTTGTCAATGAAGCCTCAATTTTTTTGGTTGATGGGGAGAGTGCTAGGAGTCTGAAAAAAGGCCGTAAAATTTTTGTCTCATCGGTAAGAAGCTTACAACTGTAATTCTATGAAGCAAGGTAATCTTAATGTACAAAATATTTATTAACTTTGGGTACGCCCCCTCCATAAAAAAGGGAGAACTTTTTGTTTGTTTACCTCCAAACTTAGATCCTTAAGCAAAAGATCCTTGAGTAAAAAGGACCCCAACAGGGATAAAAAAATGAAAAAAAATATCAGTTTATTCAAAAGTAGGGCTTAAAATCGGACCAAAAATATATTGTTCATCAGATTAGCTTGACAATTTCATCTGTAGCCTACAGGGCCAGGGTAACCTGTGGTATAAAAAATTAATCAGGCTGGGTATATGGATCCCCAAAAATCGTTCGTGAAAGGGAGCTTAAAAATTGTATTTTTAATCAGTTTGAAACTTATTTCTTTAAAACTCTGACCGGTTTGAAACTTAAAACATCTTTGAAACTCAAACTTTGAAAACATCTTTATGTCCATGGAACAAAGGGGCCGTATTGTAAAGAAAAGCAGGTTGATTGGAATGCCCCCCATCTCAAAATAGATCCCGAAGAAAGACCAAAAAGTTTTTCTCCCGATCGGTCGAAACTTATGATCTCAATTTCTTAGGCCAAGTTAAAAAAAAAAAGAACGAACAAAAATTGGTTTGCCCGATAATAGAGCCTAAAAATCGATTCTTTCTGACCGACTTCAAATTTTCATCTGTGAGTCCCTGTGGAAGGGGAATCCGAACATACAAAAACGTAAGTTGGGGACACTGCCACCAGGAAACTAAGCCTGGGAACCGGCAAATTTTTTTTTCAGTCGACTGAAAACTGACATCTATAAGTCCTTAGGCTAAGAAGACCCCGATGCGCGAAGAAATTAGTTTTCCCGAAATTGTGGATCAAAAAACCTTTTTTTTCTGAATAAATTGAAACCTGCACCCTTAAGTCCCATGTTGAACCCTGATGCAAGGACAAATTGCACTCGCGGGAGGTTGGTGGCACAACCCACCCCCTTCTCCTCCGTGGAAGATTCTTTAAGCAAGTCTGTTTTTCGGTCAGCTTGAAACATATATCTGCACATTCTTTGGTGAAGGGAATATAAAATGCACAAAAACAAGTTGAAATGAAAACATTAGTTTGCCCAAAAATTGGGCCCTGAAAAGAATCATGAAAACATCTTTTTTTTCGAAAAAGTTTGAGACCTATGTCCATAAGTCTCTGGGTCCAGAGGGACCAAAGGCAGAAAAATTTCAAAAACAAAAAGCCGGTATTTTTTTTATCAGCTCATATCAAAAGGGACCGTTTGACTGGGAGTGTTTTGACCGAAAAAAATAAATACCGAGACTCGTGGCGTCCAAAAATGGGCCCGTAAATTTGTATGTCTAGTTGTCTTGAAAATTAAACTTTCGTTGTTAGGGCAACTGGAATTGTTGCAGTCACCTCTGGTCAGCCTTGCCAAAAAAAGTGTTGGGAGAGCCATGATTCGCTCGTGTTTCTTCGCTATTGATTCAATGCCGCAGTGTTTAAACCCTCAAAACTTTAAAAGGTGTATTTCTCAAGAAGTATTTTTCTGTGAAAAAGAAAATGATAAAACAAATCAACAAAGGGCTTAAGTTTTTTAAGAATACTTCTCATTCAAATTCAATAGCCCTTGTGTTTGAGCAGTCTTTCTTAAAGAATCTTGACTAAAAGCGAAACTTTGCCCTAAAGAGCGAGCCCCCCCCCACTGAGATACGTAATTTTCGTTTGTTTTTATTTTTGATGTTGCTCCTTAATTTCAGTTGAAGACAATTTTTTAATTTAATTTCTGACCATTTTTCAAAGCACGCCAGGAAATTCCCTTCCCGCCTCCCCACTTTAAATTTTCCCTGAAAAGTTTCCCCTAGAAGCTTTCTTCCCCGCGGACCCCAACCCCTCAAAAAAGATCCGTATCTTTCCCAGTTACAAATACTAAATGTGAACAATGGGCAAATTGCGTAACTTACAGCCTTTTCCCCTGACCTTCAACTATGCTCAATCAAATGGCTTTCTCAACTTTTTGATGGGATGTCTTTTGGAGAAAAAGAGACGTGGGAGAGGGGATAGTTTCCCACAGGCATTCCGTCATTTAAAAAAGTACACTAGAACTTCTGATTCCCGTTCGAACTAGCTCTCTCCCGATCGTCTAGGACCATGCTCGATAGGATCACTCATGGATAAAAAAGAAATAAATACATATTTGCGGCAAAAAATAGTTCCGTATTTTGTAGATGGAAGCTTGAAACTATTACAGCAGGGTTCTCAGATATGCTGACTCTAATGATATGATTCTTATTATTGCTTAACTTTTTGGGGGTGTTCCCCTCCTTTTTCGAAAGCCGGGTAAATTTTCTTAGGCTCATAGCTTCCGATGGGCAACATTAAACTTGATAAATTATATAGCCTGCATATTTGGAATCAGCATAACAAGCAAACTCTTTTGATGTATCAATTGTAATCAAAATTTCTTTTTTCAGAGTTTCGGTTACTGTTGGACCGAATGGCTCCTTACTTATAGTTCGTTACCACTAATTGTTTGAAATATAATAACTATTGTTGTTTTGTGTGTACTTAATGGCGAACACGATTTCATTTTATGTTCATCACCGACTCCACGCCATGTGGACATTTTATTGATAACTAAATAAAAAAAAAAACAAGTTTTTTTAACTGAAAGTAAGGAGCGACATTAAAACTTAAAACGCACAGAAATTACTTCGTATATGAAAGAGGCTGCTTCCTCATCAACGCCCCGCTCTTTACGCTAAAGTTTGACTCTTTCTCTCAATTCTTCTTTTTAAAACAGTAAAAAACTTTAGCGTAAAGAGCGGGGCGTTGATGAGGAAGCAGCCTTTTCATATACGAAGTAATTTCTGTGCGTTTTAAGTTTTAATGTCGCTCCTTACTTTCAGTTAAAAAAACTTGTTTTTTTTTATTTAATTTCTGAACGTTTTTGAATCAATGCATGTTTTGATTTTGGCTCTCCGCAGAGGAATAATTAAAACGAAATTTTGCATTTTTTTTTTTTTTTTTGGCTCAATGGCTTTCTCATAATTTTGATCGAATGATTTTGAGAAAAAAAGAGCGGGGGACGAAGCCTAGTTGCCCTCCGATTTTTTGGTTAATTAAAAAGGCAACTAGAACTTTTAATTTTTTACGAATCTTTTTATTGGTAAAAGATTTACGTAACTTATAAATTAGCTTACGTAAAGAACTTTTGTATTCTCATGTTTTTATTACATATATGAGGGGATTCGCCCCATCGTCAGTACCTCGCTCTTTACACTAAAGCTTAAATTTTATCCCAATTCATTAAGAATGACCCCATGAATCACAAAAGCCGTAGAATAAGTAGTTGAAATTACTAAAAATACTTTAGCGTAAAGAGCGAGGTATTAGAAGGAGGTGAGCCCCTCAAATGGGTAATAATTTCTGTTTGTTTTAAGTTTTATTGCTGTTCCTTACTTCCAGCTGAAAAAGCTTTTTCACATTTATTTTTTAATTGTTTTTTTTTAAATAATGCTAGTAAATCATGCTCTCCCTTCATGGAAATTTTCTTCTCCCATTACAAATTCTTGAAGGAAAGTTCCCCCAGCATATCCCCCTCTTATCAACCCCTCCCCCAAAACAAAAAAATCCTCCTGAAAACGCCTGTATACTTCCCAATAACCATTACTATATGTAAGCACAGGTCAAAGTTTGTAACTTGTTGCCCCTCCCACGGGGACTGTGGGGGAGTAAGTCGTCCCCAAAGACATAGTTATAAGGTTTTTCGACTACGCTGAATAAAATGGCTATCTCAGAATTTTGATCCGTTGACTTTGGGAAAATAATTAGCGTGGGAGGGGGCCTAGTTGCCCTCCAATTTTTTTGGTCACTTAAAAAGGGCACTAGAACTTTTCATTTCCGTTAGAATGAGCCCTCTTGCAACATTCTAGGACAACTGGGTCGATACGATCACCCCTGGGAAAAAAAAAACAAAAAACAAATAAACACGCATCCGTGATCTGCCTTCTGGCAAAAAATGCAAAATTCCACATTTTTGTAGATAGGAGCTCGAAACTTCTTCAGTAGGGTTCTCTGATACGCTGATTCTGATGGTGTTATTTTCGTTAAGATTCTATGACTTTTAGGGGGCGTTTCCCCCTATTTTCTAAAATAACGCAAATTTTCTCAGGCTCGTAACTTTTGATGGGTAAGACTAAACTTGAGAAACTTATATATTTAAAACCAGCATTAAAATGCGATTCTTTTGATGTAGCTATTGGTATCAAAATTCCATTTTTTAGAGTTTTGGTTACTATTGAGCCGGGTCGCTCCTTACTACAGTTCGTTACCACGAACTGTTTGATTACCATAATATGTCATGGCGTTGTATCATTATTTATAATCGTTGCAACAATTGTATGAAGAGCACTTTTCCTGCCTTAGAATGAAAAAGAGAAAATTAAAAGGTGTACCGATTGGCACTAGGGGAGAACCCTCGTCCCTGAAGAGGAACAAGCTTTAAGACTCTTGCTTACCAGTCACTCTTTATGACGGAAGAGAAAATTCCCTCCCACCAAATTCCCAGTGAATGCGGGCATTTTAGTGCGGAAGATGGTTGGGACTCAGAAACGGTGCATACCCTTGAAAATGTATCTATTTTCCCTTTGGCCCAAAATCACTTACTCCGTAAGTTTCAAGCAGATTCGATGTTGGAAGAGGGAAATGTGCCTTTGAAAATCATCATTCTCATACCGATTTCATGCGGATTAATGAAACTAAAACGGCTGTCTACCTATCTGCTGAAAAGTTGGCAATGGGATTTGGTCTTGGAGGGCCCAATTATTTCTGATCATATAGATAGAAAAGTTCGTAGGATGAAAAGGGAGGTGTGTTCGTAGGGTGGGGGTGGGCATGGGCCTATTTTGTGCCTAAGTTAGTAAAGATCGAAGATCAAATGTACGTTTTGATTCAAATAAGATGTAACATCCCTAGCCTTTTACTTAGAAGTCGGAATTAGGAGGGGCAGGGTCTCAAGGGGCAGCTATCCTACTTTCGTTTCTCCAATAATACAGATTTAAACAAACTACTTGTGTTTCTCCTTTTCACAAAGGGCTAAGGGGCCTTCAGTCCACTTTTTCCTCAAATGATACTGACTGAAAATTATTGCAGTTTTTTATTTAGACAAAATATACTATGAGTATCTTTCTACTAAAAAGTGAAGATTGAGAGCGATGGGGTGCGTCAGAGAGGCCACAGGTCTACTTTCGTTCTCTGGTCGTAAATATGAAAAATTACATGTATTATCCTGGTTCAGAAATATGCAACTTGCTGACTTTTGTACTAAAAACTGGTGGATGGGCCTGGGAGTGTTTTTAGAGGAGCATGGTCCCAATTATTTTATCCTCGAATCATACAGGTTGAATATCCTTCCATGATTCTGATCAAGAAGGGTGCAGCATGCCTACCTTTGTGATGAAAGTCAACGGTGGAAGGGTGGGACTGCACTCGAAGGTCTCCTACTCACTTTTGTTCTTCAAAAGTACGAATAAAAAATACTACAAAAATTCTGGTCAAACAAGGTGCAACATGCCAATCTTCCTGCTATGAAGCTGGCGATGGAAGGTTTGGGGGGATATTGGGGAGCCTAGCGCCCACTTTATGTTTTTTATAATATAAATTGAGAACACCTGCGTTATCCCGCTTTAGATAAGGTGGAACATGTCTGCTTATGACCAAAGAAAGGAAAATGGCTGGGAGATGGCAGGGGCGAGATATAGCAGGGGCAGGGGCCGAGTTTTCCTTTTTAATACTGACTAAAACTCCTTGCACAATTTTGGCTCACACAACCTACCTTCAAATATGTGCAACATGTCTACTCTTTAACTTAAAGGCCAGGGATGACGTACTTGTAGGAGGGGGAGGGGTTGGTGTTAGAGAATTTGGAGATGCCACAGGTCTATATTGGCTCTCCAGTCGCACAAATTGAAACTACTTTCGTGATTCTGGTTGAAAAATGTGCAATATGTCCATTTTTTTGCCAGAAAATGGCAAGAGAGAGGGTCGAGTGGTGGAAAGGCCACGGGCTCACCTTTTATCCTCCAGCTTGTTTTTGTAACTAATCAGATCTTAGTTCTTTTTGGAGCAGGGTCGTTTTTCAATTCTTTTCTGGTGCATACCACCACAAAGATGTTGTCAGTCCCCCAAAATTTTTAAAATTGCTTATCTTATAAACGAATTTTGTACAAGAAAACTGATGCAATGGAAAAGCTGGTGCAAAAACTGGAAGGGCAGATGAATTCATCTACCCTTCCAGGAATAAAAATCAGCATCGAATGAGAATTGTACTTTTCTTATTTCAAAACTAGTTTCTTGTGCTACGGGCAACTTTCTAATATGTCTACTAAGAAAGGAGTAAAGAGATACCTATTTTTTTTTTAAGAGAAAACTAAAGTTAAACTAAAGAAAACTACGTATGATACCGTTCCTACCCTCACTAAGAAAACACAGAAAATAGAATCACAGCCTCAATAGAATTAGAAATATGAATGGCTCATTAAAGCAGATGGCAGCATTTTTAAAGCTGCAGGAAGATATTCCTTAGGATATTTTACTTCTAATATTTATTATTCTAAGAAAATATTTTGGTAATTGGGCCCAGTCCCAGATTTTGCATACAAGTCCAGTGGACATTTTCCGTTACGCATCAACCCAAAATCAATCCAATTCTTCCATCCCTTAGTCCTATGACTATTTATCTTAGTTCTGCCCTAGGAATGACGCATGGACGGATGATAGATAGCTTATCTACCAACAAATGAACTGACATCATTTTTGTACAATCCTAATAAGGGCTTATGCCAGATTTGCCTCTCATTCAATCGGACTATCTGTCATCAATCGGACTATTCACAAGTTTGAATTGGAATGGTTGATTAATTAATTCAAATGGATGATTTTAAATTAAAATCAAGTAGTTGTGGGCATCAATCCATGGCTAATTGTAGAAAAAGCCCAGACAGATAGTCCGAGTGAGTGAGAGGCAAATCTGGAAACGCCACATATCTGAATTACTTTAAAAGTTTAACCTAGCTTCAATTTGAAGCTGCCCATTGCATGCTCTCTCTCTCTCTCTCTCTCTCTCTCTCTCTCTCTCTCTCTCTCTCTCTCTCTCTCTCTCTCTCTCTCTCTCTCTCTCTCTCTCTCTCTCTCTCCTCTATATATATATATATATATATATATATATATATATATATATATATATATATATATATATATATATATATATAATATATATATATATATATAGATATATATATATGTATATATCTATATATATATATATATATATATATATATATATATATATATATATATATATATATATATATATATATATATATATATATATGTGTGTGTGTGTATATATATATATATATATATATATATATATATATATATATATGTTCAAGTGCACGAGAGTACAAAATAAGCTGATCCTGGATTTCTGATAGAAGACAGCGACTGAATTCAGCTACCTATTCTTCTGTTATTAATGTATTTTTTTATTTGTGATTTATCAGTTCCCCTGTTAGTATCAAAAAGTTTGTTGGGTATAGCTCTGTAACAAAAAAGTTAAATCGAAGTGTGGAAGCATTTATTGGCCTTATGGTAGAGTATCCAGTCAATTCTTTCAGTTGCACTCCTATGACGCCTATTTGATCATGCTCTTTTTTAGATTTTGCATTCACTGTTTGGTATGGTATCGACAAAGACTGGAGTTGTCCTACCCCAGGTGTTTTCCAGAGTCTTTGTTGTCTGGATTGGGCTCCATTATTGTCATGCTAGCAAATCTTCAATTGGACTCCCTCTAATACTCATAGCTTGGACCATTACAGAGATTATTAGATACTCATTTTATTTCTTTGCTCTTCTTGGAGACACTCCTTATTTGCTTAAGTACCTGCGGTAAGTTTATATTATAAGAAAAAACAATTGTATGTTAAATAAAATCCCCTTTTTAAGTCATACTGATACATTATAGGCTTAGAAACAATTTAAAAATGTTAAAAATTTTCTATTTTATATTGATTATCGCAACTAAAACAGCTGATGTTGCGTTTCACTTAAAAAAGAAGAAGAAAAAGCATCACACATGAAGCCAATCATGGCATCAATACGCTCAAGAAAGGAAAAACATAATGTAGAATACTTAGAAAAATCTCTGCGTAATATAGGAAAATAGTTAAAAAAATCAATGGAACTAGTTAAAAAGTTTAAAACCAGTAAACACAGTCGAAATGCTAAAGTTCATTGCGAAATAAATAAGCGTGAATACAAACACAATTTTTTTTACAATATCTTGGGGGGGGGGGGGGGTTAAATATTTTAAAATGAAAATTAAAGAAAAAGGTATTTACGAATTCTAAGGGGGCAATCGTCCCTTACCCAAATTACTGCCCCTGCATGAGATAGGACTGGATGAGACTTAAGATAACTTTTTCAAAGAATACTTGATTTGGTAGAATTTATTTTCGTGCTTATATTACTGGCTCCCTTAGCCACAGCCTCGAGTAATTCAAGAGGGGTTGAATATATATATATATATATATATATATATATATATATATATATATATATATATATATATATATATATATATATATATATATATATATATATATATATATATTATGCTGTGATTAAAAAAAGAGATGAGTTCTTCCTCATTTGGTTCTCATTATTTTTATATTTTCCATATTTGCATCTTAATATTTTTGCGCAATAGATTTTCCTCTACAAAATGTCCTTGTTTGAAAAGGTAATTTTTTGACTTGTTAGCTTTTTCAAGGATTCATTGACGTAAGCCCTTGTGTTCGAACAAATTTAATTTTATTCCTTACAGAAATGAAGTGTAAAGTTGCCTTCTAATAATTTTGGAACAAAGAGGCTTTTATTTCAATATTGTTGTCATCGTAAATCATCTTCCAGATTTAATCTGTGATTAAAGTTTCAAGATTGTCCTAAATTAGTGATTAGACTGTAAGTATGTCGCTGTGTTTTGGGAACGGTTTATTTGAACAAGGGCCGATTGTAATAGACTACAGTTGATAGAAGGCTTTTTTCACACTAGGCTGTAGAATCTTTGACGCTAGCAAAACTTAAGACTTTATGCTATGGTATGTAATCTAATGGAGCAAACTTTGTCCGTAAACATAAGCAGTGCTAAGTACGCTCAAGTTCTACATAAAATTTACATCACTTAAATATATCTTATGGTATTGAAGAGTCAACATAGCAGCAACAAAATGGAATTTCTGGGCGAACAATTAATAAATTTTGAAAATAAATAAATCAATATTAGAAAGCCTTTCATACTTGATCAGAGTTTGAATCTCCATCCCCATTCCAAGTTATATTATTGAATGTTTTGTTTGTGATGGTTGTGACGATTTTAGACACTGAGAACGATGGTTTTACGGTTTTTTATGGTACTTGGTATTTACCAAGCGACATATAGCGATCGCAATTTCTGTCTGTCGGTCTGTTTGTCTGTCTGTCGGTCGGTCCAGGTTTTGGTAGTTCGGACACTTCCAGATAAGCTAGGACGATGAAATTTGGCAGGTGTATCAGGGACCAGATCAGAGTAAATTAGAAATGGTCTCTTCCCCGATTCGACCATCTGGGGGGGGGGCGAGCGAATGAGATAGTTGAAAAGAATTTTATTTGCCGATAAAACAAATGATTGTTCTTTTTAAGTGTGGCTTGCTGGTCAAGGGGTATGATTCTCGCCTAGGGTGCGAGAGGATTCAGGTTCGATTCTCGGATCACCACAATTTTTACGTGAAGAAGATCCGAAATTAGACACGTGATCAATATAGCGATCGCTGAAAGTTGGCAGGCATATCAGGGACCGGACTATAATGAATTTGAAATAGTCGCTTCCCCGACTTGACCATCTGGGGGGGGGGGAGTGGAAGGACGGTTAATTCGAAAAAAATTAGAAAAAAGAGATATTTTTAACTTACGAACGGGTTATCGGGTCTTAATAAAAGCTGATATTTAGAAGGACCTTGTATCTCAGAGCTCTTATTTTAAATGTCGACCGGATCTGGTGACACTGGGAGGAGCTGGAGGAGGAAACCGGAAATCTTGGAAAACGCTTAGAGTGGAGAGATCAGGATGAAACTTGTTGGGAAGAATAAGCACAAGTCTTAGATACGTGATTGACATAACCGGACCGGATCTGCTCTCTTTGGGGGAGTTGGGGGGGGGGGGGGGATTTCCCGTGCTTTAGCGAGTTTGGTGCTTCTGGACGTGCTAGGACGATGAAAATTGGTAGGCATGTCAGGTACCTGCACAAATTCAATTGATTACAGTCTTTTCCCTGATTCGAACATCTGGGGGGGGCTGGAGTGAGGGGAAATCGTGAAAAATGAGGCATGTTTATCATACGAATGGGTGATCGGATCTTAATGAAACTTGATATATAAAAAGATGTCATGTCTCAGATGCTCCATTTTCAATTCGTATCGTATCTGAGGATATTGGGGGGGGAGGGGCGGCGGAGGGGAGAAATGGAAATCTTGGAAACCAGAAATCCTGGGAAAAGCTTAGAGTGGAGAGATCGTGATGAAACTTGATGGGAAAAATAAGCATAAGCGCTAGATACGCTATTGATAGAACCAGACCATCCGATCTCTTTGGGGGAGCTGGGGGGATTTCTAGTGCTTTGGCGAGTTCGAGAATAAGCACAAGTTCTAGATGCGTGGTTGACATAACCGGGCCGGGTCCCATCTCTCGTCACAAGTTGGAATTTTCTAGGGGATTTTTTCATGGTGGGGGAGATTTCCACGAGATTAATTTTTCATGGGGTAATTTTCCAGGGAGAAATTATCCATAGAAAAACTTTTATTAGGATCAGCTTCCCACGGAAGGGGGGGGGAGGCAATTCTTATGAAAAATATCCACGGATATAGACGGAAAATATCCACGGAAATATCCACGGATATAAATGGAAGGAGATTTCCATTTTTTTTTTTAAAACGGTTTGAAATTAATGTCCTTTTTCAAAGGAAAGTATGTTAAGGAGAATTTTTCAGACGGATTCGTCCGCAAGAAATTTACGGGGGAAATTTTTAGCGAGAATAGAACTTTTCGGAGGGAATTTTTTTGGTGAGGTGGGTGCTTTGCGTGGATAAATACTTAGACTGAGAATTGTTGTTTGGGATGGTATTTCATGGAGGGGGCCAGGTTTCACGGTATTATTTGAAAGACCATTAGAAATTAAAAAAAAAATCATCTGAACGTAAGGAGCAACTGTAGAACATAAAGCGAACAGAAATCATTCCACACTAGTTGGAGGATGGCCCCCTCTTCAGTACCTCGCCCATTACTTTAAAGTTTGACTTGTTGTCCCGAATCTTTAGAGCAACTCCTGAAACACTAGCGCTGCTTAATTACAATAAGAAGAGTTGTTTTTTTCATGTTTAATAATGTTTAAAAGATTACGTCGGTGCTATTATTATGTAGATATTATCGTCGTCTATAGCAAACAATCAGGTAGCAAAGCTTAAGAAATCTTTTATTTTCAGCTTTGAAGTCTGGTCTTTTGGTTAACGTGAAGCTTTATAATAAAAATAAAGGAAGAATGATGAATATCGTGTATGAATATAATTGACAGTATTCCTAGGGAATCCAATCCCTTCAATTTTATTTCTGAGGGGAATACTAGAAAGTTTATTGCAATATTAAAATAGAAATAAACTAAGAGGCAAGAAGACAGAACAAGGGCCAAGGCAACAAGATTGGGGACAAAATTATTTTCTAAAGTTATCCATTTAATAATAAATCCCAGGAAAGAGGGGATCCCAGCCAGAGAGAGATGGCCAAATTAGATCCAAGCCTTATAAACTATCTAAGTTTTGGTCATTTGAGTAAGGGAAAATAACCCCTTCTGCTATAGCACAGGTACAAAAAAAACTAACTATAGAACTATAGAACAAAAACGCTCTAGGCGTTTAACCTCCAGAAAATACCCCCCCTCCCTCTGAAAATGGGTATTTTCCTCGGGGTTATTTTCTGGGGTGGGGTAATCGTTGGGGGGTAAAAGTCTAGAACCTTCCGATCCAAATATCTTCATAGCTATTGAAGAAATAAGACACAATAACAATTCAGCGAGAATTCGGCAATTTTCAGATTCTGAATTTGGACCAGCTTTTGTTCCTTTTAATTAAGGCTGTTTTATTGTATTTTTCATCTTGAAGGGATAGTTTCTTTAAATCCAGAAAATATGTCGAGTTGATTTTAACTTTCGACTATTTGAGCAGAACTCTACTACTCAAACATTCGTGGTAACAAACTATAAGTAAGGAGCGAAGTGGCTCAATAGTAACCGAAACAATGAAAAATGGAATTTTGATATTAATACGTACATAAAAAGATTCATCTTTGTGTGCTTATTCCAGATATGTAAGATTTATTAGTTTAGTGTTATCCATCAAAAGTTACGAGCCTGAGAAAAAGTTGCCTGATTTTCAAAAAGAGGGAAACACCCCTAAAAGTCAAAGAAGCTGAATGAAAATCACATCGTTAGATTCAGCGTATCAGAGAACCCTACTGTAGAGGTTTCAACCTCCCATCTGCAAAAGTGTGGAATTCTGTGTTTTTATCAGGAGAAAAAATCACGGATGCGTGGTTATTTATTTATTAATTTTTTTTCAGGGTGATCACATCGAACCAATTGTCGTAGAATACAGGGGCAGGGCTCATTTGAACGGAAATCAAAAGTTCTAGTGCCCAGAAAGACCAGATAAGTGACCAGAAAGATTGGAGGGTAACTAGCCCCCCTTTCACGCCCCCTTTTTCCCCGAAGTCGTCTGATACAAATTTTAAGATAATCATTTTAGTCAGCGTAGTTGAAAGTCCAGTAACTTTTGTTTTGGAGATAATATGACCCCCCTCCCCACATTCCCTGGGAAAAGGTCTGTAAGTCGTGAAATTTGCCCATTGTTTACGTGTAGTATTTGTTATTCAGAAGTACACAGACATTTTTCAGGGGGGGGGGAGGTTTGAATTTTCTTCTTGGGGGGATTTTCATATGGAGAATTTCCGTTGGAAGGGAAGTTTCCGGGGGTCTTTTTTACCCCCGGTAAAAAAGGAAATTTTAAACTGGGGTAATTTGCCAGAATTCTTATACGGAACTCTTTTTGTTTGTCTTACTTTCTCTTTACTGACTCAGTTTTACTGGTGATGTATAGAGGGTCGTTCCGTAGGGGGGGGGAGATATTCCATGGGGGGAGTTTTCTACGGGATAAATTATCCAGAAGGAGTTTTCTTCCCGATGAACTTTCTACTAGGGGGGGGGGGTTGAGTTGCGTGAAAAAGCTTTCAGCCGGAATCGTCCGCAAGATGTTTTCCTGGGGAATTTTCAGCGAGAATGGAATTGTCTGGGGGAATTTTCCTGGAAGGGGAGGGGGTGTTTTAACGTGGAAGGAAGTTTCCACGGAGGGATTTTCCGTTGGGTGAAGGAATTTTCCCCGGAGGGGGGGGGGCGAATTTCCCAGCATTATTTAAAAATTAAATAAAAAAGCAATTTTTTCAACTGAAAGTAAGGAGCAACGCCAAAACTTAAAACGAACAGAAATTATTACTTATTTGAGGGGCGTTGCCCTCTCCTCAATACCTCGCTCTTTACGCTACAGTTTGACTTTTTGTTCTAATTCTTTAAGAACGACTCCTGAAAACAAGGGCAGTTTAATTAGAACAATATGAAGCTTTTTTAATGCTAAAAAACTTGAGCGTGAAGAGCAAGGTATTGAGGAGGAGACAGTGCCCCTCATATACATAATCATTTCTGTTTGTTTTAAGGTTTGATGTTGCTCCTTACTTTCAGCTGAAGAAAATATTGTTATTCTATTTAATTAGTTAATAAATTAAACCAGATATTTCAGTATGGAAAATTCATTCCAGTTTAGTGACGTTATATATAGTGATAAATATGGCAAAACCAAAGGTCAACTGGATTTTCCATACCCAAAATTTAATCCTCCGACTTTTTAGCCCCGCCTTATTAAGCTGAAAGTTATCTCTTGTAGGAGTATGTGATTATAAATTGACGGTAGTTGGCTGCAGGTAAAAAAAGAACGATAAGAATGTTTTTCATGGAGTAGATTCAACAAAATTTTTCTGCTCTTTTTAAAATCTTTCGCATGTCATTGTCGATTTATTAAACTTGTATGCACCATTTTCTTCAAAAACCAAAATAGATTAAGAGTCAATGCACTTGCATTGGCTGAGTAAAGGGTGATGTGGCTCCCTCATTTTGCTATTTTTTGCATTTCTTTTTTAAGCTTTTTTTTCAAATTACCCGCAGTAAAAAGTTACCTGGAAAAAAGAATAGTTTTTAAAGACAACCAAAGCTGGCCAAGCGATAGTACACCCAAACTGCTCGCTGAGTCCCAATGTAATGTTACCGTATGCTCAATCAACACTAAAATTAGCCATTATTTTCCCTTTTTTTTGTTCCTTTTTTATCCTTACCAAAGACACCTAGTTTTGTATTGGTAAAAAAGTAGCGATTGTTTTTTTCTTCCTTATCGCTTTCGTTGGTCTATGAAAGGCATTTTACTTCTCTCTTTGCTTTATACCTGTTTGTTGCTGTTTGCAACTTTATACCTGGTTGTTGCTGAAGATTTTTTCTGTTTTTTTTTTTTTTTTTTTTTTTTTTTTTTTTTTTGTTGAGCAATATTCTATATCAGAATTTAATATTCACAGGCAGGCTCGTACGTAGTAATCTATTTGGGTGATGGGGGCAAATTTTCTAAAACACCCAAAAAAGGCGATCTGTAGGAAACTTATTGGAAATTCTTGGGAAGCTTGTAAACATTTAAGATTTTGGGAACTTGGATCTCTAAGCTACTGTACGTACGCGCCTGGACATAGGCATGCTTTTACTAACGTCTTAAATGTTTTCAATTTTCTCACTTTCACAAATAAAAAATGATCAAACCTTTAAGGAATCAATATCAGTATATGTGAATTAAACTGACTATCCACGTTCATTTGTTATATGTATTTTTTTCAGTAAAACGCAAGTTATGTTCTAGTCTTGAGAATGCACGGGGGTTATTAGCCCTACTCATGTTAATTTTTGCTTGTTTTTGGTTTGCTTTGGTTATTTTTTGTAATTTCTGTTCATTTTGAGTTTCATTTAGTTATTGATAGTGATTTGTGGCAGTTCTGCGCTTGGAAGATTATTTGACTTTATTTCTGCTCATTTTTGGCTTAATTTAGCTCTTTGCTTTTCTAAAAAACTTGTTTTGTGGAAAAAGTTTTTAAATCATTTTCTCTTCGTTTTTATTTTCATGGTCTTTTTCATGGAAAAAATAATATTTTATATCTTTTCAGTTTTTTTTCTGTAAAAATCCATGGTTTGGGTTGCTATTTGTATGTTAGAGAAACTTTTTCAACAATTTTTAAACCTGACACACATAGTATTTTTTAATTTAATTTTATACCTCCTGAAATTGAACTGAAAAACAAAACTTAATATTATTCCCAAGAGGTTCTATCTATGTTCTTTGACAACCTGGATACCACTTCCACTCTTTTTATTTATTTAAATTGTAAGAGCATAAGCAGTAATAGTAGTAGCCCCAAAAGTTTCACCTTAATACCCCCAGTCGTTCTCGATATATTGCTGAGTTGTCTTATTGGCAACCATAAACACAATGCCTTTTCGTTTAGTTGAAAGCAATATTTAGTTTCAAAGCATAATGCATAATTACATAATTGTGTGGTTTGACATGCCCAATATCCCTAAAGACATACTTGCTGGACCGTTCTACTATTCTGAACAAAATTGCTGTCTGTTTGTGTGCTGTAAGTTTGACTGTATGCGTTAAAAAAATGATTGGGCTTGAGGGAATGGCTGCTTGCCTTCCATTCTCTTTTTACTCTTAAAAATGGCCCCAAAACATTTAATTTTTAATCAAATTAGCTCCTTCAATATTTCCAATGGTATTTCTAGCTATTATAGAGTGGGGATGCCTATGGTATTGCTTAAATGCCTTTTGAAAACCTACATGCGTACAGTTTTTTCGTTTAATTGAAACTCCTGACCTTTCCCTAAAAGTTTCACCTTAATACCCTTAGCTTCATTAGTTATAGTAACTGTAGTGGTATTATTAAAAGTATAGGCCTACACTTAGTATCTTCTCGCTTGTTCAAAATCCCCACAACTTAACTTTAAACGTCTAACTTAATAATATAAGTTGGTCTTCAAATATGGCTTTATCACCTTTTTGAAAGTCCACATCCTCATAGTTTGTTTTAATGTAGTTAACGTCCACCTAAATGTTCCTTAAAAGCTTCACCTTAATACACTTAACTTGCAAAGTAGTTCAACATCCCTTACAACAAGCCCTACTAGTTTCAACTTTACACACCAAACTGTTCTTAAGATATTGCTGTTACACCCTTTTAACAACCTGCATACAGACGCCGTGTTGTGATTCAGTACGCCTTCCCCCTCAAAATGCCTTGAAAATTTCACCTTCATACCCGTAGGCATAGTTGTTACAGTAGTCAGAGAAGTAATATTGATATTACTAATAATAGTATTGAATAGCGGTAGTACTACTAGCTGCAGTAGTATTAACATATTGCTTTTTGGTCATTAGAACATCCCTCTCATCAAGTCCTAGAAGTTTCGACTTGATGCAATTAGACATTTCTATGACATTGTTGATGTGTCCTTTTGATAACCTGTATGTTCATATACTTTTTCAAATTTTCATCTCAATGCTCTTAGCCCTACAAGTAGTTGCAATAGAAGTAGTTGTAGAATTAGTTGTAGCAGTAGTATTAGTATTAAACATAGCAGCAATTGTAGAATTAGCAGTAATGTACACATATTGCCTTTTTGTGAGATGATCTTCCCCTTTAAGCATTCTCTGAAAGTTCCGACTTAATACCCAAATCAGTTCTTGAAATACGTTATTTTGACAATGTGTATGCACATAGTGTCTTTTGATTTTGTTTAGATTCCCCTCAATAATGTAATGGAATAGTGTGGTAGTAGCAGTGGGGTTAGTTTTAGAAGCATCGATAGCGTGCAAATATTACCTTTTTGATCATCTCCCTTATCATTTCCTGAATTTTCCAAACTAATATGCTCAGTTTTTCTTGTGTTACACTCTTTTGACAATCCTTATACACCTAGCATGTTTTGATTTAGTTCAACACTCCCTTCAACATTCTCTGAAAGGCTTACCTGAATGCCCTTCGTCTTTTTGGAAAGTAAAGTTCAGACATACATACCTTTCTCAATAACAA
Organism: Artemia franciscana; assembly: GCF_032884065.1. Taxonomy (NCBI): domain Eukaryota; kingdom Metazoa; phylum Arthropoda; class Branchiopoda; order Anostraca; family Artemiidae; genus Artemia; species Artemia franciscana. The sequence goes on along the minus strand of NC_088872.1, from coordinate 27,060,824 downwards.
ATGCTATGTGTAAACAATGAAAAAAGTGCTTAACTTACAGCCCTTGTCCTGAGGACTCTGGGGAGGTTGACATCCCCAATGATAGTTACTGGACCTTTCAATAATGCTGAACAAAATAGCTCTCTTAAAATTTTTATCGGATGTGTTTTGAGGAATGATAAGATTAGGGGGGGGGGCTGATTGCTCTCCATCCACTTTTGATTCTTAAAAAGGGCACTAAAACTTCCGACTTCCGATCAGATGAGCTCCATCCGATCCGAAGTTTATGCGATACCCGTTCCATAAAAATTTATATGAGCTCTGGGAGATTGTGTCCACTATAAAAACATTGTTATGTGATTTTTGACTCCTGGTGACAAAATGTTTATCTCACAATTTCAATTGAATGCGTTTCGGGAAAAGAGGATGTCAGGGACGGGGGGGGGGACTAGTTTCTCTCCATCATGTTTGACTCTTAAAAGGGAACTAGAACTATACTTTTCCAATCAAATGAAACTCTTTTAAAGTTCCACGACCCCTCCTTCCATAAAAACATTCCTTGCGCTGAGGAATGGGGGGGGTGTCATCCTAAAAGACATAATTTCAAACCTTTCACCTACGCTGAACAAAATGGCTATCTCAAAATTTTGATTAGATGTGTTTCGAGAATTGATGGGGGGGGGGGCTTGTTGCCCTCCAATCACTTTTGATCATTAAAAATGGCACTGGACCTTTCAATTTTCAACCGAATGGACCCTTGGGATTTCCAAAAGTAAAGCACTGTCAATATTCTATGCCTTCTTTGGCTGCGTGACCACTTCTTCATTCGCCAACGTTGGCCGTGTAACAGACTAGAAACTATGGCGTATCTGTCGTGAGATATCACCGTCGATAACTAGTACAACCGAATGTGACAGAGACATTGGCAAGGATGTTGTCGTTGGTCTTGAACGAATAGTATTCCTTCTATATGACCACACGAGTTGCGATGCTGATATCAATTAGGCTCTTAAAAGCCTGTTTAGTCAAGGCAAATTGGTGGACCGAATTCCTCCACCAAGACCAGCAACACTTCAGCATATCTGATGCGCTGTTTACCAAGCCAAAATCCGAAATAAGTTGCTTAGACGTGATGCACTTGAACTTGATCCTTTCATAATGGGGATGGAAAAGAGACACAGGCGGAAATGGGTCCCATATTGAAGTGATTTACCAGAGGTGTCTTCTGCCTGCAAGGAACTGATCAAGTGCAATTGTAAAAAAGGTTGTGTTCAAAAGTACAAATGTTTAAAAGCAAATCTGCCATGCACAGTCAGATGCAAAGGTAGCGGAAAATGTGCTCATGCTTAAAAAAATTCTTAATTTGCTTGTCTCATTATTCGGAAGCTATTGTTTCCTGCCAAATTTCAATCGAAGTAATGTTTTGTTTCAAGTGTTTTGAAGTAGCTCTTTTTGCTAACTACGATGAATCTCACAAAATGCCTAAGATATCTTTTTGTAATATTCCCGTTTGTACATGAAAAGTGAACTTGAAACATGAAAAAGTGAAAATCAGTTCGATTGTAATAAAATTACTGATTCATTGATCCAATCGCTTTCTTGTACAGTGCAAAAGGTATTTGTTACACGACATTTTTGGCATGTCCACAATGTCCTGAAATGGAATTTTAATTCTTGGAATCAGTTTGTATAATGGATTTCCGGCTTCATATTTTCAAAAAGCGAACTCCTGTTGTTCGGCATTTCCACAACGTTCTGAAATAGAATTTTAATCTTTTGAATCAGTTTGTGTAGTCGATGTTCGACTTTTTTTTACGCGTGTTACATCGTCAGAACGTCACATAACTTAATGCGACCCTCTGACAACGTTGCAATTTTTAAGAAAACTGATGTCCACAATCTTGATTTATGGCCTCTAATACGATTAAATAAAAAAAAACAAGTTTTTTGAAATGAAAGTAAGGAGCGACATTAAAACTTAAAACGAACAGAAATTACTCCGTATATGAAAGGGGCTTTTCCTCCTCGACACCCCGCTCCTTGCGCTAAAGTTTTTTATTGTTTTAAAAAGTAGAGTTGCGAGAAAGAATCAAACTTTAGCGCAAGGAGCGGGGTGTCGATGAGGAAAAGCCCCTTTCATATACGGAGTAATTTCTGTTCGTTTTAAGTTTTAATGTCGCTCCTTACTTTCATTTCAAAAAACTTGTAGTTTTTATTTAATTTCTGAAAGTTTTTGAATTAATGCATGTCTGATTTTGGCTCTCAGTACATAAATTATTAAAATGAAATTTGCATATTAATTCTTTTTTTGGCTAAATGGCTTTCTCTTAGTTTTGATCAGACGATTTTGATAAATAAGGGGTGGGGAAGGAGTTCTAGTTGCCCTCCAATTTTTCGGTTACTTAAAAAGGCAACTAGATCTTTTAATTTTTAACGAACGTTTTTATTAGTAAACAAAATACGTAACTTAAGAATTAACTTACGTAACAAACTTTTTTATTCTTATATTTTTGATTATATATATGAGAGGGTTGGTCCCCTCGTTAATACCTTGCTCTTCACACTAAATCTTGTTCTGTCCCAATTCTTTAAGAATGAACCCTGAATCAGAAAGGCCGTAGAATAAATAGTTAAAATTACGTAAAAAAATTTTAGCATAAAGGGCGAAGTATTTATCTCCTCCTAAATACCTCGCTCTTTATGCTAAAGTATTTTTAGAACCCCTCATATGCGTAATAATCTCTGTTTGTTTTAAGTTTTAATGCTTCTCCTTACTTTCAATTGAAAAAACTTTTTCATGTTTATATTTTCATTTTTTTTTTTTTATAGTAATGCTAGAACGTCCTGCACCCTTTTCATTGAATTTCTCTTCCCCCATGAAATATTCCTCCAAGAAAAGATCCTCCCATATAGCCCCCTCCCCTGAACCCCACACCCAAACCAGTGCGATCCGAACCTTATTTCTCGCCAGTGCGATCAGAAGTCTATTTTTACCCATTTCGTCCGCTATCTAAACCCTTCTTTTAAGATAAGAAACGTTATACAATGTTTTGACGACGTTCTTGTCAACTCCCTTTGTAGGAAATTTCAGCATAGTTGAGACCTCAACTTTAGTGTATATATATATATATATATATATATATATATATATATATATATATATATATATATATATATATATATATATATATATTGAAGGATTCCATTTGTTTCCAGTAAGCTCTTCTAAAAAAAAAAAAAAAAAAAAAAAAATCATTGAAATACCGATTTTCTCACCGATGCAGTCATAAGTTATTTAGCAAAATCATCGTCGCTCTTCTTTCATCTGACAATGATAAGAACAAGTCATTCCAGAATTGAGCTACCAATCTTTTCATAACAATAGGAAGAATAACTGTTTATTCACCCTTTTCTTTCTTTTTACTGTAGTATATTATTCAAAGCTTCAGGTTTTTTTCTTGTCCGTTTCTAGAAAGACTGCTCTTGTCAGGGTGGATGTTTCTTGAATTCTCAAGAAATCATAAATTTCTATAGAAATCATAAATTATCATAAATTTTGATGTCATGGGTAGATTTAACTCATCATATACATTTTCTTAATTACTCATATTCAATTTCAAAATGTAACACGGTTGAGACGAAAAAATACTTGTAATATATTGCTTTACTTTGTTCAGCTGCATCACTAGTAATGTATATAGCTAGATGAGCTGTCTTCATTTATCGTGTAATTTAATAGATCGTCAGATATTCGAAGAAAAAAAATATCACCCATGTTTTCGCATCAGTCAGGAGGATATATTTGCTGGTTGAATCAAGCGGAAATTCGATTTGTCTCCAGTTTGGTTAGATTTTGACAGCATTATTTGGTATGTCATTTTTCATCCATGAAGCACCTTCTGTTCGCTTCAGTAGACAAATGGGGAAATCTCGGACGTCTTTTCATATTTTTTAGATACGGTTCCTGACAAGTGTGTAGTAATGACTACTGGTAGACAAGTTTCTCCATGGTATGTTGGTGTATGAAATTACAGTACTCCTTGTCAATGGATTTCCTGCTATAAAATTTAACCCTGTCCTTATGACTAATTTTGAGCTTAGCATGGAAAATGAGTGATACCTTCAAATGGTCCAATTATTGAAACCTGTGTTTCCGCTTATTGTATGATGAAATGCAAAATTTTTCTTGGTAATGTTCACTACTCATGGTCTTTGCCATGAATGCAGCCTCTTTCACTGACTCTTTACACATAATGGTTGCATTCTGTTACCGACGTTTTCGACGTTTTTTTTTGCACTCTCGGAAACCTCTTGGTAGGGTGACGAACAGGGTCCACAAGTCTCATTTGCGTAACAAACAAGTATTGCTATTTTGGACCAGTGTGCATGTACTGGTCCTACAGATAATAAGTGCCAAATACAAACCAGAAGGATCGTGAAATTATGATTTCTTTGATAAATAATGGAAGATTCTCTTACTCTTCTCTTCTAGGTTTTTGTATTTTTCAGTGATGGACAGGTTTCAGATAATGAAAGCATGGCTTTTCATAGATATACTGATTTTGACTGTAGATTTCGCCATTCGTGTGATTTCCGATTTCATGCTCTTTGCAAATGCAATAAGCCCTGCCATTATAATTGTGCCTCAGCACCACCCCTTAATAGGGTCAGATACACAAATTTTGCTTAGTCTGTGAGTTTGTGCTGTTTCTTGTGCTACTTCTTTTTGTTATTTTTGTACTAATTTCTTATAAACAGTTGTTCACAATTAAGAATAAACTTTTCAAAAGTAAAAAGCTATAAAATCAGCAATCCTGTGTATATTGCCAAAGGTTATGTCTGATTTTATTAGGTGGGTTTGGTGGAGGTACAATTAAGATGGCAGTGGTTATTGCGTTTGTAAAGAGCATTCAATGGAAATGAGATGGTATATTTTTTTTTTCGCTTTATTCCTGTTCTATTCCTGTTTTCGCTTTGTTCTATACCACACACTAGCCAAGTGTAGTGTATACCCTCTTCTGAACTAAGCCATTAGAAACAAAATCTTTACTTAAGTACATGCAGACAATTTCTGTTTTATTGATCTTCATTGTTACTTTTGGTTTAACTGCATTCCAATCCTCCAGTTTATATTCAGGACTTTGCTACTTCTATGGATTTCCATAATTCTTAGATCTATTTTTCTATTCTAGGTCGGTCCAAAATCCAAAATAAAGGCAGTCTCAAAATAAAATACACAAAAGTATCAGTCTTTTGTGCATAGGCTAGAATTATTTATTGATGGCTTTTTCATAAAACCGTATGTTTTGCCCCATTAGGGGGGGGGGCTAAGATGCAGTGAGAAGTAGATTGATATGTGAAATATTCGTTTTTATGGCACTTGGTATTAACCAAGTGACATTTAGCAATCGCAAATTCTGTCGGTCTGTCGGTCCCGGTTTTGCTACTTTAGGCACTTCCAGGTAAGGTAGGACGATGAAATTTGGCAGGCGTATCAGGGACCGGACCAGATTAAATTAGAAATAGTCTTTTTCCCGATTTGACCATCCCGGGGGGAGTGGGGGGCCGGTTAATTCGGAAAAAATGAAGTATTTTGAACTTACGAACGGTTGACCAGATCTTAATGAAATTTGATGTTTGGAAGGATATCGTGTCTCAGAGCTATTATTTTAAATCCTGACCAGATCTGTTGACATTGGGGGGAGTTGGAGGGGGAAATCTTGGAAAACGCTTGGAGTGGAGGAATCGGGATGAAGCTTCGTGGATAGAATAAGCAACTGTCCTTGATACGTGATTGACGTAACCGTACTGGATTCGCTCTCTTTGGGGGAGTTGGGGGGAGGGGCTCAGTGATTTGACGAGTTTGGTGCTTCTGGACATGCTAGGACGATGAAAGTTGGTAGGCGTGTCAGGGAGCTGCACAAATTGACTTGATAAAGTCGTTTTCCCAAATTTGACCATCTGGGGGGCTAAAGGGAGAGGAAAAATAAAAAAAATGAGGTATTTATAACTTACGAGTGGGTGATCGGATCTTAATGAATTTTGATATTTAGAAGGACATCGTGACTCAGAGCTTTATTTTAAATCCTGACCGGCTTTAAGCCTCTGATTTTCCTTTTAAATCTTTCTATTGATTCTTAGAATTTTTTAGAGCTCATACGATATGAGCTCTTGGCTCTTAGCTCTTCTTGCCTCGTCACAACTGCCATGTGAGCTCTTAGCTCTTGTTTCTATCTCATTTGTGTCCCATAAGGCAAGACCTCCAGTACTAGCAAAGAGATGATTAGTGTGGTATGCTTAAGCAGAAGGTGAGACATTTAGAAGGAGCCAATGAAATATCTAGAAGGGTAATTGGGATGCAATTTTCATGTTCATGAAATATTGAGTTATATTTTGATTGAAGTACTTTAGACTATGTAGCAAAATCCTTCTTTACATTCAGAAAATGTTCTTTTTGTCATTTACAAATTTGGAAATCAAAGACCAGTTCCTGAAACCTGTTCAGCATTAAAAATTATTAAGAGCCTGGAAAGAAAAGTAAGAAAAACTATGTAATTTTTATCAAAAACAAAATCATAATATGTGATCCTTAAACAGAATTATTACTTTTGTTTAAAAAAAATCTTGTTTTTTTATTTTGTCCGTTTTCAATGCCATTACCTAAGGTTACCCTAAACGTAAAGAGAGCTGCTTCCCCTCAAACCCGATTATTTAAATCAAAGTTTAACTTTTACCGAAGAATTTTACATATTTAGAATCGTTATAAACAATAGTTTTGTTGTTGTATATACTTTAATGAAAACTTTTCTTTTTAGAGTTTCGATTTCTATTGACAAGGGTCACTCTTTACTTACAGTGTGTTGCTACGGACCTTTTAAATCAATGCCCTTTTAAATGTGAGCAGTGCTACTACACTTTCCTTCAACCCTTTTTTTGCATTCGAGTTTAGTAATCGTATAAAAATACTTCGGGAATGGTAGTCATCCCTAAAAACGTTCACTCGCTCATGTATTTATTAAGAGGGGAGGAGAAGAAATTTAAAAAATGGATTGTAAGGTTATCATTTCCATGGTTTCCATGGTGAGTTCTTCAAACAAATTTTTTTTATAGGGGTGGTTCCCATCGAGCTGGCAGGGATCCAAAGGGTCAATGCCCTCCGCAAAACAATAAGACGAAAAAAATGCATATAGATAGGACAATGAGAATTGTTACCGTTAAATTTTCGGTTAAAACATAACTCCCTGTAATAATTGCATCCTCCCCTTGTCTCCTGGGAAATATTTGGCTGTGCTCATGATCCCCAAACTTTTCACCGTTAGTGCCGGTAAGAAAATGAATGTAAGCTTTTGTGTTAAACAGAAATTTTTTCCACGATGAAGAGTAGGTATCATCCCGTGGCAACCATGTTATAGGCTTAGTCAAAATACTCCCAGTAATACAGGGAAATTTAAGATGATTTTCTAGCTCCTCACTTGCAGACCTCCTTCTATATTTATCTGAAGAAATTAATGAAAAAAGTAAACAAAAAGGAAAATAAGAAATATTCTGGTTCAAATCTTGTTAAAAATACAGCTCCTGATCACACCTGCCCTCCTCGGAATCTTCTGGTGGCACTCATGATCCCCCTATGTCTCCCCCTTTTGTGCTAGTAAGCATATTAATTTAATCTTTCATGTTACACAAAAATAAAATACTCTGCAATAAGGAGAGCTGTCACCATCACTCGTGTTAAAAAAAGTAATAACATATTTCTGGGAATGAAGGGAGACTAGAGACTAATGGCTACCCCTCCTCCCCTTTAAAAATACGTCTATATTTACCGGAAGTCTCATGGAGTATTAAACATCTTTAGCATAAAAATGCAATTTCTGATGCTTCGGGCACACACTTCCGAAAAAAAAAGAAAAAAAATCTTGGTTATGTTATTAAAAACAAACAGAAATTAAATTTAGAAAAAACTATTTTTAAATGAAAGTAAAGATTGAAATTAAAATTTAGAAAAAATGTGTGTTTTTATAGTTTCGGTTTCTACAAAGGTCGTTTAATGCCATGAACATCTTCAAAGCCTCTGGTCTATTGGCCAGTTTATTTAAGTTTCGAAAGAATGTGCATCACATTAAATTACTTGCAATGTTGTTTGCCATTCAGAATTTTGCAGAATTCAAACTTAGCGTCAGTGTTGTGAATGTTATCATCTAATTGAATCGAAGTATCTGATGAACTATCAGATACACGTATTGTTTGTTTCAAAAGTAACAAAAAGACAGGATCTTCAAATTGGATTATCTTACGAAAAAAAAGCTTTGTCATTACATGCCCGAGATCTTTCTTGTCCCAAAGAAGTGATCATCATGACTGGAGAAAATAGAGAAAAGTTTGATAGCAGGTTCGGAATTGCGAGTTCTCATTTGTTCGTAAATTTCACACACAAGACACTATGTACAATACTGTATATTTGATGTCGTGAACTTTTGACAGTTAAGCTGTATACAACTGGAGAAGTTGCTGGCGATCCAACATTTTTACATCCGATTTTTATCTATGAAACATCTCAACTCATCCGCCAGTACTAGGTTTCCCCGTAGAAATCAGCCATACATGTGAAGTTAAGGCAGGACGGGCTCTCAAGGAATCTTCCTATACCTCCCATGCCTCCCATGTTAAACATTCGGAGTTTGCCTGACGTTCCTGAATTAGTGATTTCAGCGGTTTTTATTTTAACAGATATAAAAAAAATCTCGTGAATATTTTGATCTAATCAAATCTTAAAGCCGACAATTATTTTTTATAATTCCAAAATGATTATAAAGCCTGTTTTGGATTTGCATTCTAGGTTGCTATACTTCACACTATTGTTGTGAGGTATCAAAAAATAAAGCAAAAAAAATTCTATTCAATAATCAGAAACTTACTTCTATAATATATTCTTGCTGGCTGCAGTCCCTTCAAATACTTTACATATTTGTTTTCCGAAGTCAAAAACGCTTCTCAAAAGACTAGATGCAGCTGTAATCGGAGCGCGTGAGAATGCATAAATTAGACCAAGGGACTAACCACTTGGATTGTTCTTGAGCGATTCGGTGAATTATTGGTTAGTCATAACCGGTTTAAACAGAGTCTGGAGAATAAGTAGCGTGCAGACATCAAACTGCCGGTTAATAAATATATATATATATATATATATATATATATATATATATATATATATATATATATATATATATATATATATATATATATATATACAAAGTAAGCTCCCCTCTTTTATTTCTGATAGTCATTACAAAAAAAAATCTTCATTTCAGATATAGCTTTATTCAAAATTTATCTCACGCAAATTTTAATATATATATATAAATATATATATATAAATAAGTTGTCTGTGTGTGTGTGTGTGTGTGTCGAGTGACGTCATGTTTGTGTGTCGACTGACGAAATTAAAGACCAGGACATCGGGACACAAATGACGACCGGGACATAGGGAATATAAATGACGACCGGGACACTCAAAGAGAAAGCGACCGGGACACAAGGAATGTTCGATTAGCAATCACCATCAACAAAGCACCGGGACACAAATGACGACCGGGACATAGGGAATATAAATGACGACCAGGACATAAGTAAAAAAAAAACTAAAAAAGGTAAAAACTACAAAAAAAAACTAAAAAGAAAAAAACTAAAAACTAATAAAAAAACTAAAAAAGCTAAAAACTAAAAAAGAAAAAAATAAAAAAGGAAAAAAACTGAAAAATAAAGGAGAAAAACAAAACTAAAAAAAATGAAAATAAAAATAAAAAAAACTAAAAAGGTAAAAACTACAAAAGAACTAAAAAGAAAAAAGAAAAAAACTAAAAAAAAGGTAAAAACCAAAAAAACACTAAAAAGAAATCAAGGGGAAAAACACAAAAATTTATTTCGTCATATACCAATTCAAAAACGACCGGGACACAGGGAATATAAATGACGACCGGGACACAGGGACACAACTACAACGGGGACGCCGGGGGGCACAGGGGGATATATAAATGACGACGGGGACAACACCCCCGATGCAATCACCATCAACAAAGCTCAAGGGCAATCGCCGGGGGGCACAGGGGGATATATAAATGACGACGGGGACAACACCCCCGTTAGCAATCACCATCAACAAAGCTCAAGGGCAATCATTAGAATCATGAGGTATAACTAAAAAAAAAACTAAAAAAAGGTAAAAAACTAAAAAAAAGACCAATTCAAAAACGAATGTATATACAGACCGGGACACCGGGACACAAATGACGACCGGGACACCGGGACACAAGGAATATAAATGACGACCGGGAGACTCAAAGAGAAATTACAGACTGGGACACCGGGACACAATGAATATAAATGACGACCGGGACACAGGGACACAACTACAACGGGGACGCCGGGTGGCACAGGGGGATATATAAATGACGACGGCGACACAGGGAAGGGTCGATTAGCAATCACCATCAACAAAGCTCAAGGACAATCATTAGAATCACAGGGACACAACTACAATGGCGCGTAACGACTTGGGGGGGGGGGGGGCTTGGGGGGCGCGAAGCGCCCCCACCAACTAGGTGTTTCAACCTTCTCATGTTTATCTAGTTGAAGCGACGAAGAAAACTGATAACTTTGTCTTCGACCGAGTTTCCGCCCCTGAAAAAGAATTGACTAGGGAGTAAACTACTTGGACTTGCGCTAGGCCTTAAGTACGAAGAAGACAATCTTGGTTCTCATTTACTGAGGATGCAATTTTATAAATCATCTCTCATAGTCACTTAGGAATTATTTTTGTTTGTAGCTCAACAGCTTGTTTTTAACTTTAGAAAATGCCGGTTTCTTGTAGTCTACTCAATAATTTTCACCCCCTAGGCTTAATGCTTGATAATGACACCAATGATATCAAACACACCATAACAAAGTATTTGTTCTTCTCAGTTTTAACTTATGATCACGCAGGTCCTTAATTAGTAATCTAATTATTCTCGGTAATGAACTTAAGTAAAGAGTAACTCATGTTAATGGTAATTGAAACTCTAAAAAAAACAATTTCGGTAACAACAGATACATCAATAGAATGGACTTTCTATGGTTATTTCAAATATCATCAAGTGCACCGAGAAAATTTGCTTTATTTTTGAAAAAAAAGGTTAAAATGCACCCAAAAACAGAAGTGATCATAGAGGAAATTATACTACAGTTGACTCTGGATTATCCGCGGAATTGGGTGGCGTGAGTGCCGCGAATAATCGAATTTCGTGGGTAATCCATATATTAGAATGAAAGGTTGTAGGGACATAGAAAAATAAATTTACGCTTATCAAACGTGTATTTAAAACAAAACAACGGAAACGATTAATAATTAGAATGGCATTATAGTAATCAATCGAGTATCGAGTAATTTTAAAGTATGCAAAAAAATTCAAAGTCCTAATTAGACTTATGAAAATATTATCTCACTTGCGTTTTTTTGTCATATAACTCTATTTTCATTTGGGACTGAATTTTCCGCAAAATGAGTTTACCCACCAATAGTACGTCACTATCTTGTTCTAAATAATCAAGGAGACAGGTGGCGTCTGTCAATGCCTCTCAAGAATTCAATGCCATGGCATTTTCAATGCAACTGTCAGAACGACACAAGAATCTTCTCCTCTCTCACGGACAAACAACCCTAAGGTACAGTCACAGACGAGACGTTTTTTCTGTTTTTTTTTTAAGACACTTGGTATTAACAAAGTGACATATAGCGATCGCAAATTCTGTCGGTCCCGGTTTTGCTACTTTAGGCTCTTCCAGGTAAGCTAGAATGACGAAATTTGGCAGGTGTATAAGGGATCGGACCAGATTAAATTAGAAATAGTCGTTTTCCCGATTTGACCTTCTGGGGGGGCAGTGGGGGGCCCTTTAATTCGAAAAAAATAGAAGAAATAAAGTATTTTTAACTTACGAACGGTTGATCAGATCTTAATGAAATTTGATGTTTGGAAGGATATCGTGTTTCAGAGCTGTTATTTTAAATCCCGATCGGATCTGGTGACATCGGTGGGGGGGATTTGGGAGGGGGAAACCTAAAATCTTGGAAAACACTTAGAGTGGAGGGATCGGGATGAAACTTGGTGGGGAAAATAAGCACAAGTCCTAGATACACGATTGATATAACTGGAACGGATCCGCTCTCTTTGGGGTAGTTGGAGGGGGGGGGGTAATTCTGAAAAATTAGGTATTTTTAACTTACGAACGGGTGATCGGATCTCAATGAAATTTGATATTTAGAAGGATATCCTGTCTCAAAGCTCTTATTTCAAATCCCGACCGGATCTGGTGGGGGGAGTTTGGGATGGGGAACCTAAAATCATGGAAAACGCTTAGATTTGAGGGATCGAGATTAAACTTGGTGGGAAAAATAGACAGAAGTCTTAGATACGTGATTTACATAATTGTAACGGATCCGCTCTATTGAGCGGGGGGGTTAATTCTGAAAAATTAGAAAAATTACGTATTTTTAACTTACGAAGGAGTGATTAAATCTTCATGAAACTTCATATTTAGAAGGACCTCGTAACTCAGATCTCATATTTTAAATCTCAACCGGTTCCACCGCCATTGGGGGGCAGTTGGGGGGGGGACCGGAAATCTTAGAAAATACTTAAAGCTGAGAGATCAGGATGAAACTGGATGGGAAGAATAAAAACCTGTCTAAGATACGTGACTGACATAACCGGACCGGATCTGCTCTCTTTGGTGGAGTTGGGGGGGGGGGGGTAAGGATCTTGTGCTTTAAAGCTCTAATTTTAACTTCCGACCAGATCCTGTGACATTGGGGGGAGTTGGAGGGGGAAACCGGAATTCTGGGAAAACGTGAAAATTGGGGTATTTTTATCTTACGAATAGATGATCGGATCTTAATGAAATTTGATATTTAGAAGCAATTCATGTCTCAGAGCTCTTATTTCAAATCCCGACCAGATCTTTTGACATTGGGGGGAGTTGGAGGGGGAAATCTTGGAAAACACTTGTAGTGGATGAATCGGGATGAAACTTGGTGGATAAAATAAGCAAATGTCCTTGATATGTGATTGACGTAACCGTACCGGATTCGCTCTCTTTGGGGGGAGGGGTTCAGTGATTTGGCGAGTTTGGTGTTTGTAGACGTGCTAGGACGATGAAAATTGGTAGGTGTGTCAGGGAGCTGCACAAATTGACTTGATAAAGTCGTTTTCCCAGATTTGACCATCTGGGGGGCTAAAGGGAGAGGAAAAATTAGAAAAAAATAGGTATTTATAACTTACGAGTGGGTGATCGGATCTTAATGAATTTTGATATTTAGAAGGACATCGTGACTTAGAGCTCTTATTTTAAATCCTGACCGGCATTAAGCCTCTGCTTTTCCTTTTAAATCAATCTATTGATTCTTAGAATTTTGTTAGAGCTCATGCCATATGAGCTCTTGGCTCTTAGCTCTTCTTGCCTCGTCACAAGTGCCATATGAGCTCTTAGCTCTTGTTTTTTTTTTGTTTTTTTTGTTTGTTTTTTTGCGAAATATATAGTATGCAGTGCAACATGGTTTATTTTTACAAGAAAAGTACCTTAACATGATTTTAAAATTATTATGCCTTTACAGAAGAAACACACGTTTTCTTTGTACTGTATTTTCTTACAATTTTTGTATTTATAACTCTTTTAATTTGCGTTGCCACGGTTAATCCGCATTGCATCTAATCGAACCGCGCATAATCGGGAGTCGAGTGCATAAAACTGAGCCTATGGGAGAACCCCACAGCGGAAGTTCTAAGTTTTTATTTGTAAAATGTGAAAGTTCGCGGTCCATTTCTTTGTTGTTGTTTTTTTCTTGGGTAGTTGTATTAGACTGATGGTCCTAGAATATCGAAATATGGCTTTTTCAAACGGAAACGGAAATGTTTAGCAACTTTTCTAAGGAATAATTTAAAAAAACAATGTTTTACCGAGGGAAGTAAAGAGAGAAGTTGAAACTTAAAACGAACAAAAATTATTACTTCAAATCAACTGGTGGTATTTCTCTGTGTTTGTAGGATTATTGAAAACTAGCGCTTTACTGAAAACACAAAACAATATAGGAGTTATATACGGTAAAAGTAAACCATTTAAGGACACTTTTGTCGGTATAAAAGTAAAGCTATATTAGATTGTTGCTTTATTGTGTTTGGTTTAATTTGACATCACTTCTGCACAATGAGCTCAGTTTAATGATTGACTGTCGTTTTCGATGTGAAAACGACATTTTATGATTATTTTGCAGACAAGTTCAAAGTGAAGCAATCTTGTTAGTATTAAGACTACAGACTCGTTTTAGAGTTTGTATCACAACATGGAAATCCCGTTTTACAGAGAGGAATAACCGGATTTCCAGAGTTCATATTACGGTTGGTATGTTCTTCATTTCGAGTAACACTAGGTGAGACCAAAATGTTACCTGATAAATCAATTTATTATTTTGTATGCTGTTTAATGATTTTAAACTTATTATTTTTATGACTAAGTTTTTAAGTTAATTTTAATGTTATGCTGAAAGTTACTGATATCACATCTCTTATGAGACTATAAAAAGTTATATAGACTAGTTTGCTTTCGTGAGGCTACGTACTTACTTTTGACTCCTAAGTCAAATTCTTATTTTTTATGCTTGGCTTTTGTGTTTTCAGTAAAGTGCTAGTTTTCTGTAATTCTACAAACATAGGGAAATATCACCCGTTGATTTATTTGTACTAGTTTTGTTGATATATATTAGATAGGATGTGAAGCAATAATTTTTGTCGTTTTAAGTTTGAACTTCGCTCTTTACTTTCCTCGGAGAGATTTTGTTTTTTAAAATTAATTTTTGCTCGTTTTTGATGAAAATTTAATGTAGAAACAATACCGCCATGATCTTTTTTATTTAAATGGAATAATTTTTGTTCGTTTCAAGTTTTAAGGCTGCTCCTTAGTTTCAGTTGTAAACTTATTTTTTAATATAATTTCTAATCTCCTCTAGTCTATAGGAGATAAGACAACACAACCCTTATTAAAGAGCTGAACGAAGAAGCCGTCCAAGAATTGAAGGAAAAAATAAGTTTAGAGTGAAAAAAAAAATCCAAACACAGAGTTTTTTTTGTAAAATAAATTAAAAAAAAGAAATGGATCTATAATTCTTTGCATAAAAAAATTAAATTTTGTAGCACTTAAGAAAGTAGCTCCAGGCGAGTTGCTTCGAAACAAAAGGTTAACTAAGCGGGCAGGTTTGCATTTCTACATGCTTGTGGAAATTTTCGCTTGCTCGACAGAAATGTGCCTTCAGGGTTAGGGAGTTATTTGACCTGTCCCTAAATAAGAAAGCCGCTCATTCCTTAGAAATGAACCTAAATTTAAAAAAAAAAAATCATTTCTCATGTAGATACGATAAATGGTAGTATAAACTGAGTTTGTTTTCATTTGTCTTTCTTCCTCTTTGGATGCACAATCTTACATATGGAGAGAATATTACGGTGGAATTGTCCACGGGAAATTTTCAGCGGGGATCAGATTGTCGGGCAAGATGTTTCCGCGGAAAAAGATGGGTAATTTCCACAAGGGTGCTTCAAGGTGACACACCCCTTCTTATTGCACAAAAACGTTTCGCATGTTTACTTTAATCCTTTATATACCGGAAGTGATTTGCTTCATAATTCAGTGCTCTATTATTAAGGAGGGGTGTTAGATATTTGTGTAAGGAGGAGGAGAATAAGATCCTACACAAAAAAACTGTCTATCTAGTCTATTGCGCTATCGACTAGATAGCACCATCATAAAGTGCCATATGACACCAAAAATCATACTTTGGGTGCCATTTCCGGACTAGACAGACTGGGAATAATAAAATGGGGGATATTATGATCTCAATTGTTCAAAACCCCAACTCTGAAGTTCACAAATTCTCGGTATTTCATATTCCTCCTACTAGCCTCCTAGCATCCTTAATATTAATTAGACCTTGTCTTCATTATAGCTTTTTCAGGTAATGTCGCCCGTGCTTTTTTAGCTTTTTAGGCAAACCCACTTGGTACTTTTTAAGGCTCAAAAAGGCAAATCGGGCGCATTTAAAATTGCTTTTTTCAGGAACGTTTGTTTTTCGATGAACAAAATGCTGTTTTTACTCGGCCCACTTTGCCTGAAAAAGCCATAATGAAGACAAGGCTTTATAAATCGCCTACTGACTAGCAGAAACAAGAAGGCTACTGTAACAAAAGAGAATCCGTGGAAAAACATGGGTTATGTCAACAAGGGTGCTGCAGGGTGACATCTCCCTTCTTATTGCACAAAACTGTTTCTGGCGTTTATTTTAGTGTATTATTTCATAATAGTGATTTGCTTCATAATGCAGTTACTATAATTAAGGAGAGGTAGACCCTTGTGTAGGGATGGGAGGGTGTAAAATCCTAAAAAAAGTGAAAATGTAACTTGACAACTGAAAAAAATATCACAGAAAAAAAATGTAAATAGGTTTTTAGTACTAGGATTTCTCTTTAGGCTATAAATTACAAATAGTTTTATCCTGTCAATCAAACAGTGAAAATAAGTCAATAATTTCAATAAGTAAATATAAAAATAAGAAATCCTTCTTATAATATACAACTTTGAGTGGTTCCAGAAGCAAATGCCTACACTTCTCCAACTCTTAAATGGTTAGAGGTTGGGGTCCGGGGTGTAATTTGCTATGAGGCAGAGGGGGCAACTACCCCTCCCAGACCTGAGTTTTCCCACAGACTCCAGTTTCTCCCCAGCTGAAACTTAGTTTCTCCATAAATGTTGTCAAAACTAAGATAAGCTTGCGTAATTCAAGCATCCACTGAAACAGGTCAGTTTTCTCTAATACATCTTTACCTTTTTTATTACTATATGGCTCGTTTTTCAGTTTTCTCTGTCATTTTAACTGGATTTGGGAAAAATTGGCTCCAACTTTGACCCCCGCCCTTCCCCACAGAATTTTGACAAAATTATGCCATTCGTTGGGGTATGTATTTAGTGATCTGCAAAGAATGTCGTTGCAAATCATGAACCGGATGACCTCTATTCCCTGTTGAATCAACATGTAAGACAAAATACCTTTCCAGGTCATGCTTTAAGAAAATAAGGGCATCACACTTACAAAAATAATGAAATTATCCTATCTTACAAATAATCATATAAGGGACGAAACTGCGATTGAAAAAAAAAAGAAAGAAAAAAGCGGGAATGGAACATAAGAGACTCTAATTAGACTTCAATTTGAAGTCCAACGCTGTACTAACAAAATCACGCCTCTAATAATCTAGTTCGATATATTGGTGTTTGTACCTTAATTACGTAGCTTATTAAGGGGGCTTAGAGTTGGAACATACTGGAGGTGTTCTTGCAAATTTCAGTCAAGGATTTTAGACCCTAATTATTACAATGATATCGTTGTATACTTCCATGCTTTTCTACTTAAGAAGTGACACCAAAAGTGTTGTTTTTAGTGCTATAAACCACTTAAGGATGGTAGAATTGACAAAAATCTCGTTGATATGAGTAATAGCTTCAAATGAGCCATTAAACATCACTCTAAAAAAGTTCTGCTAGCCCACTAGCCCCATCTTTTCCACTTGGGACTAACGGCACCAAAAGTGCCGTTTTTAGTGACATTTGGAACTTGCTGATGGTGGAATTTATATAAAGGACGTACATATGAGCAATATCTTCGATATGAGCTATTAAAAATCTTTTTAAGATATTCTGATAGCCTGCTAGCCCCACCCCTTGAAAAATGGCACAAAAAGTACCATTTTTGTGCCATATGGCACTTGCAGGTAGTGAAATTTATAAAAAGCACTTAGATTGGAGAAATAGCTTTTGAATGAATATTAAGCATCCCTCTATGATATTCGGTAGACCGCTAGCCCGGAAAAAAAAGGAAAAAAAGAAAAAAAAACGTGAGACAGATCAGTGCTACTCATGCAAAAAAGTGATTTCCATGTTGTTCAAGGTGGGGGACTGTAATTTCCCTGTATTAGGTTTTGGACTATACTGATGCCAATGGTACACTTTTTATTTTGATTTGACGTCTTTTTCGAGGGGTTTCAGGTTTTTTTCGAAATCGCCGTAACTTTCTTTCGCAATAAATTTTTACTTTTAAGACAAATCGAGATGATAATTACCATTGCTGAATCAGCGTTAGATGGCAATTTTTCTACTTGGCAGTTTTTTCTAAACGCGTTTTTTTTTTTTTACTTTTGCTTGCTATGGGATGTGGTTAGCTCTTTACTAGGCTACAGCTACTGCTGCAACCATGACAAAATAAATTTTCTTAAGCAAAGCCACGTTTCTTGTAATTGCGTGTTGCATAGCAACAATTTGGGCCTAAAGAGTGCCATTTTTTCTGGATTCAGCGTAGAATATGGATGCAGGGGGCTGGGAGCTTCCCTCTTCCTTTAGGAGTATTTTAAGCTTACCGTAGAAGATAAAGGAATGTTCCTGCATATTTTTTTCTTAGAGCTCTCAAAGAACATGAAAACCATGACCATAATTTTTTTTTCACATTATACACCCATCCCCCTTCCCCGACAAGTATTTTAAGGTTAGTAATTTTTCACGGATGATTATCAATGTCTTACGAATATTAAGCTTGAATGTAAACAACGGGGTTCGAGGGCGGGTGGGAGATTGGTGGCAGCCTCTCTAACATTTAAGAGATCGCTGGATTGAATAGATTGCAGTAACAAACTATAAATAAAGAGTAACCTTTTAAATCTAATTTGTGTGCTGATTCTAGATATACAAAATTGATTATATTTCAATTTGCTCATCAAAAGTATTCAGTATAAGACAATTTCTTATCATTATTGAAAATGGACGAGATATTCCCAAAAATAGATGCAATTTTGATGAAAATTCTACTGTAAAATTCAACGGGTCTGAGAAGACTCAAGTTTTTAACGACACAAAAATTACATTTTTCTCTTTTTTTCTGAAAAGGATGGCCAAGCCTGTAATTTTTTTTTTTTTTTTGATGATTTTATCGAGTCACTAGCCGTAGATTAACAAAAGGGTTGTTGTACGAACGACAATCTGAGGATCTAGAGTCCTTTCAAACAGTTCGTGGTAACGAACTTGTAAAGAGCGACCCGGCTCAATAGTAACCAAAACTTTAAAAACTGGAATTTTGATGCCAATAGCGACATCAAAAGAATCGCATTTTAATGCTGATTTTAAATATATAAGTTTCATCAAGTTTAGTCCTACCCATCAAAAGTTACGAGCCTGAGAAAATTTGCCTTATTTTAGAAAATAGGGAAAAAAAAACCCTAAAAGTCATACGATCTTAACGAAAATCACATCATCAGATTCAGCGGATCAGAGAACCCTATTGTAGAAGTTTCAAGCTCCTACCTAAAAAACTGTGGAATTTTTTTATTTTTTGCCAGAAGGCAGATCACGGATGCGTGTCTATTTGTTTTGTTTTGTTTTCCCCAGGGGTGATCGTATCGACCCAGTGGTCCAAGAATGTTGCGAGAGGGTTAAAAAAAACAAGTTTTTTAACTGAAAGTAAGGAGCAACATTAAAACTTAAAGCGAACAGAAATTACTTCGTTTATGAAAGGGGCTACTTCCTCATCAACGTCCCGCTCTTTACGTCCCGCTCTTAAAAAGTAGAGTTGAGAGAAAGAGTCAAACTTTAGCGTAAAGAGCCGGGCGTTGATGAGGAAGCAGCCCCTTTCATATACGAAGTAATTTCTGTTCGCTTTAAGTTTTAATGTCGCTCCTTACTTTCAGTTAAAAAAACTTGCTTTTTTTTATTTAATCTAAACAGGACCGAAATGTTATCGAGCAAAATTCTGTAATAGGCAGTCGGATTCAAAGTATTGAAAGGATATTTATATTGCAATAGTTTTATAAAACGATTGGGATCGTAAAATTTACGTAAAAATGACAGTTTTAATGTAGATTTCACTAATAATACTATGGCATGCTCATAGTCTTCTAAACGTTCACAGTCTTGCCGGATGTCCGTCCCCTACACTGCAATTGTTTCCACCTATGCTTTAACTTTTTCAATTGTTTTCACCTCGTCAGTCCTTGCAATACTCTTGCTCAGCCTCATATCGTGTATGCTGTGCCTTTCTGGAAAGTATTCGCTAAAACTGATAAAGAAAAAATCCGTTTAACTTTTTTTCCTGTTTGGCCAGATATTAGCTCAACATACAACTGCATAGACGTAATCAAAGATTGATTATAAATATTAATATCTTAATAAGTATATATTAAGAATATTAATAAATATAGCATCACGGATCTAGAAATCTCAGTTCCGAAGTCCTGTGTAAGACTTAAAAATGAAACAGAAGGTCACCCATGGTTTTGAATTCTCGTTTGAATTATAATTCAATTGTTACATGCACAATTTCAAAAAATCAGAACAATATTGAAGATTTTGGAATGCGACATTTGGAATTCGGTATTCCCAGATTAACCTATCTAGGATTACTTCCTTTAAATCTAGAAGAGATAAATAGAATTTTGACTCCCAAGTTTTGAAGAGATAATGCCATTACAATATACACTTACGAAGTTACATTGACCTGATACTTACGGAGTTATGATGGTTTGTTTTCCTTCTTATTCTATTTAGTATAGTAAAAAAGGATCTTAATTTCTAAAATTTGCAAATTTTTGAGGAAATTCCCTTGTCCGTTTTATTGTCCCCGTACTGAGAGATTATAATTTTTTTCTCTTACGTTTGTGAGTTATAGACTTTTGATGGCAATAATAATAGCCTAATAATAATAAAAAAGCTATGAGAGCGCTAGTGTTGCTCTACGACATTAGCGACATATAAAATTCACCTCAGTTTTGTTACTAACAGTTTCCATTACATTTTCTCGTAAATTAATATACTCATTATCATTACATAAGTTTAGTGACTATGTAACAGTAGTGTATTGGGTCATTCCTGTTATACCATTAGCCAAAACAAACTGCCAATTATCAAATTTTCCAATGTTAAAATGCCGTTTTACAAGTGAAAACCGACTGACACTTGCTTTTCCTCTTAATTATTTTCACAAGTTAGATGCTAAAATCACGACGGGAACATCTGTCCGTAATTCCCATAGTCGGGCAGTACCAGCTCATAATGACTATCTTGGATAGCGGACTCAAACTGTAACAAATTACTGGTCACTCAAGTTGTTTTATCGTCATTATAACAGCAGGGTTTTTAGGATCCCTAAAAGACTTATGGAACTATAATTTTGCGTTTATTCGTGATTTATAGAAGAAGCATTCCTCTCGTTTCATAGAAAAGCGCCCATCTTTCGATTAATTGAACCACTTGCCCAACGATGTCGGTATTAATATATTGGACTGAGTATCAATATCGCAATAACGATATAAGTAAGAATGTCCAAGCGATACAAGTTCAGTTGGTTTCTTTCTAAGGGTTTGTGTATTCTGTCGCTTTGCGTCTCCTCGAGACGAATTGAAAGGACGTAATGGGTAGACTGTAGACGCAGCACCATTTAATTTGATGGTACAGGGTAGAATGTTGTATAATATATATATATATATATATATATATATATATATATATATATATATATATATATATATATATATATATATATCACTTTAGCCGATGGTCGCTTTTTAAATTTCCTTTGCAATACAAATATAGGCTTAGTTAAATCTCATCAAATGCATTTCGACATAGTTGCACACAACCATAATTTTATAAGAGTCTCAAAAGGAATTTTGTATAGGGGGGGGGGGAGAGATCTGAAATGTTCCATCCTCCCCTATGTACAGGTTTGTATGTAGATATTTTTCAATAAACTTCCGTGATGTGTATAATGAATTGGCCGAGTAAAAAGTTTATGTAGACTTTTGTGTGAATATGTTGTAAACAAACATACATCTTGTTTATAATGAATTGGTCGAGAAAAATCTCCATTGCGCAACTCCCTATTTGAATTGCCGTCACTAATGAGTAGATTACAGTTTTCGTTGCGTTAATTATGGAATTTTATTGCTACAAAATGGTCTAGTAATGTGAATCTCAATTTTGTTTCCTTGAATCAATAAAATAGCCAAGTGCTGCTCATTGAAGGTTGCACACGTAAAACAGTCAAACAGTTCGTGGTAACGAACTGTAGTAAGGAGCGACCCGGCTCAATAGTAACCAAAACTCTAAAAATGGAATTTTGATACCAATAGCTACATCAAAAGAATCGCATTTTAATGCTGATTTTAAATATATAAGTTTCATCAAGTTTAGTTTTACCCATCAAAAGTTACGAGCCTGAGAAAATTTGCGTTATTTTAGAAAATAGGGGGAAACACCCCCTAAAAGTCATAGAATCTTAACGAAAATCACATTATTTTTTACTGTTTTAAAAAGAAGAGTTGAGAGAAAGAGTCAAACTTTAGCGTAAATAGCGGGGCGTTGATGAGGAAGCAGCCCCTTTCATATACGAAGTAATTTCTGTTCGTTTTAAGTTTTAATGTCGCTCCTTACTTTCAGTTAAAAAAAACTTGTTTTTTTTTTATTTAATGCTTGTAAAAGATGGCGCCCGTTGAAAATTAACACTCATTATTATTATTAGATAATCTACACAGTAATTGCCATCCTACTTATTTCCTCTATAAGATAGATAAGATAAGATAAGATAAGATATTTATTTCGAAAAAATCACTATCACAAGCCCTCAAAGGGCCGAATTCGGACTTCGGAGTCGACTAATAAAACAAACAAAGCAAAAAACACAAAGCTAATAATAATAAATCATCAAATTATGAGTCAAAAAAATAAATAAAAAATATATAAGTCAGGAAAAAAGGAAAGGGGACAAAAAAAGTATAATAACACAGAAATGAACAAGAAATAAACATATATATCTACAAATTAAAAGGGACACTGAAAAAAAAGTCCAAAAACTCACAAAAAAAAAGAACGAAGCATAAAACACACGAAAAACACATATGAATTAAAAGGGAAACTAAACCAAAACAGCGGGAGGCAAGCAAATTATTGTAACGACCTAAAGCACCTCACAAAAAAAGGGGGGAGGAGAAACTAATTGGCTATTTTATTTATTTTTTCTGTGATGAAGGGGACAAAGGTTTTTTCATATCTGGAAGTAACGCAGCGAATGGGAGACAAAACTGGGATAGGCTCAGAAACAGCTCGAGGCTGTCGTAATCTGGATGGTGAGTGACGTTTGGGGGAAATACTTGCCGTCCGAGGGTTCGTTATTGCATTTTTTGAAAAACGGAGGCACAACGACGACCTCCTTCGCTCAAGGGTTTCCAAACTAGCTTTTTTATACGAGCAGAGAGTAAGGCACCTTGCCTTCTTTGAAAATTATTCGCAAGGCTCTTTTTTGGATTGACTCAATTTTGTCTGATTCTTCACGGGAGATGCCAGGGTGCCAAACTGGACAAGCATATTCAAGATGCGGACGGACAAAAGACGTGTACAACCTTAAGGAGTGAGAAGGGGGGACGCTTTATTTATTTAGGAGCTTAAGGAGGGCGATAGATGCATTAGCTTTATGGATAATATCTTTAACGTGGATATCCCACTTTAAATTTGAAGAAATTGTGACTCCAAGTAATTTAACCGAGGATGCATAAATTTCAGGAGGGATAGGATTAAGAAAACAGGGCGAGGATTTGAGGAAACAAATCGGCATTATCATGGACTTAGAGGGGTTTACGGTCATATCTAGGTCCAAAGCCTCACTTCCAATTTCATTGAGAATACTCATAGGGTCACTTAGTAAATTTCTGAAGCAACTTTCAACAATCGTTAGGTCATCAACAAATTTCCAACGGTCAGGAACTTCCTTCGCAAGGCTGTTAACCATGACTGAAAAAAGGAGGGGGCCTAGGAGAGTTCCTTGGGGTATGCCATTGTAGATAGGGAGAGGATTTGAGTAATGGTTCTGGTATTTAACCACCTGTGATCTATTTGTTAAAAAGGAGGCAACCAATTTTACCAGTAAGGGATCGATATTGAACTCGCTTTCTAGTTTATCAATTAAAATATTGTGGTTAACAAGGTCAAAGGCTTTCTGAAGGTCAATAGAAATTAAGTTTAGCCAGGAATTAGGTTTTTCGAGGATTTTCCCGATGTGGTCAATAAGAGAAACGAGGTAGTGGGAAGTAGAAGTTGATTTTAGGTTTCCAAATTGTTTCAGGTCAGTAAGAGGTAGGATTTTTTCCTTTAGCAAATCTGCAAGGAATCCTTCATACAATTTTGAAAAAATAGGAGTAAGCGTAATAGGTCGAACGCCATCAAAGCCAGGCTTTCCGTTTTTCTTTTTCAAAGGGGTAATAAAACCCTGTTTCCTAATTGTTGGAATTTGCCCAGACTTAGTAATTTCGTTAAACAGGACAGACAAGGGCTTAGACAGGAAGTCACCGAAGGCTCTAATAAGAGGAAATGGGATATCCAAAGGACAAACACTTGTCTTTTTTAGTTTATTAATTCTTCTTTCAATCTCAGACGGGGAAACAGTCGGGAAAAGAGGGGATGGGGCTCCTGTTGATAATTGGATTGGCAATGCTGGAAGGCTCTGGACAATGGAAGCGAGAAATTTATTTAGACTATTTGCAGTAACATCAGGGGGTTCTGGTAAGTTAAAATTAAGCTGGTCAAGACTCCTGCCAAATAGCTTTTTAACCTCGGAATACCAGTTTTTTGGCTTATTAGTGAACAATTCTTCGATCTTATTTTTGTAGTATGATCGTGCCAATTTACGAATTTCTCTTTTAATTGATTTTCTTAATATATTGGCTTGATCGAGTTTACCATTCTTAAACAGCTTCAATTTGGTTCTAATTAGTGTTTTTATTGTTTGATTAATAAAGGGTTTGTCACTTGAGCACCTTTTAAACCTTTTTTCTGGGAAACAAATTTGATATTTATCAATTAGCTTTTTATGAAACATGGCTGTTTTCTCATCAAGGTTTTGTAAGCTATAAATGTCGGACCAATCTTCAGTACTCAGCCACATACCAAAAGAAAGAAGACCAGAATTTTGAAGGGGGCGGTAAGTGCTATAAGTCTTTGAGAAAGTATGCTTAAAAGTTGAGGAGGGGGACAAAAGAATGGAAAGATGATAACTCCCACCTAATGGGGGCAAAGTTAAGGGAGGGGTGTAAAAATTATACATATTAGTTAAAATAACATCAAGAGAGGTATTTCCCCGAGTCGTCGGTGTTTTAACAATTTGCTTTACTTTAAGTGAAGCACAAAAGGAATCCATTTTAAGGTCGTTGGCATCGCCAACTATAAATACGCAGTACCTTCGTGAATTACATGACGTCTCGACAGCTGCTGGATGTTCATACTTAGCCTGAACGAGAGCGTGGGCCCTCAGAAAATGACATAGTCTCTGTAAGTCTACGAGGGGTCTTGCTGGGACAAGTATCTCTTGAATCTAAAACAAAGGCATCTAGGATGGCACAAGATGAAAAGCCCCAACTGAACTCTTGTGGAACTTAAAACCAATTTTGCCAATCTGTGCGAAATTTTATGCTTCAACAGGCTTAACTTCTAGGCGGTTCATATTTTTTCTGTATATTTTCTGTTATGATAGTCAAATGCTTGTTTTTTACCTTTTTCACACAAGAACGGGTTTTTTTCGAAGCAGTTTTGTTTTTCTTCTTTATTTCAAGTGAGCATACTAAAATGTCTAATCAAACAAAAGATTAGACAAAATTTGCGAGATTTGCTTTTGCACATGGTCATAGAAAAATGTTCTATTTTGCCCTGTTGATGAACCAAGGCCGTATCCAGGGGGATTAGGGGTCTGAACCCCCGGAATGTTTGCTTGACTCGTAAAAACGTAATAAAATGGACATAAGCAATTCTATATGCGTTTTTGAGTTTTTTTTTGTGTACCCTCCTCCCCGAAAAAAATCCTTACATAAAACACCCCCCGAAAAAAAAAAATCCTGTATACGGCTCTATGATGAACAGTTCGAAGAACATGTTTAAATTTGAAATGTTTCATGTAAATTACGAAACTTGTTACAGGAGGGTTGAATGAATGTCTACTTTTCAGCTGTATTGGTAGCTACCGATTAGCCTTTAAAACTGATTAGAAACTGTCAATGGCCTCATACTTACCCTCAGGAAAGGTTGTTATAACTCTTGATAGAACCCAGAGCCAATGTTTTTGGGCACGTACCCACGCTGAAGCCCTACAGATAAGGTTACCAGTCCTGTGTAGCTGACCGGGATGTTTATTAAATTTAATAGTAGTATTTATCTTATAATAATGAGTTAATCATTACATTTAATAAAAGCTTACAATCTGTTGATTTTTGCACGTGGTCGCAATTTCTATGGGTGTAGTCTTCCAGGTTTGCAGACTTCTAAAGGCACCATTGTCCTGGGTGAAATATCCCTAGAGTCACCTGTTTCAAAACAAGGAGCTTTAAGAAGTGCACAGGAATTGGTTGTATTGGTATTATATTTTTTTCTTGTTCGTAAATTTTATGAAGTTTCTTATATTTGACATGTCGGCAGTTAATTCATATCTCTTTGTGAATGATTTATGCCTCGTATAATGGTGTATTTCATAGTTTTCCATATTGAAGTGGCGTAAGTGACTCTGAATTTCGACTACTTTTTTCGTTCAATTAACTTGCGGTCAGCAGTGGTGGGAGATTATTTTAAAAAGGAAGTAATAAAATACTAGAATTATCTACTTGTACTATACTTTGAGGGGTAATACAGTGATATGTTAATATTCAGTTCCTATGAATGGTGACCTTAACTTTTTTAGGTTACTGATTTAAAAAAAATAAAACTTAATTTTTTCCTTTTTTTGTAGGTACACTCTTTTCATCGTATTATATCCTATTGGCATCACTGGGGAATTGATCATTTGCTACCATGCCTTTGCAGAATTCAGCGCTAATGGAAATCTTTCCTATAATTTGCCGAACAAAATCAATTTCACATGGCACACTAGCTGGTTCATCGTTTTATATATGTTTTCATATATACCAGGTAACACAAACCTTTTTAAATTTATGATTGTAAGACTCATTATGATTATAATACAGCTGCTAGTAGTATGTGTCGTCTTGATAAGGTTGCTGCCATAGCCACTACTCTTTTCTTCCTTATTGGTTTAGTTTCATGAAGAAGGTTAAACGGCGATTCCCTAAGGCACTCTTGAGGATCAATGAACTTTTATGTAACTTATTTCTCTGGCCTTGAGAGTTAGTTACGCAATAATATAGCCCAAAAGCACTCTTGAAGATCAATGAACTTTTACGCAACTGACTTTTACGCAACTGATTTCTCTAGACTTGAGTGCTAGTTGTGCAGTGATATAGCCCTAAAGCACTCTTAAGGATCAATGAACTCTTACGTAACTGATTTGTTGGGTGATTCTAATGGTGTTCTAAAAGACCAATGAGATCGGAACAAATCTGGTAATGGCGATTTCCTAAGGCGCTCTTGAGGAACAATGAACTGTGAACAAACCTGGATAAGGGGATTCTACCTTTCTTGATGCTATTGCGAAACAGATTGCGTAGTGATCTAAGATGATGGCTAAGCATTTTCCAATGATTACAGAAATATTTGACTGGTGTAGAATTTGAACCGGGGCCTCCTAAGGATGAAGGAATGACGTGGTGGTCAACTGAAGTAACAAAGCGATGCTAATAAATTATTTTTAGAACTATTGGTAAAAACCCTCAAATATTGCAATGATGTAGCCCTAAGTTACTTTTGAGAATCAATGAAGTTTTACGTACCTGATTTCTCTGGCCTTGCGTGTTAGTTGCGAAATGATATAGCCCTAAGGCACTCTTGAAGATCAATAAACTCTTACACAATCGATTTCTCTGGCCTTGAATGTTATAGCCCTATAGTACTCTTGAAGATCAATAAACTCTGGCATAACTGATTTTCTCTGGCCTCGAGAGTTAGTTGTGTAATAATTACTGGTTTCATAAGTCAATCTCGCAATGGAATATATATATATATATATATATATATATATATATATATATATATATATATATATATATATATATGTATGTATATATATATGTATATATAATATATATATATATATATATATATATATATATATATATAATATATATAATATATATATATATATATATATATATATATATATATATATATATATAATATATATATATATATATATATATATATATATTTATATATATATATATATATATATATATATATATATATATATATATATATATATATATATATTCACAGGTGGGACACAGAGACACAACTACAATGGCGCGTAACTAATACAGCGCGTAACGACTTATGCGCGCGGGAGGCTTGGGGGGGCGCGAAGTGCCCCTACCAACTAGGTGTTGGTGTAGCGAAAAGCGCCACACCAACAGGTAGTTCCTAATAAATATAAGAATTCACGTAAAATTACATCACCTCAGTAAATCTAACAAGGCACGCAAGATTGCGCCAAGTCCCATGTATGCACCTTAATTATGTGACGCTCACATGTGTGTCCCCCTCAGTTACAGCCAGGACTTCCCTGCTTGACTAACCGCCTCTAAAAAGTTCTACTACATAACAACCAAGGAAATATAGTTTGGCGGGAACCGGAAGGTTTTTCTAAACAATCAAAACCTTGCTATATAATAAGCAAACTCTATGACATAACATTCAAGGAAATCCTGATATTGGCGGAACTTCAAGGTTTTTCCCTACACCTTTAGGTTTTTTTAAGAATCAGACGCCTGCTTCTCAATAAAAACATTCCCTATGACGTAACAAGCGAACCCTATTACGTAAGTGTACTAAACATGTGCGCCATAGTATTGCCCAGGTGTGCGTAATAACGTCTTGAGGGACTAGTTGCTCTAATACTTTACCCCATATCTTACTTGTTAAAACCATCTTGGGCATACTACTGCCTTGGGGGAATATAAGATACATTTAGAAAGGATGATCGCATAGTCTTCAAAGGGGGATCATTGGACTCACAATCAGAAGTTCTAGTGCCCGTTTTGAGACTTAAGAGTGATCGGAGGGTGGATACTCCCCACCACACATCGTATTTTCCCGAAATGCATCTGATAGAAATTTTATAACGGCTATTTTTTGCCGTAGAAACTTCGAAAACAACTCATTCGACTGGAAATTGAAAGGGTCAGTCCCCTTTTTATTAGTAAAAAGTAATTGGAGGGCAACTAAACCCCTTCCATCGACCACCATTTCCCCAAACGTATCCAATCAAAATTTTGAAATAGTCATTTTGGTCAGTGTAGTTGAAAGGACCGGAAATTATGTCTTTGAGGATGACACCCCCCAGGGCCCTTGCCCCTCAGGGCAAGGTAAGTTATGCCCTTGGGGTATATAAGCTATATATAGAAAGGATGACTGTATAAATTTCGGAGGAGGCTCGTTGGATTGGTAATCAGAACAGAGGCGCCATTTGGGGGGGGGGGGGGTCAGGGGTGGGCAAATGCCCACCCCAGATTTCCCAGGGGGGCCCAAGCTTCCACCACAAAGGGCTCTTGGCCGGCCATAATAATCCATTATGTCCAACATAATCCATTCTGTCCAATTGATTTGAAATTACTGCACGCCTATTAACCAAAGAGCGTAATTACTTCACAACCCTTGGGGTAATTACGCTATTTGCT
The DNA here is from genome assembly GCF_032884065.1 of Artemia franciscana. Classification (NCBI taxonomy): domain Eukaryota; kingdom Metazoa; phylum Arthropoda; class Branchiopoda; order Anostraca; family Artemiidae; genus Artemia; species Artemia franciscana. The sequence continues at coordinate 27,031,134 of NC_088872.1, read as the reverse complement.
GTTAATCATTGTAAACTTTGAAAGTTGGTAAGATACATAATAAAATTCTCGAGTTCTGTCAAATGCCCATTTCCTAGATGATTGCGCGACACGAAGTGAGTCGGGGGGGGGGCAAGATGGAGTTCATGCCCACCCCAAGATTTGATCCAAATGGCGCCTCTGAATCAGAAGTTCTTGTGCCCTTTTTAAGATTTGGAGTGATCTGATGGTGGAGATCCCCCTACTCCTCAAAACCTTATATTTTCCATTAATGCAACTGAGAGACATTCTGAGATGGCCATTTGTTGTCGTAAAAACTTCAAAAAAGGCCCATTTAATTGGAAATTGAAAGGGCTAGTGCCCTTTTTATTAGTCAAAAGTGAGTGGAGGGCAACAATCCCCCTCCCCCACGCCCAGCAATTCCCAAAACACATCTAATCAAAATTTTGAGACAGCCATTTTAGTCAGTGTAGTTGAAAGGTCTGGAAATTATGTCTTTGACAACCTCCATACCCTCTCAAGGCCAGAAAATAATTTGCACTTGCACTTTACTGAAAAAAAGGCTGTGTATTGTCAATTTAGAATGCATTTACTGATATATATAATCCTTGAAGTTTTAATAGCTTTTAATTTATTAAAGTCAAAAAGGTACAACATTTAGACATATTTTGTTTATTTAAATCATACAATGAATAACTGAGTCAAACTCAAAACGAGCAAACATTCACACCAGTAGGACTGACAATACCCATGCCTTCTCAAGACCAGAACGTAATTCGCGCTTTACTGAAAACAACATATATTTAAAATGTTTTCACTTTATTTTTACTTGTTTTAAATGTTTTACTAGATATATGAAGGGGGAAGTCCTGCAACTATGATACAGAACGGTCCAGTAACTATGTCTTTAGAGATATTAGGCATGTCAACCCCCCACAATTATTCAATTGGCCCATTATGCTTTAAAACTAAATTTTGCTTTAAAAATAAATCAAAAGGCATTGTGTTAAATGGTTGCCAAGAATACACCTCAGCAATATATCATGAACGACTGGGGGTATTAAGTTGAAACTTTTGGGGATACTGCTATTACTACTTCTGCTCTTACAATTTAAATAAATCAAAAGAGTGTAAGTGTATCCAGGTTGTCAAAGAGCATATATACAATCTTTTGGGAATGATATTAATTTTTATTTTTCAGGGCAACTTCAGAAGCTATAAAATTAAACTAAAAAATACTGTTTGTGTCAGGATTAAAAATTGTTGGAATTGTTTCTCCAACATACAAATAGCAACCCATGCTATGGATTCTTATAAAAAGAAAAGTGAAAAGATGTACGATTTTTTTCTATGAAAAAGACTATGTCAATAAAAAAAGAACAGAAATTAATTAAAAAAAATTTCCACGAGGCAAGTTTTTTAAAGAATAGTGAAGAGCTCCATTAAGCCAAAAATGAGCATAAATAAAGTTAAATAATCTTCCAAGCGTAAGACTACCACAAATTACTATCAATAAACACAAGAAACTCAAAACGGACAGAAATTACAATAGATAGCCGAGTCAAACTCAAAACGAGCGAAAATTAACATGAGTAGGTTTGTTAACCCCTACACATTCTCGAAACCAGAACACAATTTGCGCTTTGCTGAAAACAAAGTTCGTTTGAAATGTTTTCACCTTTCTTACTTTCATAAATGAAAAATTATCAACACCTTAACGAAAAGATGTCAGTATCTGTCAATTTAACGGACAATTCACGGTCATTTGTTTGTTTGTTTGTTTTTTGTTTTGTTTTTTTTTTCAGCAAAGCGCAAATTGTGTTCCGGTCTCGAGAAGGTATAGGGGTTATCAGCCCTACTCATGTTAAACTTTTGCTCGTTTTGAGTTTGACTCGGCTATAATTGTACTTATATTGTTCGTTTTTTTTTTTTAATTGTTCGTTTTGAGTTTCATTTTTGTATTTATAGTGATTTGTGGTAATTTCACGCTTCGAAGCGTATTTCACTTTATTTTTGCTCATTCTTGGCTTAATGGAGCTCTTTACTTTTCTATGAAAAGCTTGTCTCGTGGAAAAAGTTTTTTAAGTTAATAATAAGAAAAAAAGACACATTTGGATTAGAATCCAGCTCAATTCCTGGGAACCAGTTTGCTAAAATCTATATTTTGAAATATATATATATATATATACACATATATATATATATATATATATATATATATATATATATATATATATATATTGTGTGTATATATATATATATATATATATATATATATATATATATATATATATATATATATATATATATATATATATATATATATATATATATAAAGCTGTCAAAATTAGAGCAGTAAACCCAAGTATCAAAAGAAGTGCTCTTAAAAGAAAGCAAGAAATTCTCAAACAAACATAAAAAAAAACAGTTTCTAATAATTGGTTCAGACTACCCGACACTTCAGTGACATAGAGACCTATCGATAGTTTTGCTAAGGTTAATTTTTATTTACATATGTTTGTGAGACTATGTTTTTCAGTATTAAATAGCATCAAAACAAACAACCCACCAAAAAATGAATTCAGTGGTGCCCGCCTACCCTTGTAGTGCTCCAAGTTGGAACTCGCAATTGAAGAACTACTAGACAAACTTCAGGAACAAAAAGTCACAAACTTCTTGACTACGCGCTGTTTGTTTTTTTTTGTCTTTAAATTCTTTGTTCCTAATTGTCATCTTATCCTTTTTTCTTTTTCATTTATTGGTATTAGATAAAAAGGGACTCCCCTTTCCTTTGGCCCCCTTAGGCTAACATAGGGCATGCAGCTATGTCAGCCCCTGCCTCTATGTATCAAGTTAAGACAGAAGAAAGAAGGTGAGGTCAGGAAATTCTAAGTGACACATCTCTTTAGAGCTCAACTTTTCTTTTCTAGGCGAGCTAGTTTCTTTTTTTTAATTAAGACAGGTGTTTGGAATTACAGAATTGTTTCCATAGAATCTTTCAAACCCTGCAAGTGTCGAAAGCGTTTACCATAAGAGCGCATTGCCAGTAGCTAAAAACTATTGTGCATAGAAGATATGTTATTTAACCGACATATGCTTGATTTTTCTTGAGATACCTCAAGGAAGGTTTTGTGTCAAAAAGACATCGAAAAAGTGTTGTTTTGTTTTGCGTATGAGACATATGATCAATTCCTATGGCTACTCCAGCGCCAAAATTTTACTATGTTTATTTCGACAGAACTCCAAACTACTTCATATAAAAGAAGTTTTCTTTTACCATACACATTAACCTAAAGATAACACAATTTAATTTTTTTAATGTTGAAAAAGCAAGTCTATATATTTTTTTTTCTTTTTTTTTAGCTTTTTCGAATGCTTCTTGTTGCGTAACTCGATGAATAACTATGTGGTTTGAAATTTCATTCGTTTTCCTGACTTTTCCATTACCATGTAATCCACAGACCAGAACGAAAATAGAATGTACTACCTTGTCATTTTGTCATTTAGCTATTTATTATTTGGTTATAATTTGATTTGCGAGCAGAAAATTTTAAGCCACAAAGCCTGTACGGCATGACAGTCACCTAAGCGGGAATTTTTGGGGGGGGGATAACAATATCGCTAGTTATGTTTGATAATTGGCGTTCGACAATAGCAGGTGGAATTGGAACCTCAATGCTATATTGCGTTTCTTGAGGCCCAGCAACATTAAGTTCTGAAGAGCGTTAATTTCTTGCAAAGTTTACCTTTGTTTTCAAGATACAAATATAAAGAATTCAAAATTGTTTTTGACTTTTCTTGGGAAAATCGAAAATAAAAATTTTGTATTTTTTCTTTGATTTATGAAAGTGTGTTTAAAAAGCGAAGTAACCAAATTAGATGACTTTGAACGACAATTCTTTTTTCTAGTGTTTCCACAATTGTATCTTCACATGTTCAGCCAAAGGAAGAGAACACTGTCTCCTAAACCAGCAGACAAAAAGATGAAGTAAATGTGCCCAAAATTGTGGCTAGATTTATAGTTTCTTTGCTTTAGGTGTTGGCTTTTGTATCTATTTAAAATTAACAATCCTTTACTGGTAGTGTTTTCTTTTATCTTGGGAGTAGGAATGGTTAAAGAATACGGTTTGAAAGACTATGAAAGTATATGTTGACATGAGATTTAAATAAATAACTGTAATTGTTGCGCTGCGATAATTTTTGGCTTTGCTTTTAAATAGGCTTCAAACAAGCTGAGTATAAGACGTTCGTTTCTTCTTTCTCACTGGCCTTCTTTCTAGTTGTTTTATTGCAAGTACTGATGGCACGCAGGCACGTATGCAGAAATGTATTTGAGGGAAGGAGGTAGGCTCTTTAAAACCCCAAGAAAACATAAGAAATATTTGGGGTACTTGTCTATTACATGTACTCGCGGAGTGAAGTTTGGTGAATGCTAATGAAATAAAACACAATATTGCGAAATACAATATTTTAGTAACAAAATTATGAAAACAAGAATTATGGAAGGGTGCTGCCCAGAACGCATTATATTAAGTAAGTAATCTAACCTAATCTGACCAAAATAACAACTAAATATTCATTTAAAATATAACTATAATGTCGTTTCCCAACGAGCCAAAGGTAATTGTCTGGTACAGACAGAGTGAAAACCGGGATTGTCTGATACAAGCTCTCTAGTGTGTGTTATATAAATAGACAAGTACCATAATTGGGAAAATTTGTGGACTCTGTACATTTTGTTATTGACTGGGCTCAAAAGAGTCCACTGCATTCGCGCCAATGCGGCATCACATGGAAATAAATAAAATCATTTGGTCTGCTCACTTACATTACTTACTTTAAGGTATTATGTCCTCAAATAAGGATTAAGATTAATCACTTAGATTATTTACTTTGAGGCAATATATCCTCGAATAAGGATAATAATCGAGTAAGGATTCCTGATTTTTTTCTTTATTTTTTTTTTTTGTTCTTTTTTTAGAAAAAAAACAAAGATCTAAATCGGATGTATGACGTCACAGAAAAACATAGACACTATTTTTAAAGGGTTTCAGGTTCTTTTTAAGAATTCCTGCAAATTTGTATTCAAAATAACATTTTATACTATTAAGACTAGCGAAAATAATAACTACCAATTCTCAATCAGCCACAAATGGGATTTTTTCTCACTAGACAGTATTTTTTTTTTAGAAACACATTTTTAACTTTTGGTTACTATGAAAGTTTTTAGCCCTTTGAGTCCTTTTAAGGGGTCAAAATGTAATTTCCTTCAGAAAAGATTACTGAATTTGGAAAGAGCATAAAAAAAGCATCAAGGATTCACATTCATCTTAGCTAAATTATCTGAAAATGTAAAAATGTACTAAGTATTCGTTTGACTGCTCTTCTTTGTTTCCTTTTGGCGATAAACCTGTGGTTTTAAAGATTTCCTTCTTTTATTTTGTCATGGTAGGCTACTTCAGCCTTAGATCTCTTCTACATTTTTTAAGGGGCCGTGTTCTTCATCCTGTTGTTTATAGTATAAATTACCACCTCAAAAACTATACATAATGACTAACTTGGTCTGTTCAAAGGATTCCAAACCCTGCTTATTGTCGATACCTATTTCATGTTCTCACTAAGTTGCTACTTCATGTCGCGCTCTATGGTCATGTATATCAATCCAGCAGCGATCTTTTATTTAAAATATTCTTTTTATTTTTCAACTCTTTCAAGAGTTTTTTTTTTTCATAAACTAAGAGATCGAAACTCATTTGTGGGAGGTTCTTGACGGGGAAAGTTTTACAGTCATTATCTACAATCTAAATTTTTTTGAAAGATCGTCACGTCTCGAGTTTTGGGAAAGAAACCTCAACTGTCTCCTCTTAAAATACACTCCCTATTTGTTCCTCTACTTTTATTCAAGAAAAGTTCATACAGTGAATGATTTTTAGTCAAATATTGGATAAAGTTGAAAAAGGGATGGCAAAAGGGTTCTTTGGGTATTGCTACTGGACTTGGTGTTACAGTCATCTGGTGGAACAATATCCAGGATTATTGGGTGTTTTACGGGTATCTTCTTTAATATGTAGAATGGGTTTTAACACATTTTGCATCAGGTCAGTAAAATTGTCTTTTAAAATAATTATCTAGAGTTTAGTGGTTAAATTGTTTTTTGTCTTTTGGTATTGATCCATATTTATACAATATATATGAACATACAATATATGGTATTGATCCATACAATATATTCAATTCAATTCAATTTATTTATAACCCATCTAGAAAAAGATGGCGGAACGCCCTTAAGATGGAGTAATAAGAGAAAAAAAAAGGTACAAATAAATACAAATCAACACAATCAAACAATTAAATAAGTAATGCTGACCATGGGTGAGACACTATCGACATAGAAGAACGAAAATCATGAAGCCTTTTATCAATAATGGATGTAGGAGGAACTAGGCGGAATTTGTTCACTAAGTAACTATTTCTAGTCCAAGGAGGGTAACTGAGAAGGAATTTAGCATAACGAAAATATACTCTACGAACAGATAGTTTCTGAGGTTCACTAAAAAACTGCCAAACCGGACAAAGAGAAAGGAGATGAGGTACAACTAGGCTATTATAAATTTTCTTAAGATTTAATTTATCAATATGTTTAATATTAGATGCAATTGAAGCATAAGCAATTCTCAGTTTTTTCTTCAAAAGTTCAAGGGATAAATTTACAGTTTCTTTCATATTTTTTCCAATAGGCATTCCAAGGTAAACTAATTTTTGAGAAAGGGGGACATGAACATTAGCTAAAGATAAAAAAATAGGGCCATTTGTCTCTTTAAAATTGAAAGCTACAACAGCAGTTTTATCAACATTGAAAGAAAGCCCAATATTTTCATATTCATTGTAAAGCTGATTAAACGCGTTTTTACATCCACTATAAGTACAGCTTAGATTCAAAACGTCATCTGCAAAAGTTATTAAAGACAAGTTAAATCCACGGTGAATACAACTAAAATTAACAGAATTTTGGGCATTTAAAACAGAGTTATTAAATAAAGAAGGTGAGGTAAGGCCACCTTGACGGACTCCTTTCAAAATATCAAAAAGGGAAGATCCCCCCTTTAATTTCGCCTTAAGGTGATGGTACATATACAGAAGGCACTTCACTATACAAAAATTTACCCCTCTTTTATACGCTTCAAATAAAACTTGGGAAAAAATGCAAGAGTCGAAAGCACGAGCAACATCTAAAGCACAAAGGATAATATGGGATCTACTTCTTTCTGCATCAGCAAGAACATTCATTAAAGCAAAAAGGGCATGCTCCCGGCTAATACCGGCTATATGAACATACGAAGTTAAGTTAATCAAGTGCTCAGACCCTAAATTAAAAAAAAAATCAAAAGTGGACATGGCCCATTCGTTTTTGGAGAATCATATGTATAATATGTAATATACGCCTCTAACAACTATTTGAATACCGTGGTCTATTAAGAGGTTATCGATCCTCGGGGATTTTAATTAGGTTTAATTATCTTTATTTAGCATCATATTAAAAAATAGGAAGGACTCGGTGACTTATAGTAGTGAGTAACCAAGTGTGAGAAGCATATTATTCAGCTGGTGAGATATGAGAATGGACTCATCACTATTATTAAGCTACACTTTTAATTAACTTCAAAGTTGATTTACTGTTGTTGTTTATTTCATTGTAAATGCATCTACGAGTTACGACTTATTTTTTAGTATTTATTGTAGTCAACTTCAGCAATTTATTTTCATCTTGATGTCTGCTTGTTAAGTTTTTATGTCGTTTTTTGGAGAGTGGAGTCAAGTATTCTCCCCTTCGCTCTCCTCTAAGCCTCCAAATTTGTCTCATTAATTTTTAGCTTCGGTAATCAATATTTTTATGAAGTCGTATACCGCACGAAGTTAAATACCTTCCTGTGGATTTTACCCTTTTTGAGAACTTTTCTTCCGTGGGAATTTAAGTAATTTCTATGGTATGTCTGCTTCTTCTGCAAAAAAATTGGGTCAGTTGATATCTCAATGTTTTTAAGGTGAGTAAAACCATACAAAACTACAAAACACATTGTACTTTGTAAAACATGCCCCCGCGGAAAAGTCTTCCCGTGAAATTCCCCCTGGGGAATTCTTCCCAAATGTATTTGAGAAGGTAAAGGGAAATTAAGACAAATAGAAAGAATGATGAAAAGAAAGAATTCTAGAATATTCTACCTGTATTTCAAAATACTTGTTGAATGTATGGTGCAGAGTCAAACAGTTCGTAATGACGAACTGCAAATAAGGAGTGACTCAGATCAATAGTAACCAAAACTCTAAAAAAATTAATTTTGATAGCAGTTAATACATCAAAGGATTTGGCTTTTTATGTTTATTCCAATTACATAAAGTTCATTGAGTTAAATGTTACATGTCAAAAGTAAGGAGCCTGAGAAAATTTGCCTGATCTTTGGAAAATGCAGAAGAAAAAAACCCTCAAAAAGGCATTATCTTAATGAAAATTTCAACGTTAGACTCAAGATATTAGAGAACCTTACTGTGGAGGTTTTGAGTTCCTATCTACAAAAATGTGGAACGTTGTATTTTTTTTTTTCGCCACAAGAAAGATCAAGGATGCATGATTATTAGTTTTTTGTTTGTTTTTTTTGTTGTTTTTTTTTCACGGATGGTCATATCGAACTAATAGTCCTAGAAGATCGGGAGGTGGCTCATTCGAACGGAATGAACGGAATCAATTTTTCATGCTAAGAATTGATAAAACCAAATTTTTCGTTTCATGCCAATCGAGGAGAAATATTTTTGTATCATCTTAGTGAATCAAGAACCAATGTAACTCATTTTCTTCAAATCATTCTTTCCTCTTAGGTTCGTTTTGTTTAGTGCTTATGACCAAAAAGTTGTAAGCCAATCGGAGACAAAACAAATTTTGGGTCTACTTTGGGTGCCACTCAATACAAAAAATCGATTTTATATTTTCAATTTCTAAAATGCTCCTTAAATATACTTCCTTCTTACTTACAGCCTTCTTACCTTCTTATACCTTCTTAGGGGAAAACCTCCTTATGTACGCCTAGTGGTATCGTGTACTACAATTGTCGGCAGGGACATCACACGTGGAGGGACGTCCCTCTCTCAAAGCCAGTCGTAAAAAAAAAAAAATATGAGACGGTAAAATAGTGGCATGAAGCGCCACTTTTTTAGAGGCTCATTTTTTTTAGAGTTAATGGGCTGATTGAAATATATGACGTAAACTGAATGAAAGAAGGTTAATCTCAACCAATAAAGAACAAAAAATTAAATAATTTTAACAACAACATCACCCAAATACCCTAAATACTTTCGGATATTCTGTACTATATATTATGCCTTAATTTTGGAATATAGGTAGAATGTTGAAAATTCTCTTTTTTCTTTATTATTTAATATTTTCTATTTGAGTGCTCAGTTTTACATGGGGGGAGTTTCCAAAGAAGGTGGGTGGGGGCTCTCCCAATCCTAATTTCTATGTCTCTCATTGTTGCATAATGGCTTCTTCTTCTTTTATGGGAGGAGGAGGATTATGTCTAAGCTTTTCAAAAGAATATACATATGTCTATGTAATTCTATGTTACAATTCAAAACTCTATTTTGTTTTCTTCCAGCCTTAATCAATTTCGAAAGCTCAAGTTCAGCACTTCTTGCTTGGTTCGGGTTGCGAAAATTTAAAAAAAAATGAATTTACAAAGATGGCAGTCTCTGGAGTCTGATTACGTTTTTGGATTACATATGAAAAGTTGTATCAGCAAAACGTACATAAACTTTGTGGGTTTTGACTCCCCAATGCCCAAAGTATCTGGTCAAAACTTTAAGAAAGCCATCCTGCTGAGAATAGTCGAAAGGTCCAATAAGTATGCCCCTGGGATATGTGATCCTCAGAGGCAAGGGCTGTAAGTAATGCAAAATAAAACTTACAAAGTAAAGTTGGTTCCCCCCAAAAATGGAGCCCCAAAAAGGGCTGAAAAGGCTACTTTAATTGGGCCTCCAGAATATGGGGCGCAAAAATGGCCCAAATTATTTGATTGATTTTACAGTCTTTTTCTAAATAAGCTTGGCATACGTTTATTATAAAAACAAAACAGTTAAAATAAAATAGAAAATGAAAAGTTTTTTTTATAAATGGTGGATTTAAAGTGTGTGTATATTTAAGGGCGTCTATGGGATGACTTCAGCCCCATAGACGACCACAGATTAGGAAGTTTTTCAAGCACATTAATAAAATCCCCTCCCAATAAATCCAAAACATATTAGTAAAAATATTTTTTTGAAAATAATCGGACAAATCCACGGCTGATCGAAAATGGTGGGAGTTAACTCAAAATTCTGATTGAGCTACGTCTATGAAAGAACCAATATCAAATTAAAGCAAAAATTCAACCTAAAACCTAAAATGAGCAGAAACAAAGTCAAATGTTTCTCTGGGAATGCTCAGTGCTTTCATATTTGAAAGGGAAATATATACACGGGATTGATTTGAAGCTTCCTGATATCTTCAATGTTATAACCTTCAATGCTTTAAAAGTATGGTTGAATTAGGAAGTGATATTCAAACATATTTTACGAGACAATCCAATATAATTCGTCGTCCGCGTGCTATTACCGTAGATTTCAATTTTCTATTCGGCATCTAGGACCCCATGCATGGAATTGTTTACCTACGACTTTAAGAAACATGGATAATTTTCTTGAATTTCAGCCGGAATTAAAGGTATTTTGCCTTAATATTTATGGTTTTGATAGTTGAGCGGACCTCAACTGGAGATAATGGTTTTGTTTCTGGCGATACTGGTCAAGTGGTTTTAGTTTCTTTTTGTTTTGTTTTTCTTGAAGTGTAATCCCGTATCGATCGATCGAAATGCAGGGTAATTGAATATTTTTTTTTCTTTTTTTCTTTTCTTTTCCTTTTCTTTTCTATTTTTATGTTCCTCCCCTTTTTCGTATTGTTTTTATTGTTTTTATTTGTATGTGTACTGGGGCTGTAAACCCAAACAAGCTTTGCTTCGGGCCATTTGCTTGTTTTGTTTATTTATTAATAACCCGTCTTTCTCTCTGTCTCTCTCTAACCCAACAACAATAACTTGGATCGGTGTGTGTATAGATAATTGCTTACAAAGAAGACAAATCTATGCGTTCAAGTTATTTTGTCTGTAGATTAGGACTTTCATTTGCTTTGCATTCTATTTTTGTGTGCTTTTTAATTTGTTTTGTTGAGGATTTCCTTGTTTAGTAGCCTTATATATGAGCAATAAACAGCTTGCACAACTTACAACGCTTGTTCTTGGAGCAGTGGGAGGTTTTGTCAACCCTCAAGGAAGAATTATTTTAATTATTTCACCTCTTGAATATTTCGGACATAATGGCCATCTCAAAATTTTAATTGGATGCGTTTGGGGAAAAGAGGGCGTGGAAAGGGGGCAGGCTTGATTCCCTCCAATTACGTTTGACTCTTAAAAAGGCCACTATAAATCTTTATTTTTAATTGAATGAGCCCCCTTCAGAGTTTGTAACGCTACCCCTTGTATATGAAGTGCCCCTTGGGAAAAGAATTGGAGCCTTATGGCATTCGGGTTGGTGGGTGGAGGCTAATTACCATTGGATAACTATTGAGCCATAAAAAGGGAGCTAGAACTTTCAATTCCTAATCATTTGAGTCACCTCCGAAGTTTATACAACCAAGACTTTAAATGTCCCTGGGGCATAAGTTATAGTCCTTCCTTAGGGTTTGGGGAGGGGTTATGTGGACCCCGAAGTCATGTCATCTGATCTTTGGAATATTTCAAACAAAATGGCTATCTCAAATTTTTAGGGATTTCAATTTCCAGTTAAATGAGCCACCTATGTTGTTTATACAACCACCTATTAAAAAAAAACCTTGTCTGCCCCAGCGGCATAATTTACAACACTTCTCCTGGGCTTTAGGGTGCTGTGTTGACCCCTGAGTTTTTGTTACTTGATCACTAAACTATTTTGAACAAAATGGCTATCTCAAAATTTTGATCAAATGCATTTGGAGAAAAAGGGACCTTGGGGGGGGGCTAGTTACACTCTGATCACTTTTGACTCTTAAAAAGGAGTAGTGACACCATGGGGTCACCACTAAAAGGGCACAAACAATTCTGATTTGCAAACGAATGAGCCCCCTCCAAAGTTTATCACCATCCCTTCCGTAAAAACCTTATATGCCCCCGGGGCATAATTTACAAAACTAGCCCCCCAGGTTCTTAAGTTGGTCTGTCATCGCCATATATGCGACGTCGGCATTCTTCCATGACCTCACTGCCATTTCTATAACGAAATAAACAAGTGTTCCAAATAGGGTCTGGTCCTTTTCTTAGACAGTGAAACAAAAATATAGAACAAAGGCTCTAAATATTCCGATGACACAGTCGGTCATAATCATCAGTAGAGCTACTGACGTATCAAAATTAAAACTAACTATATCTATAATCGATAAAATAATCAATCCAGGGTCAAAGCAACTTACCGGTCCATTGACTTAACAAGTTCACTAACTGTTCTTGAATTCTGTAATACTGTATTGAATAAAGGTGGTACAGTTTTCTTCAAAATTGTAGGTCAAAGCAAAACACTGGTCCATTGGCTTAAGAAGTTTACTAACTTTTCTTGAGTTCTGTAAAATTGCGTTGGCTATTCTTCTAACTAAAAATCAGATAATGCTGAATTTATAGGTGCCAAATTTATCATTTTTTTCTTCTAATAGCATTATTGCTTTTTGCCACAATGGCAGCTCCAAAATCAAATTTTTCGAAACAAAGCTCAGAGAAATCTGGCTTTATTTTGAATGGTGACCTTGTACAAAATTCTTAATTGATGTTTAGGTAAACATGCATACAAGTAAAATAAAAAAATTAAAAAAATTTGCGATGATACAAATAAGTAACAAAAAATCTGTCATCAATACAAGAGAATCTATTTCTAGAGGGCCCATCATTGTCCCTCCGAGCTACGGTTAGTGTCACCAGTCAATCTGCCAGTCCTCTCTTCCTGTTCAACCCTCACATTAATCAGTTCTATAGAACTGAATTATCGCATTGATCAAAATTATAGCGTCTTTAGCCGCAATGAATCGCTACTGTCACATGGAAAGAAAGAGAATTGATCGCATAAGTTAGAAGATAAAAAGACTGGGGTTCAAGTGGATTCATGGGAATCATTGCAGGAAGTTTTAATTTCTCCTCAAAGTCAGATGCTTGAAGCAAACAGTTCATGGTAACGAACTGCAGCTAAGGAGTGACTCGGCCCAATAGTAACGTAAACTCTAAAGAAGAAAATTTTAACACTAAAAGATACATCAAAAGAATCGGCTTTTTAAAGGGGGGAGGGTATAGGAAACCCTAAAGGGGGGAGGGTATAGGATTTTCTGGCATGATCAGAGGCAACGCCATAGTGTTGCCTATAGTAAAGGCTATACGGCTCCAATGTTTTATTTTTTTTCCCCAGAGGCACTTCTTATGAAAGGATTGGTCGCATAAAGTTCAGAGTGGGCTCATTCGATCGGAAATCGGAAGTTCTAGTGGCCTTTTTAAGAGTCAAAATTGACCGGAAGGCAACTAGCCCCCTCCGTGCCTTTTTTCCCATATGTATCAGATGAAAGCTTTGAGATAGCCATTTTGTGAAAAATATTTCAAAAGTCAGATAACAAAAACTCCGGTGTCGTCACAACCCCCCAGGGCCCAGGGGAAGGAATTGTAAGTTATACCCTGGGAGCAAATAGGGTTCTCATGGAAGGGATGCTCGTATAAGCTTCAGAGAGGGCTCATTTGATTGGAAATTGAAAGTACTAGCTCACTCTTTAAGAGTCAAACGAGATCGAAGGGCAAGTACCCCCCATACCCTTCTTCCCCAAAACTTTCAGATAAAAATTTTGAGGTAGCCATTTCGTTAAAAATAGTTCGAAGGTCAGATAACAAAACCTCCGGTGTCGACAAAGCCCCGCCCAGGCTCGGGGGCAGGCGTTTTACCTTAAGCCCTGGGGGCATATATGGTTCTCATGGAATGGATGCTCGTATGAATTTCCTAGAGGGCTCATTTAATTGGAAATTGAAAGTGCTAGTTCACTTTTAAGAGTCAAAATAGATCAGAGGGCAACTAGTCCCCTCTCCCTTTTAGCCCACATACATACGATAAATTTTTGAGATAGCCCTTTTTGTTAAAAAGAAAGTTCAAATATCAGATAATAAGAACTCCTTGACCGACATCGTCCCCCAGGGCCAGAGGGTAGGCGTTGTAGGTAATGCCCTGGGGGCATATATGGTTCTTATAGAAGGGATGTTCATATAAACCTTAGAGAGGGCTCATTTGATTGGAAATTGAAAGTTGTAGTTCACTTTTAAAAAGTCAAAGGAGACTGAAGGGAAACTAGCCCCCACGCCCTTTTTTTCCCAAACCCATCCGATAAAAAAAATTTATAGCTATTTTGTTAAATATTTAAAAAATTAGATAATTAAAACTCTAGATTTGACAAAAAAAAATCCAGAGCCCGGAAGCAAGTGTTTTAAGTTATGCCCTGAGGGTATATAAGGTTTTTATGTAAGGGGAGGTCATATAAACTTCGGAGGTGGCTCGTCTGATAGGAAATTGAAATTTCTAGCTACCTTTTTGTGAGTCAAAAGGATCGGAGGGCATTTGACCTCCCCCCCCCTTCACACACACACGCTCTTTTCCCCTAATTCATCCGATCAGAATTTTGAGATTGGAAATTTGTTTGAAATAGTCTAACGATCAGATAACAAAAACTTCGGGATCAACATACCCCCCCCCCCTTAGAGCTCGGGGGAGGGGTTTTAACTTATGCCCTGGGAGAATATAAAGTTTTTTATGGAAGAGGTAGTCCTATAAATCCCAGAGGGGACTCAAATGATTAGAAACTGAGAGTTCTAATTCCCTTTTTAAGAGTCAAAAGTGATCCGATTGCAACTAGCCTCCCCCCGGCGACCCTCTTTTCCCCAAATGCGTCCGACTGAATTTTTATAAAGTCGTTTTGTTCAAAATAGATCAAAGATAATAAACAAAGACTCCAGGGATAACACAGCCCACCTAAACCTGGGGGGCTAGTGTTGTAAATTATGCCCCGGGGTTATATAAGGTTTTTATCGAAGGGGTGGTGATAAACTTTGGAGGGGGCTCATTCGATTGCAAATCAGAATTGCTAGTGCCCTTTTAGTGATGACCCCATGGGTGCACTACTCCTTTTTAAGAGTCAAAAGTGATCGGAGGGTAACTAGCCCCCCTCCCCCCAGGTCCCTTTTTCTCCAATTGCATCTCATCAGAATTTTGAGATAGTCATTTTGTTCAAAATAGTTTAAAGATCAAATAACAAAACTAAGGAGTCAACACAGCACCCCAAAGCCCGGGAGAAGTGTTGCAAATTATGCCGCTGGGGCAGGTGGTTGTATAAACAACATAGGTGGCTCATTTGACTGGAAATTGAAATTTCTATTCACCTTTTCAAGTGTCATCAAAAGTAATTTCTAGCTACCTTTTTGTGAGTCAAAAGGATCGGAGGGCATTTGACCTCCCCCCCTTCACACACACACGCTCTTTTCTCCTAATTCATCCGATCAAAATTTTGAGATTGGAAATTTGTCATCAAAAGCAATCGGCGGGCATATCCCCCTTTATTTCCTCGAATTCATCCAATCAAAATTTCGAGATTTGGTTGTATAAACTTCGAAGGTGAATCAAATAATTAGAAATTGAAAGTTCTAGTTCTCTTTTTATGGCTCAATAGTTATCCGATGGTAATTAGCCTCCCCCCACCATCCCGAATGTCATAAGGCTCTATTTTTTCCCCAGGGGCACTTCATATACAAGGGGTGGTGTTACAAACTTTGAAGGGGGCTCATTCAATTAAAAATAAGGATTTATAGTGCCCTTTTTAAGAGCCAAACGTATTTGGAGGGATTAAAGCCCTCCCCCTTTCCACGCCCTCTTTTCCCCAAACGCATTCAATTAAAATCTTGAGATGGCCATTATGTCCGAAATATTCAAGAGGTGAAATAATTAAAATAATTCTTCCTTGGGGGTTGACAAAACTTCCCACTGCCCCAAGGACAAGGGTTGTAAGTTGTGCAAGCTGTTTATTGCTCATATCTAAGGCTACTAAACAAGGAAATCCCCAACAAATAAATTACAAAGCACACAAAAATAGAATAAAAAGCAAACGAAAGTCCTAATCTACAGACAAAATAATTTAAACGCATAAATTTGTCTTCTTTGTAAGCAATTATCAAACAGTTCGTGGTAACGAACTAAGGAGCGACCCGGCTCAATAGTAACCAAAACTCTAAAAAATGGAATTTTGATATCAATAGCTACATCAAAAGAATCGCATTTTAATTTTGATTTTAAATATATAAGTTTCATCAAGTTTAGTCTTGCCCAGCCTGAGAAAATTTGCATTATTTAAGAAAATAGGGAGAAACACCCCCTAAAAGTCGTAGAATTTTAACGAAAATGACACCATCAGATTCAGCGTATCAGAGAACCCTATAGAACAAATTTCAAGGTCCAGTCTACAAAAATGTGGAATTTCGTATTTTTTGCCAGAAGACAAATCACGGGTGCGTGTTTATTTGTTTTTTTATTTTTTTTCCCCAGGGGTCATCGTATCGACCAAGTGGTCCTAGAATGTCGCAAGAGGGCTCATTCTAACGGAAATAAAAAGTTCTAGTGCCCTTTTTAAGTGACCAAAAAAATTGGAGGGCATCTAGGCCCCCTCCCACGCTCATTTTTTCCCAAAGTCAACGGATCAAAATTTTGAGATAGCCATTTTGTTCAGCATAGTCGAAAACCATAATAACTATGTCTTTGGGGATGGTTTACTCCCCCACAGTCCCTGGGGGAGGGACTGCAAGTTACAAACTTGGACCAGTGTTTACATATAGTAATGGTTATTGGGAAGTGTACAGACGCTTTCAGGGGGATTTTATTTTGTTTGGGGGCGGGGCTGAGGGGAGGGGGCTATGTTGGAGGATCTTTCCTTGGAGGAATCTGTCATGGGGGAAGAAAAATTCAATGAAAAGGGTGCAGAATTTTTTAGCATTACTATAAGAAAACAATGAAAAATAAACATGAAAACGTTTTTTCAAATGAAAGGAAGGAGTAGCATTGAAACTTAAAACGAACAGAGATTATTACGCATATGAGGGGTTCTAAAAATACTTTAGCATAAAGAGCGAGGTATTTAGGAGGAGATAAATACCTCGCTCTTTATGCTAAAGTATTTTTAGTAATTTCAACTATTTATTCTACGGCCTTTCTGATTCAGGGGTCATTCTTCAAGAATTGGGACAAAACTTAAGATTTAGTGTAAAGAGCGAGGTATTAACGAGGGTACAAACCCCCTCGTATACATAATAAAAATATAAGATTATGAAAGTTTGTTACGTAAGTTAATTCTTAAGTTACGTATATTTTTTTACTAATAAAAACGTTCGTTAAAAATTAAAAGTTCTAGTTGCCTTTTTAAGTAACCGAAAAATTGGAGGGCAACTAGACCTCCTTCTCCACCCCTTATTTCTCAAAATCGTCTGATCAAAACTAAGAGAAAGCCACTTAGCCCAAAAAAGAATCAATATACAAATTTCATTTTAATAATTTATGTGCGGAGAGCCAAAACCAAACATGCATTAATTCAAAAACGTTCAGAAATTAAATAAAAAAAACTAATTTTTTTTAGCGGAAAGTAAGGAGCGACATTAAAACTTAAAACGAACAGAAATAACTCCGTATATGAAATGGGTTGTCCCCTCCGCAATCCCTCGCTCTTTACGCTAAAGTTTGACTCTTTGCCACAATTCTACTTTTTGAAACAATTAAAAACTTTAGCGCAAAGAGCGAGGGGACAACCCATTTCATATACGGAGTAATTTCTGTTCGTTTTAAGTTTTAATGTCGCTCCTTACTTTCAGTTGAAAAAACTTGTTTTTTTTATTTAATCTATGTAAACACCGATCCGAGTTATTGTTGTTGGGTTAGAGAGAGACAGAGAGAAAGATGGGTTTATTAATAAATAAACAAAACAAGCAAATGGCCCGAAGCAAAGCTTGTTTGGGCTTACAACCCCAGTACACATACAAATAAAACAATACAAAACAGGGGAGGAAAATAAAAATAGAAAAGAAAAGGAATAGAAAAAAAGAAAAGAAAAGAAAAAGAAAAAAAAATATTCAATTACCCTGCATTTCGATCGATACGGAACTACACTTCAAAAAAGACAAAACAAAAAGAAACTAAACCACTTTACCAGTATCGCCTGAAACAAAACCAATATCTCCAGTTGAGGTCCGCTCAACTATCAAAACCATAAATATTAAGGTAAAATACAATTTTACTTACAACTCCTGTACACATACAAATATAAACAACGAAAAAGGGGAGGAAAAAAATAGAAAAGAAAATGAAAAGAAAAGAAAAAAAGAAAAGAAAAAGAAAAAAAATTCAATTACCCTGCATTTCGATCGATCGATACGGGATTACACTTCAAAAAAGACAAAACAAAAAGAAACTAAAACCACTTGATCAGTATCGTCTGAAACAAAACCAATATCTCCACTTGAGGTCCACTCAACTATCAAAACCATAAATATTAAGGTAAAATAGCTTTAATTCCCGCCGAAATTCAGGAAAATTATCTATGTTTCTTAAAGTCCTACGTAAACAATTCCATGCATGGGGTCCTAGATGCCGAATAGAAAATTGAGATCTACGGGTAATAGCACGCGGACGACGAATTATATCGGTCTGTCTCGTAGAATATGTTTGAATATCACTTCCTAATTCAACCATACTTTTAAAGCATTGAAGGTTATAATATTGGAGATATGTAAACAATTCCATGCATGGGGTCCTAGATGCCGAATAGAAAATTGAAATCTACGATAATAGCACGCGGACGACGAATTATATTGGATTGTCTCGTAAAATATGTTTGAATATCACTTCCTAATTCAACCATACTTTTAAAGCATTGAAGGTTATAACATTGAAGATATCAGGAAGCTTCAAATCAATCCCGTGTATATATTTCCCTTTCAAATATGAAAGCACTGAGCATTCCCAGAGAAACATTTGACTTTATTTCTGCTCATTTTAGGTTTTAGTTTGGGTTTTTACTTTTGTTTGGAAAATATAGTTCTTTTTTAATTTTAATTGGCTCTTTCATAGACGTAGCTCAATCAAAATTTTGAGTTAACTCCCAGCATTAAGAAAAAAAAAAAGGTAAAGGATACGGCATTAGACTTTACAGTCCGTACCGGCGGTGCTGATCTCCGTTTCTTGGCACTTCAACCAGGAAGTGCAATGGGGGGCTGGGGGCCAGCCATCCTGTGCTTTCGCACACCCTTCCTGTTTACCTTCCCCAGATTTCTCCGGGTACTCATTTAGAGCTGGGTCGACTCTGGCTAAGCTTACAGAGTCATGCCACTGACACCCGTCCCAAACTGAAGAATTGGGTACACCGGGATTCGAACCCGCGTCCTCTCAGACGAAGGATCCCGAATCCAGCGCACCAACCCACTCGGCCCAGCATTCTCGATCAGCCGTGGATTTTCCAATTATTTTCAAAAAATATTTTTACTAAAACGTTTTGGATTTATTGGAGGGGGTTTTATTAATGTGTTTGAAAAACTTCCTAATCTTTGGTCGTCTATGGGGCTGAAGTCATCAAAGGAAATATCCGGTTCGGAGATAAGTGGAAGCTAGAATTAAAACAAGTTAAAAGCAAAACTGAAGAACAAAGAAATATGCGGTTACAAGACATATGACAACGAGTAGTGGAACGAATTGAAAATGAAAACGAAGAATAAAGAAATATGCAGTTAGAAGAAGCTACGTAACTGATATTTACATATCATTGGGACCCTTCAAAGTTATATGTATTCCCTCTGTAGCCTTCCATTTTCCTGAGGAAAGAGTAGACAACAAAGTTGACTCATTTGGAGGCTGCTGCTTACAACAAAAATCCATATATGCAGGCCTACCACCTGCCGATTGCCGGAGCCCTGCCTCAAAATCGGATTCATACTTTTTTCTTAAAACTGGCATATTGAAATTTCTGGCCACAATAAGATCGAAAAAGATTGCAACATTAAGGAATAATTTATATTTTTCCAAGGTGGGTTGTATAGAGCCTATGGTGACGCCATGGCATCAAGACACATTATCTGCGGTTATTAGACAAGCGACAACAAGAACCAACAACAAATAAGCCTGCCGCGTAGGCCGCCTCGATAAGCCGCCTCGAAATTAGCTACATAGTTTGTTTGTTTTTGTAAATCGGCATGCTGACGTTTCTTACCACAAAAACGAACGAAATAGGTCACAACATTAAGTGAGAATTTAAATTTTTCCCAGGGTGGTTGTATCGAACCTATGGTAACGCCATGACATAAAGAAGGGGTTGCGGTTAGAAGACACGTGACAGTTAGAATGAACATATACAAAATGACCGCGCAGCCGTGCCAGGACCCGGCGGTGCTGCGGTTAGATGAAGTCTGAAGTAGAATGTGGTAAAACTACATCCCGCACCAAAGGACATTGAGACCGGGCAAGAGTAACCGAAACACTAAGTGACCAAATTATAAAGTTTTAATTTTACGAAGGTGGTCCTTCTAATTCAAGGTCCATTTGCGTAAACCGAGCACAAACAATACTACATGATTTAACTTTTAACGGTTGGAAAAGAAGCGTCATTCTAACAACAAGAAGTAATTTTTATCCGACAGCCTGGTCCATTAAATATGGAAAGATGTATTCAAAAAGTTAAAGCAAAAGAAAAGGAAAAAATGTTTAACAGGGTTGTATAATGAAAAGGAAGCAGAAATAAATGTGATTAGAAACCAAGCGAAGTTGAAAATAACAACAGCTAAAGCAAAAGGCATGGAACAAACGACAGCGAGAACACATTGAATTGCAAAAGAAAATTTTAACAGCGATCTGTACAGAAACTGGAAAAGACTTTCTTTGGTATCCATGACGTCTTATGAAATTATATAACATGAGGTATGAATCTAAACGGCTAAGGCAAAAGGCGTGAAAAAACATCTAAGGTAATGATGAATGAAAATGAAAAGCAAAATCTACCGTTTGAAGACAAGTGACAGTGATGATCACATCGAATCTTAAACGAAGACTCTGCATTGAAGAGAAGCAACAGTGAAAATCACAACGAATCCGAGAAGAGTGCAAATAATATAAAATATATGACTCTCTGAAGGAGTAAGAGAAAGAAGGAATTAAATTCACGCCAAATTTCCTAATTCAATTGAAACATCTGATTGGACACCTCAGGTCTTAAAAGCAAAGAATAACAAAATGGATGATTCTTTCATGGATTAACAGGACGGAGGAATTGAATTCACGCCAGACTCTATTAGCTCATTGTTATTGCTTATTCGACACATCATGACTTAAAGCAAACGAATAACGATTATATGTACCCCACTTAAAGGCAAAACAATGTATTTATTTTAAAAAATAGTTACAATTTTATGCCTTGTTATTAATTTTCCCTGGGTAGTTGCATCAAACCTAACCTGGAGCCATAAAATCAACAAGAAGTTCACATTGTCTGCAGTTAGAAGACAGTCTGCGAACGATTACGACGGAAGAAGATACCGGGTTTCGTGGTTTTGAACTTTGACCATGAGACTTGAGTGGCATGAGACCATGAGACCGAGTGGTGTAGGAAAAATTCTACAAGATCTGAAATGGTATCAACGAATTTACTACGGAAGACTTCAGCCGGCTAACGGATTATAAATACGTGCTATTGGAAACACTGCGCTAACATATTCATTCATTTACGCTGAAGTTTTTGACATCTTATGAATAACAGCGACACTCTTAACGAAAGAAAAGTTAAGCATCGTCGTAAATATTACGCAAGAGGGAGGGGGTAGCCACGATCATACACGGGATAATTTTCTGTTGTTTTTAAGCTTTAACATCACTCTTTACTTTAATTTGAAGAAAACTGTTTTGGTTTTCTTATAGAATCCAAATAAAGCAGCAAAAGTTTATTTTGGATTAAGTACTGCAGTAATTTGCATGTGATCATTAGGTTTAGATAGTGATTCATGGAAATTAAACGAAACCGGAAATTGCGAGTTTCTATATTTTCCTGGAAAAATACTTAAATTTTGAAAGTATTACGAGCCTTGACTTATTTTTTCAGCTTAAAAGACTCCCCGAAGCTAATACGAGGCTAATGAAAAATTACTATAGGGAAAATTTCAAGTTTTTTTTTATGGAAGTAATGACAAAAATAGAAAGGAACATCCTTGGGACTTCCCGAAAGATGGAGGCTTAAGCAGATATGTTGAAAGGAATGGTTACTTCAGCCCCTGTTTTTCAAAGATACTAAATTAAAAGGCTTTTCAAATAAGAGTTTTGCAAAGCAAAATAAATAGCTATGTTGAAAAGTTCAGAAAAAAATTCATAGACCAAATCACACTTAAAATGAACATAAATTACTTGAGTGAATGAATAAATGGAGCCTAAAACTCATGGTAAATTTAAAAAAAGTTGGTCATCCAACTATCAGCTCCAAAACGTCTTGAGTTGACGTGGAGTGACTCTTTGTCGCTGTGCATATAGCGTCTTTCAGGTGGACCATCATCCAAACTCAGCAGCATAGATGGAAACCGTTAAATATGCGACAAAAGATCCAAGAACAAAACTTTATAGTAGGTTTTAAAACAGCAAAATCATCACTTGTATCAAGAAACATTTCAGTATCATGACACATATGAAAATGTTAGTTTTGACTTATAACATTTGTTCGTTTGCGAAGAGAATCACGATTGCAAACAAGAATCAATCAGCAAAGCGAATTTATCTGGTGAATGTATGCAGTGTTGCAGAATAGAGGTATTGTTCGAAGAATCATGGCTTTCATAAAATATAAAAATGAAGGTGAATTGTAATCACAGAAAAGACGTTTCGTCATAATTCATAAGAGATGTCAGAAGTCGAAAGTCCAGTCATAGATGAACCGGATTTCATTCTTACGTTCCATTTTAATAAGTGAAAAAAACGTATTGAAAATTATGATGAGAACGAGCAGGTGCTCTTTTTCATCACAATTTTTATTTGGGGGGGGGAGTATTCGCCAGATGAAATAATATATATATATATATATATATTTATATATATATATATATATATATATATATATATATATATATATATATATACTCACTGCAGCACCAAGTAGCCTGAGGCCAACACAGCTACGCACGCTCCTCCTCCACCCTAATCTATTTAAAGTATCCCTCTTTACACCCTCCTAGGAAGTTTCCATTTCCTTTAAATCTTTATTTATTACATCCTCCCAACCCAGAGAAATCTGGGTTGGAGAAATCTGGGGAAGGTAAACAGGAAGGGTGTGCGAAAGCACAAGATGGCTGGCCCCCAACCCCCCATTGCACTTTCTGGATGAAGGGCCAAGAAACGGAGATCAGCACCGCCGGTACGGACTGTAAAGTCTAATGCCGTATCCTTTACCTTTACTTACCTTTGCCTCCCAACCCAGACAAGGACGACCTGCTTTCCGTGTAGCCTGAAACGGTTGGCCAAAAAGAACAATCTTTGGTAATATGTCATCCTTCATCCGTAGAACGTGGCCTAGCCATCCCAACCTTTCTTTCATTATAGCCCTAGAAAGCGGGATTGAACCACATTTTTCGTACAACCTACTGTTTGAAATACGGTCAGTCAGCCGGGTACCCAGAACAATCCGTAGGCAATTTCTCTGGAAAGCATCTAGTAAATTTTCGTCTGCTTTTCGGAGCGCCCATGCTTCAGAGCCATTTGACCACTGTCATCACTGTAGCTTCCAATATTCTAATCTTGGTTTGAAGACTTATCTTTCTATTCTTCCAAACTTTTTTTAACTGTGAAAAAACACCCTGAGTCTTAGCTATTCTACTTTTAACATCTTCACTGCTCCCACCATCTTTACTAATAATACTACCAAGGTAACTGAGGCTCCCAACCTGATCAATCTTTTCGTTACCTAATGTCACCTGTTCATCTTCACTTATTCCTAGCCTTAGTGACTTATTCTTCTTAACATTAATTTTCAAGCCTATATTCCTATTTCTAAAAATTTGCTTAGGTTGATTTTTTGTCTTCATATTTATGTTTTCTTATAATATCTGTTTTAAATTAGATTTTCTTCTGTTAAAACATTTGAAACCTTTGAAAGTTGAGTGAATGGTGGATATGTATACACCCTCTACATCTGCAAAAGACCAAAAATGGAGTCATTAAAAAATAAAAAGGAGGTATATATTAAATATAATTCTATAAATAAAAAAGGAATCATTGAAAAAGAAAGCAGGACTTAGTGCTTTTTATAATAGGATTTGTAATATAACCTGATAGATTAAATTAATTGTATATAGATTATTGAAGTTGGTTGGGAGTAAAGGAGGATACCTGTTCTGGGAGTTGTCTAAAGGTTATCAAAACTCCAATAATTCACCAAATTCTATCATTTGTAATTAAAACACCTAAAAAGCCTGGGGGGAAGATATCAGTTCTGACAGTTGTTTAAAGGTTATCAAAGCTGCAATAATTCACCAAATTCTCTTATTTGTAATTGAAACAGTTAACGTCCTATTCTTTAAGTTTTTTTGATTTATGTGCTAACATATCAAACACTTTGTGTAATGAACTGTAAGAATGGAGCGACAATAGTAATCGGAACTCAAGAAACGGAAATTTGATATCAATCGAATATATGATCGGTTTATTATGTTGATTCCAATTATATAAAATTCATTAATGAATTTTCATTAATGAATTCATCCCTTAAATGGCCAAGAAACTGCGAAAATTTGCCTGAAAGAGGGAGGAAACACCCACTAAAAGTCAAATAATTTTATTTAAAATCAAACCGTTAGATTCGGCATATCAGAGAACCATACTGTAGAGGTTTCAAACCCCTATCTGCAAAAGTGTTTAATTTTGTATTATTTGCGAGAAAAAACAAGGTCCTAGATCGAGAGAGGTCTCATTTGAACGGAAATCAAAATTTCTGGTGTCCCTTTTATTTGAACAAAAATATAGGATGGCTACTAGCCCACCTTTCACCTCCCTTTTTTCCCTGAAAATTGTTCGATCAAAAGTTTAAGATAGCCATTTTGTTTAGCATAGTTGAAAGGTACCAAAGGTTCTTTTAGATTTAACAATACCCACGTAGGTACAGAGGATAAGTGTGGGTGTGAAAGTATGCTAAGGATAATTTGCTAAGAATAATAAGGATAATGTAGGATCTATGAAAACCAGTTTCATAGCCGCAGAGACAAATAACGGTTAAGAGAATATATTTGCACATTAGAATATTCAGGTGACAATATATTTGCACATTAGAGAAGCGGGGGTAAGGTTAGGCTAAGTTAAGCTAGGTTATTTTACCCCACCCCTCCCCTAATATACAAATATACAGCCCAAACTTTATTATTATATAAACTAGAGTATTGTATTTTCATCATGTTTTGGCATATTTCATTAGGATTAACATTACTTTTTGGGTGTGTTCCGTATAATTAACAAGTACATCTTTTTTTTTTATTAAAGAAGCAATAAACCCGATGCTTATCGAAATTTGTGAAGGTTGGGATAAATCTATTCTATGAACATAAAAAAAAAAAAAAAAAAAAAAAAAATATCAAAATTGACACAAAATTGATGTCCCAGTTATTATACGAGCTGAATTAGAGTAAAAAAAAATAGTTTCTATATTTTTTTTTGGGGGGGGGGGAAATGAGGTTTTGAGTCGACAACGAAGAAAATTTAAAATTAAAAGCCAATATTTCGATTAGATCACCGATAACCAATCTCCAGTGATCGGAGTATAAGCCAATGGTACAAATTCTGGAAAATACAGGGAGGAAGCTAGGATTCTTCCCTAATTTTTGGTCACTTTCGATTCTTAAAAGGGGGATACTAAATTTCGATTTCTGGTCGAATGAACTGATTCCAAAGTTTATACGACCGAGATTTCCATAGAAGCTTTATGTGTTAGCGGTAGGCTGCTAGTGTAACTCACGGCCTTTTCCCCAATGGCTAGGGGGGGGGGGAAATTCTAACCCGGAACCGTAGCTGTTTGACAATTTGAAAATTCTGAACAAAATGGCTTACTCAACATTTTAATCGGAAGCATTTAATTTTTAGTTTTTGATCGGAAACGGAAGTTTTTAGAAAAAAGACCCAATAAAACATCAAAAGCTTATGGTCTTTATGACCTTAGTTTTATATAGTTTAAAACTTAGTAGCAGAGTAAGACTAATTAAAAAAAAAACTTT
Source organism: Artemia franciscana (assembly GCF_032884065.1). Taxonomy (NCBI): domain Eukaryota; kingdom Metazoa; phylum Arthropoda; class Branchiopoda; order Anostraca; family Artemiidae; genus Artemia; species Artemia franciscana. The sequence goes on along the minus strand of NC_088872.1, from coordinate 27,004,777 downwards.
GTATACGAGATAATCATTTACAAGCAGTACATAGAGTTATTCTCCCATTTGCGCTGCAAATGGGGGGATATTATGAGTTCTGGTTTAATGCTAAGAGGTGGACGGAGCTAGCTGTGCACAACCTTCCCGTGGAGCCTTGTTTTCACTAATCCTAGTGCACAACTGAAAAAATAATAAAACCCAGAAACCTTATTGCCTTTATAACCTTGAGCTTTCTATTGTCTAAAACTTAGTAACAGAAAAAAAATTAATTTAGAGAACTAAAATAAATTTAAACAAAAGATAATTATTCACAAGCAGCACATAGAGCTACCCTCCCATCTGCACTGCAAATGGGAGGATATTGGGGGGGGGTCGGGTTTAATGTTAGGGGTGGGTGGTGCTGGGTGTGCACAACCTTCCTTTAATGGCCTTCTTTTCACTAATCTTTGTGCACATCGAAAAAAAAATAGAATTTCAAAACCTTATTACTTTTATGACCTTTAGTTTTTCATGGTCTAAAACTTCGTAACAGGAACAAAATAATTACAAAAACTAAAATAACTTATCTTAAGATATAACAACTCACAGTAAGTAGGCTATAGAGAGCTATCCTCCCATTTTCGTGGCAAATGGGAGGATATTAGGGGTGGGGGTCGGTTTTAATGCTAGGGTGTGTGTCATTTGAGTCCTAGAACTAGCGATTTGTTCCTCCTCAAAGTTTTATACAACCAACTCTTCCATTTGAACCTTATATGCCCCCCAGCAAAAGTTACAGCCCTTTCACTGGGCTCTGGAGGGGGGGTATGTTGACCCCGAAGTTTTTGTTATCTGATCGTTGAGCTACTTCAAACAAACTGGTAATCTCAAATTCTGATAAAAAAAAGGTGTGTCTGTAGGGGGGGGAGGGTAAATGCACTCCTATCCCTTTCGACTCATAAAATGGTAACTAGAATTTTCAATTTCCAATCAAGTGAGCCACTTCTGAAGTTTATACGACCTCTCCTTACATAAAACCTTATATGTCCAGAGGCTTAGATTAAAATACTTGCCCCCGGTTTCTGGGGTTTGTGTCAACCTTGGAGTTTCTATCATTTGATGTTCGTACTATTTTTAACAAAAGCACTATCTTCAAATTTTAGTCGGATGCGTTTGGAGAAAATAGGGCGTGGTGGTGGGGGGATTAATTGGCCTTCAAACACTTTTGACTCTTTAAAATTGAACTAGAACTTTCAATTTTCTTCCGAATGAACCCTCTCTGAAGTTTATAGCCGCAGCCCTTCTATAAAAACTATATTTACCCCCAGGACATAGCTTACAACGCCAGCCCCTAGGCTCTGAGGGATTGTGTCGACACTGGATTTTTCGTTATCTGAACTGGGGCAAAAAAGGGCGCGCGGGGAGAAGGCTTACTGCCGCCCAGCCCCTTTTGACTCTTAAAAGTGAACTAGAACTTTCAATGTCCTATCAAATTAGCCCTCTCTGAAGTTTATACGAGTATCCCTTCCAAAAGAACGATATATGCCCCCAGGGCATAACTTACAACGCCTGCCCGGGCCCTGAGGGGCTGTGTTAGCACCGGCGTTTCTGTTATCTGATGTTTGAACCATATTTTAAAGAAATGGCTATCTCAAAGTTTTTATCAGACGGGTTTGGGGGAAAAGGGTGAAGGGACAGGGGGGCTCTAGTTGCCCTTCGATCTCTTTTGACTCTTAAGAAGTGAACTTGAACTTTAATTTTCCAATAGAATGAGCCCTCTCCGAAGTTTATACGAGAATCCCTTCCATAAGAACCATATATACCCCAAGGTATAAGTTATAACGACTGACCCCGTGCCCTGCGGGATTGTGTCGACACCTGAGTTATTGCTATCTGACCTTTTAACCTTTTTAACAAAATAGCTATCCGAAAATTTTTACCTTATACATTTGAGAAAAAAGGCCGTGGCGGGGGGGGTAGTTACCCTCCGATTTCTTTTGACACTTCAGAAATGAACAAACTTTACTTTCCAAACAAATAAGCTCTCTCTCTCTGAAGTATATACGAGCATTCCTTCCATAACAATCATATATGCCCCCAGGGCATAAATTACAACGCCTCCCCCCGGATAATTTTTTTCTGTAACTAAGGCTTAGACAATAGAAAACTAAAGGTCATAAAGGCAATAAGGTTTCGATATTTTATTGTTTTTTTAGTTGTGTATTACGATTAGTGAAAACAGCGCCACCACGGGAAGGTTTTTTATAGGCAGCTCAGCTCACCCCTAGCGTTAAACCCGACCTCCTAATATCTTTCCGTTTGCAGTGCAAATGGGAGGATAGCTCTATGTACTACTTGTGGCTGCTTACTCTTATTTAAAGTTATTTTAGTTTTTTAAATGAATTTGTTTCTTTTACTAAGTTTTAGACAATGGAAAACTAAAGGTCATAAAGTCAATAAAGTTTCTAGGTTTTATCGTTATTTAGTTTTGCACTACGATTAGTTAAAACAAGCCCACCACGGGAAGGTTGTGCAGAGCCAGCCCCGTCCACCCTTTAGCACGAAACCCGTACCTCTAATTTTCTCCCATTTGCGGCGCAATTGGGAGGATAGCTCATTATTCTGCTTGTGAATGGTTATTTCTATGTAAAGTTGCTTTAGTTTTCTTCAATTATTTTTTTCTGTTACTAAGTTTTTGACTATAGAAAACTAAGGTCATAAAGTCCATAAGGCTTTGATGTTTTATTGGGTCCTTTTCTAAGAACTCCTGCTTTCGATTAAAAACTAAAAAAAATGCTTCCGATCAAAATTTCGAGTGAAACATTTTGTTCAAAATTGTCCAAATGTCAAACAGCTACGGTTCTGGGTTTGAAATCCCTCCCCAGCCATTGGGGAAAGGGCCGTATTGTATACTAGCAGCCCATCGTTAACATATAAAGCTTCTATGGAAAGCTTGGTCATATAAATTTTGGAGTAAGTTCATTCAACCGGAAATCGAAATCTAGTATCCCCCTTTCGAGGGTTGAAAGTGATAAAAAATTAGCAAGCCCCCCTCCCCCTTGTGTCTTTTTCCGCCAAATGCATCTTATCAAAATTTTGAAATAGTCATTATGTTCAATATAGTCCAAAATTGAAATTACTATAACTTAGGGGTTGAGAAATCGTCCATACCCCCTGGGGTAATGACGGTAATTTATGTAAGTTCCCAATTACTAAAATATAAGTTATTTGTTGAAGGGGTGGTCTTTTCAATTTCGGACGGGGATGATTAGACCGGAAATTGAAACTTCTAATTATTTTTAAGAGTTAAAAGTGACCAATGGGTAACTAACCTACAACACACTTTTAAAAAAGGCGGCAGGCCAAAATTGAGATTGCCATTTTGTTCAAAAAAGTTCAAATGCCAAATAACTAAGCTTCCAGGGTTTAACCCCCCTTCCCTAGCCCCGGGGAATGGCTCTGAGTTACGGAAATTGCTTGTTGTTACTTTGCCACTTTGTTTACTTCCATACTCGGATCTAGTGATTTACCCGGCAACTTCGATTTACGGTGCGAGGGCTGTAAGTTATGCAAGTTGCTTATTGTTACTTTGATACCTTATTCACTTTGATGCTTTCTTTACTTTGTTATTTTTTACTTTGATAGTCTTTCGTCGATACTAGTTTTGACACTTTGATGAACATTTGATTTTGAAAAAAGTTTGATTTTGAAATAAGTAGTTTTTAAAACTTGAAACTTTTTGCAGTCAAAAACGAATAAAAATCAACGACAAAAAATTCCGCAAAAGAAGTTTTTCAAAGAAAAGTTAAGGCCACTTTAAACTTAAGACCAATAGATACAAATACCTGTTAAAGTTCAAACTCAAAACGACCAGAAATTACCATCAAAGAATAAATGAAACCCAGAACGAGCAGAAATTGAATAAACCAGCATAGCAAAAAAAAAACACGATACAACAAGTAACGACATAAATGAATAAATGAATCTTAAAGCGAGTAATACTTAAATTGAATATGCAAATCAAGCTTAAAACGAAAAAATGCTTCGTTATTGAAGCATAAAAGAAACCAGAAACGAACAAAAATTAAATAAACAATCAATGCAAACAGGTATATAATAAATACTAATATAAATGAATAAATAAAAGCGAAGTATGAATTGAATATGCAAATTAAGCTTCAAACGAACGAACATCACTACAAACAAGAGTTTTGGTATAGCCTCCTCTCGCTGTAAAAGTCTAAAACCTAGTGCGCCATTGGCGCTTTACTGAAAACTATATGTGTCTTGAACATTCTTGAAAAGTATAAACAGAATCAAAATGAAAATTTGATATATAATGATATTAATTGTCGAAAGATCCGTCAGTTCAAGATGTATAGTTCCATCAATCAATTCTAAAAAAGAAAGATCCATCAATTCTAAATCCTTATTCTTGAAGATAAGGGCATGAAACTTCAGCAATAGAAGTTTTCTTTTGCTCCGAAAGAAATCCCTTTCGGGGATTCCCGCTTTTCAAAAAGGGACAATTTTCCCAGGATCATGACTTTTGCTCGGTAGTTTTAAATTCAGTCAGCTTTCAAATAATCCGTGGCAACAAACTGTACCCTAAGTAAGGAGGCACCAAAGAGTAACTGTTTCTAAAAAAAAGGAATTCGATAAAAATATATAAATTAAAAGAATTAGCTTTTTTGGCTGATTCCAAATCTATAAAATTTATTAAATTCAAAACTAGCCGTCAAAAGCTAAAACATGGAGGAAAATGGGGTAGAATTAAAAAAAAGGGGGGAGAGCCTCAAAAAGTTTTCCCAGAAGAAAGATCAAGAACTTGTTCTCATTTGCTTTTTCCCCTAGGGTTTATCTCATTGAACCAATGTTCTTTGAAGATCGGAAAATGGACCACTTGAACTGGAACAAAAAAGTTCCGGTCAAAAAGTGAGTCAAAAGGCGATCAGTCTAGAGTAAGATGAGTAGCAGTAGTAGTGGACGCAGTAGTAGTAGTAGTAGTAGCAGTAATAGTAGCAGTAGTAGTAGTAGTAGTAGCAGTGATAGTAGTAGTAAGCACTTAGTGCCTAACTACTAGTAAGTACATCCCGTAAATTTTCCCTGAAAGCTTCAAAGTAATACTCTAAGCTGTTCCTGAGATATTATAGAAACACAATCTCACTGAAACTTTCACCTTTTTAGTTTTAGCCTTAGTAGCAGTGACATCAGTATGAATAGTAGTAGAGCTTGTTGTTCCACTAGCAGTGGAAATAGTAGCAGCAGCAGAAATAGTAGCAACAGTAGTATTAATATGCAAATTGTGCTTTTGGATTAGTTCGACATTCCTTCAATATAGCCTATAAGTTCTACCTCAATAATCTAAGCCGTTCCTAAGATATTACAGATAAACCCTTTTGACAACTGCATGCACATATTGTGTTTGATTTAATTCAATATCTTCCTTAAAATTTCCCCAGTATCTTCACTAATACTCAAGCCTCAGTAGTAGTCGCAGTAGAAATAGCTGAAGTAGCTGTAGAAGCGGCTGTAGTACTACTATTAGTATCAGTAGTAGTAATCGTTGTAGTAGTAGCAGTAGTAGTAGTAGTAATTCTGCAGTAGTAGAAGCGTTTACTTATCTCCTTTTGACCCATTGAAGATCTTCTTCATCAGGCTTTCAAAGTTTCAACTTAATACTCTAGGCCGGTACTGAGATTGTGCATCTATAAACTTTTCAACTTTGATGAACTAAATGACTATCTCAAAATTGCGTCCTGTGGTGGTGCAGTGGATTTGACCTTAGCTTGGTAATACGGGACCCAGAGATCGAATCACGCTGCAGGAATGCACTGCAGGGCCGACACAGGGACCTTAGTAGTCAAGAAGCGTCGTTAATTCTTAAATAATAATAATAATCTCAAAATTGCTATCAAATGTCTTTGGAGAACAATGGGTTATGGGAAGGGAGCTAAGACTTTAGTATTCTCAACTTTTTTGTGACCAATGATCAAGTATGCCCCCTCCCCCCTTTCAAAAAAAGGCACGCTATTTATAAACAATGGGCAAATTGTATAATTTTAGAGCCCTTGCCCCAAGGGTTGTGGAGTTCATAGTTATTGGACTTTTCAACTATGATGAACAAAATCAATAGGAATGTTCAACTATGATGAACAAAATCAATATTTCAAATTGTTATCAAATGTCTCGGAGAACAAGGGGGTATTGGAAGGTTGCTGCTTTGAAAAGACACTAGAACTATTAATTTTTTAGTTCCATTTGCCTTCCATACGAAGGGCCTTGCTGAAAAAAAAAACATAGATAGTATACACAAAGCCCACTTCGATCTTTGTTCAGGCAGTGCCATTGTGCTAAAAATTTTGCGCTACCGTAATATTTGCAATATTTGCCTTCAATTTGTATTTTCACTTCGTTGTTCATTTAGTGTTCAATTTGTATTTTCACTTTCTTATTCAATAACTGTTTGCGGATGGAGGCAAAAAAAAGTTTATACGCGCAAGTTAACGCTGACACATACAGACCTCGTGGACAGAATTCATCCAGATTTTTGTGTCACCGTCCTGATCTTAGCAGTATATTGTACGGGGTCTGATAGGGTGAAACAAAGCAGAGGCTGATGATAGTGAAGTCAAAATAATTTAAAAATCTAAAAAAAGTGTGACTACACAAAGTTTTAAAATTAAATAAATTCAATATTTTTTCAAGCTCCTAGCCGCTTCCAGAGTTCCCTTACAAACTCAGTCATCTTTGACAAACATTGTTTGACGAAATCTTGCTGTTCTTCCTCTCGTAGAACCTTCCTTCTAAACTTTTAGAATATAATACTTTTTTGCAAATCGCTCGAAGAGCTCCATATACAAAATGCTGAGTAAAACTTAGTCCTACAGAAAATTCCAACGAACTAAAGGCAATCTACCAATCCTCTACCAAAAATCACCAACATTTAAAAGACTATTTCAACGAAGCACTGTATCAGTGTTTTCTCATATTGTTTTCAATGTAAAAGTCACTTTTCTCCCAACTCAAAACCTTCGCATTAGATCATAGTTTTTTTTATCTTTTTTTGGGAGGGGGAGGCTAAAAGCTTGTCTTTTTAGGTTATTACTTTAGTCTCATAACAACGGCAACGTCACAACTAGACTAGCTTTTTGATAGACACAGCTTTTTCAATGCTCCAGTACTGAGCTGCAGATTACGTTTATCTTGCTCACAGCATACAATCTTAACTCACGACGTCCATTGTTCTTCATGATTGTGAATAAACACACAGCAAAATATATTGTCAAAAAGTTCTTGAACAAAAGTTTAAATGAATAAAGTAATCAATCAAAACTTAGCCACTTCGCGTATTTAGAATTAACAGTAGTCTCCACGTTATTGTTCAAGTGCTTAACGATTTGAATGCTTAAATTTTGCTGGCTTTACATCTGTTCCATTTGATAGAAACGCGCATTGAAAAAAAACTCCTTCATTCCTTTAATTTTGGAACTCTGAAAAAAAGCAGTTGTCTGTGCAAACTACATAACATTGCCTGGTGTTTTGCAAATAATTAAATAAATAAAAAACATTTTTTTAACTGATAGTAAGGTGCAACATTAAAACTCAAGACGAACAGAAATTACTCCGTATATGAAAGGGGATGTTCCCTCTTCAATACCCCACTCTTTACACTAATTTCGACTCTTTCTCGCAACTCTATTTTTTAAAACAGTAAAAAACTTTAGCGCAAAGAGCGGGGCGTTGAGGAGGGAACAGCCCTTTTCATATGCAGAGTAATTTCTGTTCGTTTTAAGTTTTAATGTCGCACCTTACTTTCAGTTAAAAAAAACTTTTTTTTATTTAATTTCTGAACGATTTTGAATTAATGCATGTTTTGATTTTGGCTCTCCGTACATGAATAATGAAAACAAAACTTGCATTTTAAATTTTTTTTTTGGCTAAATGGCTTTCTCGTAGTTTCGATCGGACGATTTTGAGGAAAAGGAGGGGGGAGTAGGCCTAGTTAACCTCCAATGTTTTGGTTACTTAAAAAGGCAACTAGAACTTTTAATTTTACGAACGCTTTTATTAGTAAAAACATACGTAACTTATGAATTAACTTATGTAACAAACTTCTAAATTCGTATGTTTTTATTACGTATATGAGGGGGTTCACCCCCTCGTCATTACCTCGTTCTTTACACTAAAGCTTAACTTTTGTCCCAATTCGTAAGAATGACCCCTGAATCACAAAGGTCGTAGAATAAATAGTTGAAATTAATAAAATTACTCTAGCGTAAAGATCGAGCTATTAGGAGGAGGTGAACACCTCTTAAGCGTAATAATTTCTGTTCGTTTTGAGTTTTATGCTGCTCCTTACTTTCAGTTGAAGGAACTTTTCCGTATTTATTTTTTCATTGCTTTTTAAGAAAATTCTAAAAAATCCTGCACCCCTTCATGGAAATTCTCTTCCTCCATGACAAATTCCTCCATGGAAGGTATTTCCCCGTATAAAAAAAATGTTGAATTTTTCAGCTGGAAGTTAGAAGTAATAGTAAAACTGAAAACAACAGAAGTTATTCCGTCTATTAGGGGGGGGGGACTACCCCCCACAAAAAATAAAATAAAATATATCATGGTAGTGTTGCTTCTAAACTAAATGTATTTATATTTTTCGTGACGGAGAGGTTGAAAGCTGAGCATCTTCTTTTTTACAACAACAACAGCGATCTTAAATTTACAATCCAGCGAAGCAATATTGATTAGTACATTGTTTTGCTCATTTTCGATTGTTTCTGTGCTTTGGAAGCATTATCCTGGTTATGAGCATCATTTAACTCGTATTTTTCTGTTGCTAATGTTACTTTTCTGTGTCAATAACTTGTGTCAAACAGTTCGTGGTAACGAACTGTAGTAAGGAGCGACCCAGCTCAATAGTTACCAAAAGTCTAAAAAATGGAATTTTGATATCAATAGCTAAATCAAAAGAATCGCATTTTAATGCTGATTTTAAATATATAATTTTAGTCAAGCTCAGTCTTACCCATCAAAAGTTACGAGCCTGAGAAAATTTGCCTTTTTTTTAGAAAATAGGGGAAAACAACCCCTAAAAGTCATATAATATTAACGAAAATCACATCATCAGATTCAGCGTATCAGAGAACCCTATTATAGAAGTTTCAAGCTCCTATCTACAAAAATGTGGAATTTTGTATTTTTTGCCAGAAGGCAGATCACGGATGTGTGTTTATTTGTTTTTTTCCCAGGGGTGATCTTATCGATCCAGTGGTCCTAGAATCTTGCGAGAGGGCTCATTCTAACGGAAATGAAAAGTTCTAGTGCCCTTTTAAAGTGACCAAAAAAACTGGAGAGCACCTCGGCCCCCTCCCACGCTAATTATTTTCCCAAAGTCACCAGAACAAAATTCTGAGATAGTCATTTTATTCAGCGCAGTCAAAAACCTTATAACTATGTCTTTGAGGACGACTTACTCCCCCACAGTCCCCATGGGAGGGGCCACAAGTTACAAACTTTGACCAGTGCTTACATATAGTAATGGTTATTTGGAAGTATATAGACGTTTTCAGGTGGGTTTTTAGGATGGGGGGGGGGTTGAGAAGAGGGGGATATGTTTTGGGAACTTTCCAGAGAGGAATTTGTCATGGGGAAAGAAAATTTTCATGAAGGAAGCGCAGGATTATCAAGCATTACTTAAAAAAATACAATGAAAAAATAAATATGAAACAGTTTTTCCAACTGAAAGTAAGGAGAAGCATTAAAATTTAAAACGAACAGAAATTATTACGCATATGATGGGCTCACCTCCTCCTAATACCTCGCTCTTTTTAAAGCTAAAGTATTTTTAGTAATTTCAACTACTTATTTTAAGGCTTTTGTGATTCAGGGGTCATTATTAAGAAATTGGAACAAAATTTAAGCATTAGTGTAAAGAGCGAGGTTCTGACGAGGGGGTGAACCCCTTCGTATAAGTAATAAAAACATGAGAATACAGAAGTTCTCTACGTAAGCTAATTTGTAAGTTACGTATATCTTTACTAATAAAAACATTCGTAAAAAATTAAAAGTTCTAGTTGTCTTTTTAAGTAACCAAAATCGGAGGGCAACTAGGCCTCCTCCCCCGCTTCTTTTTTTCTAAAAATCATTCAATCAAAACTATGAGAAAGCCATTTAGCAAAAAAAAAATATGCAAGTTTTGTTTCAATTATTCATCTGCGGAGAGCCAAAATCAAAACATGCATTGATCCAAAAACGTTCAGAAATTAAATAAAAAAAACAAGTTTTTTTAACGGAAAATAAGGAGCGATATTAAAACTTAAAACACACAGAAATTACTTCGTATATGAAAGGAGATGCTTCCTCATCAACGCCCCGCTCTTTACGCTAAAGTTTTTTACTGTTTTAAAAAGTAGAGTTAAGAGAAAGAGTCAAACTTTAGCGTAAAGAGCGGGGCGTTGATGAGGAAGCATCTCCTTTCATATACGAAGTAATTTCTGTTCGTTTTAAGTTTTAATGTCGCTCCTTACTTTCCGTTAAAAAAAAACCTATTTTTTTTATTTAATTACACAAAGCATCAGTAGTTTGTTGCAAGTGAGCTTGTTTACAGTGCTAATTGTTTTCAGTGCTTTGAAACATTAAGTTTATAAAAAAAACACAGTTTTTCCGAGGGAAGTAAAGAGTGAAGTTGAAACTTAAAACGGACAAAAATTATTACTTCACAGCCTATGTAACATATATCAATAAAACTAGTACAAATAAACCAACTAATTATGTTTTCCTATGTTTTTAAGATTATAAAAAAATCTGTCTACGATGTTCTGGTAGTCTGCTAGTGCCATCGCTTGAGAACTGGGACAAAAAGCGTCATCTTAGTGCCATATGGCGCTTTCAGAAGCCAGAATTTATAGAAACGTAGTAATGAGAAATAGCTTCCGGATGAGTCATTAATCATCTATCTATGATGTTCTGGTAACCCACTGGGCCTGAAAAAAAATTAATAAAAATAAAGAAGAGACAGATCAGTGCTATCGATGCAAAAAAAAAAAACGATTTTCCTGTTGCTCAAGGACGGGGACTGTAATTTCCCTGTTTCAGGTTTTCACCCATACTAATTCCAATGGTACACTTTTCATTTTGATCCGATGCCATTTTTGAGGGATTTCAGACTATTTTTCAAAATCACTATAAATTTCTTTTCATAATAAACTTTTTCTTTTAAGACGAACCATTTGACTGCTTAAAATGGTTCTCACCTTAGATGTGTGTAGAATAATTTAAGGTTTAGTCTCTAGATCTTAGTAAGTTATCGTCACATTAAAAAAAAATATATAATAAAGTATTAAGACACTAATTATGTATAAGAGAGTTTTCTGGTTCAGTAATTTCTTTAAAATATTTTATGTTATATTCCCTTTTTCCTGAATTAGTTTTAAGAAAAGTGACGAATAAAGTGAAGTCCTGAATTAAGTTACTTTATCACTATCCTATCTTCTGGACAGTATGCATTAGCTCATCACACTTTTTTTCGCAGTAAGGAAGAGGAATTTCTATTTTGGAACTATAACGCTTTACTGCATAAGATGATCTTGCAGATTTTATAGATGTGACAGAATCAAAACCATTATCTTCTTGATAAGAAGAAAATTGCCAGGCATGAAATAATATGTTACTAACATAACCTGCTGTCTCATCTTGACATTATGATTTAGATCAATCATGATGATACGCTAACTGTAACAAATCTTAAAGCTTTGAGACTACTTTTTTAAAGCTTTTGTTTCTTCCAAATTGTATATCTAGCGGAAACGCTTTCTTGGATACATAAAACATAATATTTACCTCATATCGAGAAAAGTTTATAGTTTTGATATAGTCACTGTATCTTCATTGTACTCATTTATAGGTTACCTTAAATTGCTCACACCTAATGAAAATTTTAACTGTCTTCTCATCCACAAAATTGACTTCTACAGTTGGCATACATTATTGTCACTGTAGTGAAGACAAAACAGAAAGTGATGTTCATTCCTTTGTAATACCCTCAAAGAGATTTGACAGCAACGAAACTTTCTTCCGTCCCCCAGTTCCCTGGTACACTAATATTCGATCAAAATTTTGATATTAATATTTTTTTTCAGAAATGTTGAAGTCTCGGTTTTTGGGGCCTAATTATCCGCAAATCCCCATGGCCAATGGTCCCGAATTATCTAAGTTACTCACTGGTCATAGATAGGTTTTAGTAAAAAACCTGTCCAATCACATAGGAGTTCCTAAAAATTGTCCGCTTAGTCACTATTCCCAGAGTTCACCAAAGGCATACTCGGGAAAATGACATGCGTGCCTGAATAAATGAAAAAAAAAAAAAAAACAACAAAAAACGAACATAACATTTCAAATTCTTTACAATATCTTGGGGAATGATTGAGGGATTGAAACTATCAGGGAGTTTCGGAAGGGGGAGAGGTCAAGTGAACCTCAGATGTTGAATTGAGAGAGTCAATGTGCGTTAGGAGGAGGTTGGGAGTTTGGGTGAGAAGGAGGTTGGGAGGAGTCTTTACGAGTAATTTGCTGGGAATCAAACATTTCGTGGTAACGAACTGTAGTAAGAAGCGACCCGGCTCATTAGTAACTGAAACTATATAAAACGGAACTTTTATATCAATAGTTACATCAAAAGAATCGCATTTTAATGCTAATTAAAATATATATATATATATATATATATATATATATATACATATATATATATATATATATATATATATATATATATATATATATATATATATATATATATATATATATATATATATATATATATATATATATATATATATATATATATATATATATATATATAATCTAAAGTTTTTTAGTGTTCGAAAAAGTAGAGTTGAGAAAAAGATTCAAACTTTAGCGTAAAGTGCGGGGTGTTGAGGAGGGAACAGTCCCTTTCAAATACGGAGTAATTTCTGTTCGTTTTAAGTTTTAATCTCGCTCTTTACTTTCAACTTGTTTTTACCTAATTTGTTCACAAAAGTTAAATTCCCCAAACAACATGCGCACTTGAATAAATCAAAAGACAGTATAAATACCAAGTTATAAAGGTATCTACAGTACAACACAAATGGCTTTGAGACCAAGTTGAAACTTTCAGGGAGCCTTAAGGGTCGGATTAAGTGCATCTCAAATTTTACTTTTGGGAAATGTAGAGGTAAATCAAAAGACATTGTATGAGCAGTAAGGGGGGGGGATACTACTGAAGTAGCCCCAGGGCAGGCAATTACACTGATGTCTTCCCCCTACTGCTGCCGTCTATTCCGCTATAGTGTTTGCTACGCCTACCCCATGTCTCAGTTGGTCATTTCCAGCAGTTGTTATATAGATACAATCATCCTTCCCATACCTTTACGCATCCTGATGTCGAACGAATGCCTCACTGTATACTACGATGCCCTGCCTTATCTGTTGGGGGGCATTGAAATCTTAATTGGCTAGTGGGCTAGTTAAGGCTTTTCCCGACATCGATCTTTGAGATATTTGTTTATTGCCTATCATATCTTTCGTAATGACCCTCAAATCATTTCTATAAAAACACCGTCTGAAATAAACCCTCTAATCGCTTATAGCCTAATACCGACTTAAATAACGCACCAAATCGCTTTTAGCATAGGACCGTCTGCGATAACGCTTTTAACAATACATTTCTAAGGTCTCCAAAAATTAGCAAAGAATGATGAAAGTTATGACACAGGATTAACCCAAGGCAACTCAGCTTTCTGCGTGAAGGTTTAAGGTTTTGATAGCTACTATCAAAACCTTACAAGGTTTTCTAGGTAAATTTAAAAATCCTTTGGTTATTAATCGATTAAAACTATCTTCACAAGGACGCAGTTTGTGCAATTGTATTTTGATTTTAGCATTAAGTAGTTATTTCAGACGGTCATGTGGGAGAAACGATCGGAATGGTTATTTCGGATAGTCCTACCCTAGAAATGATTCGAGTGATGATTTTTTTAGATGGTCCTTTGCCAGAATTGATCGTAGGGGGAGAGGGTATTTCAGAATGCACCATGGTATGAACAATTTGAGGGCTTATTTCAGATGGCTCTATGAGAGAAATGATAAAAGCCAAGAAGTGTTTAATTGATCCAAATGAGGGACGTAGATTTTTACAAAATGTACTTCTGAATTTTTTTTTCATCCTTTCGGTGATTATTTTTTAACAGTAATGTTGTAGAATAGCCCTTTTTACACAGTTTTCATACTAATGAACTTCGGTGTAATACAAAATCTAAAGGAAATTAGGTTCCATTGGTAATGCGTTTTGTTTTAATATATGAGGATATTAATAGCCTTGGAGAACATATTTTCACGATTTCAGAGAGCCTTCCTTATTGAAATGCACACATTCAAATTGTGAATCGTATTTTCTTCATATATTGTATAATTTCGTTGCAAAACACGGTAAAAAATCTTACTAAGCAGTATTCTATGAGCTTTCCGGGGAAAACACCCATTTTTTTTAGTTAAAACTAGGCCTTTCTGATTGAAAGACACACATTTGGATAATGAATCGTACTTTTCTCTGTATCTTGTGTAATTTTGTTTCAGAACACGATGAAATGCCATATTAAGAGATATTTTTGAGGGCTTTCAATGGAGATAGCCCATTCCCAAGAGTCAAGACTATGCCTTCCTGTTCAAAAGGCACATATTTGAATCATAGAATCGTATTTTCTTCGTATTTTGCATAGCTTCTTTGAAAAACATAGGGAAAAGTCGTACTAAGCAGATTTAAATTAGCTTTTCGTGGATAAGGCCCATTTCCTTTGAGCCAAGACTCTGCCTTCCTGATTGAAACGCACATATTTGAAACTCAAAAACTTAAAGGCATGAAGGTACATCTTTTCTCAAAAATAAAGCATAAGCTTTCTTAAAATGCTCTTACAAAAGTAATAAAATTGGGCATATTTTAAACAAATACGTCTGAAATATTCATGGTCCACAAGTTACCTGAGATATACTTTGTAAGTATGGGATAACGCTTTGAGCCTTAAAAATATATTTTTTTTCAATGTGAAACCTAAATTTCTGAAGACGTTCTAACAATAATAATAAAATCGGAATTATTTTAAGCAAATGTGTGGAATGTTCATGTTACACAGGCTAAGTAAAATATACTTTTTTAAGTATAGGATGACATTTTAGGCATGACGGTACATTTTTGCTAGAATCTGAAACCTAAATTTCTTAAAATGTTCTAAAAATAGTAATAAAAGCGGACGTATTTTAAGAAAATGCGTCTGAAATATTTACGTAAAACAAGTTACTTGAGATATACTTTTCAAGTATAGCATGTCGTTTTGATGTAAGAATATACATTTTTTTCAAAATGTTCTAAAAATAATAGCAAAATCCGGTATATTTTAAGGAAATGCGTCGGAAATGTTCATAGTCCACAGCTTACTTGAGATACTTTTAAGTATAGGATGCTGTTTAAGGTAAGAAGGTACACATTTTCTCAAAACTTAAACCTTAAAAGCGGTAAACCTAACCTGAACCAGTAATCGCTGTCATCTCTTCTGCTGGAATCATGCATGAAAGAAGTAAGGACTGTCCCTCGCAAATAGATGGTAGGACTACTTAATTTAAAAGGGATGAAAGTTTTTTAACCTAAACTAATCAAACTTTAAAGCGGGAAACCTAACATAAAAACGTGAAAGCTACTTAACCAAAAAGACCTAGCTTAAAAGTGATTCACGTATCGCTTACTTAGGAAAAAAAAATACTGTTTGCTTGTTTTTCTGACTTTTCGAGAAAAATCTCATTTGTGTGTCTAGCTTTGGAAAAAGAAACCCGTTGAAAATTCTCTGGCTCTTGAAATACAATCTTTTTACATTTTTTCTAACTTTTTAATAAAAAAAACCATTAGTATTAAGAAATGTTATTCGGAAAAAACATATTACTATTGAGCAAAAAGTTATTACTATTAAGAGAAAAGCTTTTTTATACTTGTTAGCATCACGAAAAAATTTGTCGCCATTAAAAAAAAAATATGCTACTATTAAGGAAACATTTGTTACTATTAACAAAAAAACTTGTTATTATTGAGAAAAAACTTGTTACTATGATGAAAACTTGTTAGCATTAACAAAAAATCTGTTACTATTGAGACAAATCTTGTTAGTATTAAGAAAATACTTGTTGCAATTTGAAAAAAAGTCTTGTTAACACTAAGAAAAAAAAATGTTAATAAGAAATAGCTAGTTACTATTAGAAAAAAAACTGTTAGTATCAGAGGCAGCGCTATAGTGTTGCCTATAGTAAAGGCCATACGGCTCCAATACTTTATTATTTTTTTCCCAGAGGTACTTCTTATGGAAGGGGCCTTTGCATAGACTACAGAGGGACCTCATTCGATTGGAAAACAGAAGTTCTAGTGCCCATTTTAAGAGTCAAAAGTGATCGAAGGGCAACTAGCCACCCAGGACCTGGGGGCAAGCATTTTAAGTTATGTCCTGGGGGCATACATGGTTCTTATGGAAGGGATGCTCAAATAAACTTCAGAGAGAGCTCATTTGATTGGAAATTGAAAGTTCTTGTTCACGGTTTCAGAATCAAAAGAGATCGGAGGAAAACTAGTCCCCCATGCCTTTTTTTCCAAAATGCATACAGTAAAAATTCCGAGACAGACATTTCTTTAAAAATAGTTAAAAGATTAGATAACGAAAACTACTGAGTTGAAACAACCCCCCAGTGCCCAGGGGCAGGAGTTGTAAGTTATACCCTTGGGGCATATATGGTCCTTATGGAACGGATGCTTGTACAAACTTCAAAGATGACTCAATTGATTTGAAATTGAAAGTTCTAGAACACTTTGTAAGAATCAAAAGATATCAGAGGGTGATTATCCCCCTGATATCTTCAGGGGGGTTATCAGGCCATAAGAACCATATATGCCCCTGGGGGCATATATGGTTCTTATGGAAGGAATGCTTGTTTAAACATCAGAGAGGACTTATTTGATTAGAAACTGAAAATTCTAATTAGCTTTTTAAGAATCAAAATAGATCCGAAGGCAACTAGCCCTCCACCACGCCCCTTTTCCCCAACCCATGCAATAAAAATTTTCAAATACTCATTTTGTTAAAAATAGTTCAAAGGTCAGATTAGAAAACTCCGGTATTGATACAGCCCCCAGGACCCGGGGGCAAGCGTTTTAAACTATGCCCTGGGGGTATGCATGGTTCTTATGGAAAGGTTGCTCGTATAAACTTGAAAGAGGGCTAATTTGATTGTTTGTTGAAAGCTCTAGTTCGCTTTTTAAGAGTCAAAAGAACAGCAACAGAGGTAAGAAGTAACAAAAGCTCTCAACTCTGAGGTTAGTTTAATTTCTTTTGATTCAGCACTGAGCGACCGCTTTGTAAAATCCCCGCCATTCCATACTTTTGAGGAAAACAAAACTGTTTTCCATTCATTCAATGAACTGGGAAATAAACAAATTTTCTGCGAGGCACTTGATATGGATAAGAATAATTTGACGTACATCCTTAAACTGAAGCATGAGTAAGTTGGCTACACACTAAGCCCAAGGACCTAGGCAAAATCTCTGGACAGTTCTTATTTAAATTAGAATGACCCCCCTCCCACCCCCATAAACACAAAATACCTGTGTAAGTGTTTGGCTTTTCCCAATGTATACAAATTTAATTTAATGCTTTAGTAGATTTAACATTATATTAGGCCTAATAAAATAAGTATCCAATCAGATTGAGTCTGTATCCAAAAAATATCCAAGGATAGCTGCCAAAAAATTCAATTTTTCAATAAAAAGGTATGACATGAATCATATAACCTCTCATATAAGTCTTAGCTGACTTTAATGAGGCAGAGAACCTAAGGCTATGTCAGTTGTTATTTTTCGGTTTTTAGTTAATCGTTGTCTTATCGGAGTTTTTTTTAGTGACTTAAATTTTTATCGGTTTGCTTTAGTTTACTTCTGTATTATATTTTGCTGAATATTAGTCATATAACCGAAATATTTGCAATATGTCCAATATCTGAAGGATGCAATATGTGTTTTACAAAGCCTTGGAAGGAGAACTTTGTTAATCTTTTCGATTTTTTTTTCCATAATACCAAAATAGGGAATTTTTCAATGAAAATTCCCAGACCCCCCCCCCCCAAATAGGGGCTCTAGGGGCTTAAGTACCCGAAAAGCTCATTTGCAAACCCAAATTTTCGAACTTCAAATAAGAGCGCTCCTCCAGGTCAAAATCGATGGCAGAGGAGTTTACCCCCTTTATCTCAATGAGAAAGAAGCACATGACGGCCGAAGAAACAGGAAAATTTAGAACCAGTGGAAACAAGAAAACAAATCAAAATTTTCAACCCAGAACTCCTCTCAGTCGTACTCAATGTAAAAGGAATAGAAATGGAGTTAATACACGACACGAAGTAAACAATGCTAGATAATTTTAACTTCTGCGCCGAAGTGTCTACACCAGAATTTGAGGAACCTATCTGGACTGAGAATGCAAAATGGATACAGAGTATATGATAGGTCCCCTCTTATTGTGTCACAGGTTGTTTTTGATGAAAAGCAGCAGTTTTCAAAGATAATGACGCAGTTTTGAAAGACTATTGTAAAAAGTTGAACTTCTGCTTAAAAAGCGTTTGATGGAGGCGGTAGCATACCATATTCTTTGAAAAAGATCTCTCTCATTATGTAAACCAAACATATCTGAGTGAGCCCTTATTCTTGAAATACAAATTGTATTGTATTGTATTCTTGTTCACGCAATATTTTGTTTGTTTTACAAAATAAAAAAACTTCTGTATGAAGAAAAAAGAGGGGAGAGGGCAGTGACAGTCCCCTCCTATTTATTACAACCCAAAATGTAATTTTTAAAACAACCAGAAGCAAAATGATGTTTTTCAAATGAAAGGAAAGAATGAAATTAAAGCTTAAGAGTTGAGGGAAATTGCCGACCCTATCAACATGTCAGCAGTAACTCTTCTTAGTTATAGGATAATCTCTCCTATTTTATTTTAATTTTTATCATGAATCTTTACTTTTGTTTGAAAATTTTTTTTTTTTAATGCGCTTGAAAATCTTGAATTTCGTTAATATTAGTTAGTCTGTTTCAAATTGTGATACCTCAATTGAATCCTTTTTCGTCCATATCTATATCCACCAGTATGCGTAGTAGAATTCTGTTAGGCCTAATTAAGAGTCATGAAATCCACAATGGGTAACTGATAAATTACTTTTATCTATTAGTGAAACATTTTTTAAAAAGACTGCAGTTTAAAAAATGACTGCGAAACTCCTCTGCAATAAATTTCATTGAGTCCTTCGAAGGTAATGATTCAGAATTTACTAATTGTGAGATACAGGCCTTCCAAAATCGGTGGCACTAATGACAGAGATTAAATCTAAATGCTTTTGAGTCACCTACTGACTGAAGCCGATCCTGCTACTTAAAGGTAGATAAAAATCAGTCATTTTTCAGCTATTTGTCTGAAAGTGGGCTATTTTTTTTAATTAATTTCCGACAAAGCAGTTAAATCTGCGGTTTCTTCGTTCTCACAGATTAGTGGGCGATACATATTTTTGCCATTTTTCCGTTTATTGTGGGAATTTGACTTTAGTTGAAAAGATTTCCCAATCATCGGTTCCGCTTATTCTTGTGGCTTGGATGTCTCGCCAGAACGAACTTCCTTGGCACATGAGAAATTTCAATTTTTTTTTCAATCTTCTCATTTATATTTTCTTTTGAGAGTTTTCGTGCAATTATCTGCAATTATAATTTATAATTCGATAATTACGCTACAAATTTTTTTTCTGAGATTGCAAATGTTCTATTCAAAGAACCTTTACAGTGCATATGGGCATAGGAGCTCGTGGCTGCATTGTGGCTCGATGCAGCCACGATGCAGTATTCATGTCTCTTAAGAAAATATTCCCGGCGTTTACGGCTTTTAAATTAAAAAAAAAAAGGTTTCTTTAACTGAAAGTAAGGAGCATCATCAAAACCTAAAATGAAAAAAATATTCCGGATAAGAAGGCTTTTCAATACCTTCCTCTTTACGCTCTAGTTGTTAGAAATTTTAAAAAGCTTCCTATTCTAAGGAAACGACCCCTGTGTTTTATTAGCCTTTCTTATAAAATTGAGACAAACAGTCAAAATTAAGCATAAAGAGCAAGGTATTGAGGAGGGAACAACCCTTCATATACGGAATAATTTCTGTTCGTTTTGAGGTTTAATGTTGCTCCTTACCTTCAGTTAAAAAAAAACTTTTTTTGATTTAATTTCTGACCGTTTTTCAAGTACAGCAGGAAAATTTGGCTCACCCTTTATGAAATATACCCCCTCAATGCCTCACGGGAAACTCCTCTGTGAGAA
Organism: Artemia franciscana; assembly: GCF_032884065.1. Lineage (NCBI taxonomy): Eukaryota > Metazoa > Arthropoda > Branchiopoda > Anostraca > Artemiidae > Artemia > Artemia franciscana. The sequence continues at coordinate 26,984,408 of NC_088872.1, read as the reverse complement.
TGTCTTCCTATGAAAACTGTGCCCCTCCCGTCAAATTCTCTCCAGGCAGTTCCATCCATGCTGAAAATCCCCCCTGAAATTTCTTGTGAACGACTCAGCCTGAATAATTCTCTTTAGCATACTTTCATTTGAAAAGGATTCTAGTCCCCGAATAATTCCCCCGGAGTATCTTCACTCAAATTGAGTTAGCATAGAGAATGTAAGACAGTTAAAAAGAATTTCGTATAGTAATTCTGCCAAGTCACCCAAGCATAAAATCTCCTCTGGAAAATGTACCCTCCCCCCTACTCTCAGAAATTTTCCTCCCTAAAGAAGATTCTTCCTATGGAAATCCACCCCAATCACAAAATTCCTACCGAAAAATGTCTGTATATTTCCCGATAACAAATACTATATGCAAGCGATGGGCAAAGTTCATAGCTTATAAGCCTCTCCCCACGGACTATGGAGGGTCATTTTGCAGCTAAGGACATAGTTATTTGATCTTTCAACTATAGTGAACAAAATAGTTATCTAAAAATTTTGGTCAGATAATTTTGAGGGGCAAAGGGGGGTTTGAAAGGGGGGTTAGTTACCCTCCAATCTGTTTGGTCATTTCAATAGGGCACTAAAACTTGTAATTTCCGTTCGAATGCACCCTCTCCCGATCTTCTAGGACTATTACTTCGATACGATCACCCTGGAAAAAAAAATAAATAAAAAAAACACACATTCGTGATCTTTCTTCTGGCAAAATTAGCAAAATTCCATATTTTTTGTATATAGGAGCTTTAAAATTCTACCGTATGGTGCTCTTGTACGCTGAATCTGGTGGTGTGATTTTCATTAAGGTTCCTTGGAATTTAGGGGTTGTTTCCCTCCTATTACAAGAATCACGTAAATTTTCACAGGCTTGTAACTTTTGATGGGTAACACTAAACTTGAGGAATCTTATATATTTGTAATCAACGTAACAGGCTGATTTTTTTTATGTATCTATTGATATTAAAATATCAAGTGATGATATTAAATGATATTAAAATTCCAGGTTTTAGAGTTTTTGGGTTTAGAGTTTATAGTCATATTTTAAAATTGTGTCATTTTAAGTCTGCTTGGTGCAGTAGATAGCTTGCTGCAATTCTACTCTGAAGGTCGCAGGTTCAATTTCTGCCACAGGCAATTTTTACACTGTCAATTTAAAGTCTAAACAAAACTACTATTAAAAACTACTTCATGATATTTTCTTTACTAACACCATTTATAATCATTTTCATCCATTTCTTGTATAACATTTATAATGAGCAACATCGATCCATTATGTAATTACATAAAAAACTAGTTTTTCTAACTGAAAGTAAGGAGCGACATTAAAACTTAAAACGAACAGAAATTACTCCGTATATGAAATGGGTTGTCCCCTCTGCAATCCCTTGCTCTTTATGCTAAAGCTTTTAATTGTTTTAAAAAAGCAAAATTGTGGTAAAGAGTCAAACTTTAGCGTAAAGAGCGAAGGATTGCGGAGGGGACCTGAAAACGACTGTACACTTCCCAATAACCATTATTATATGTAAACACTGGTCGAAGTTTGTAACTTGCAGTCCCTCCCCCAGGGACTGTGGGGGAGTAAGTCATTCCCAAAGACATAGTTATTATGGTTTTTGACTATGCGGAACAAAATGGCTATCTCAAAATTTTGATCTGTTGACTTTGGAGAAAAATGAGCGTGGGAGGGGGCCTAGGTGCCCTCCAATTTTTTTGGTCACTTAAAAAGGGCACTAGAACTTTTCGTTTCCGTTAGAATGAGCCCTCTTGCAACATTCTAGGACCACTTGGTCGACACGATGACCCCTGGGGAAAAGAAAAAAAAAAAAAAAAAAAAAAAAAAAACAAATAAACACGCACCCGTGATTTGTCTTCTGGCAAAAAATACGAAATTCCACATTTTTGTAGATAGGAGCTTGAAAATTTTGCTATAGGGTTTTCTGATAGGCCGAATGCGATGGTGTGATTTTCGTTAAGATTGTGTGACTTTTAGGGGGTGTTTTCCCCTATTTTGAAAATATGACAAATTTTCTCAGGCTCGTAACTTTTGATGGCAAAGACCAAATTTGATGAAACTTATATATTTAAAATCAGCATGAAAATCCGATTCTTTCGATGTATATTTTAGCATCAAAATTCCGTTATTTAGAGTTTCGTTTACTATTGAGCCGGGTCGCTCCTTACTACAGTTCGTAACCACGAACTGTTCGCATATTCAATTCTTACCGTGAGCAATTTCTACACATTTGTCACTTCAAAGTCTAAAAAAACTTCTATTAATGACTACTACATGAAATCCTTTTGACTAACTCCATTTATCATAAACAATATCCATCTTTTATGTAACTTTTTCAATATTGTCTCAAAATGAATAATCTTTCATAATGTAAAAGCCTCGGTGGCTAAGTCAGTAGAGTGTAGGTTTCATAACCACAGGGTCATGAGTTTGAGCCTAAAATAAAGTATATTCTGATTTATTTTACAACGGGCTATTAATTCCTTTTAATTATTATTAAGTTGCCTATACATCTTAACATAGACAAGAGTTCGTTCTTCATTATAAAATTGATATGACTCTATTTTTAGAAGTATTGGATGTGATCGTATCTTACAAGGTTGCTAGCTACCACTGCAACCCAGATCATGCATAATTATTTTAACATTTAATTATTAAGGGCTGAAGTTCGTTCTTTATTTAAATTCCTGCCAAAAGATAAGTGCGTTGCATTATCATGTATATTATTATTTATTTTATATGTCAGTTACTATGAGCTAAAGTTTGTTCTTTAACATACGTGTTTTACTATAAAATTATCTTTCAAACAGTTCGTGGTAACGAACTGTAGTAAGGAGCGACCCGGCTCAATAGTAACCAAAACTCTAAAAAATAGAATTTTGATACCAATACCTACATCAAAAGAATCGCATTTTAATACTGATTTTAAATATATAAGTTTCATCAAGTTTAGTCTTACCCATCAAAAGTTACGAGCCTGAGAAAATTTGCGTTATTTTAGAAAATAGGGGGAAACGCCCCCTAGAAGTCATAGAATCTTAACGAAAATCACACCATCAGATTCAGCGTACCAGAGAACCCTACTGTAGAAGTTTCAAGCTCCTATCTGCAAAAATGTGGAATTTTTTTATTTTTTGACAGAAGGCAGATCACGGATGCGTGTTTATTTTTTTTTATTTTTTTTTTCCCAGGGGTGATCGTATCGACCCAGTTGTCCTAGAATGTTGCAAGAGGGCTTATTCTAACGGAAATGAAAAGTTCTAGTGCCCTTTTTAAGTGACCAAAAAAATTGGAGGGCACCTAGGCCCCCTCCCACGCTAATTATTTTACCAAAGTCAACGGATCAAAATTCTGAGATAGCCATTTTATTCAGCGTAGACGAAAAACCTTATAACTATGTCTTTGGGGACGACTTACTCCCCCACAGTCCCCGTGGGAGGGGCAACAAGTTACAAACTTTGACCTGTGCTTACATATAGTAATGGTTATTGGGAAGTGTACAGGTGTTTTCAGGAGGATTTTTTTGGTTGGGGGGAGGGGTTGAGAAGAGGGGGATATGCTGGGGGAACTTTTCATCGATAATTTGTTATGGGGGAAGAAAATCTCCATGAAGGGAGCGTAGGATTTACTAGCATTATTAAAAAAAAACAATGAAAAAATAAATATGAAAAAGTTCTTTCAGCTGGAAGTAAGGAACAGCATTAAAACTTAAAACAAACAGAAATTATTACCCATATGAGGGGCTCACCTCCTCCTAATACCTCGCTCTTTACGCTAAAGCATTTTTAGTAATTTCAACTATTTATTCTACGGCTTTTGTGATTCTGGGGTCATTTTTAATGAATTGGGACAAAATTTAAGCTTTAGTGTGAAGAGCGAGGATCTGACAAGGGGGCGAACCCCCTCATATATGTAATAAAAATATGAGAATACAAAAGTTCTTTACGTAAGCTAATTTATAAGTTACGTAAATCTTTTACTAATAAAAATATTCGTAAAAAATTAAAAGTTCTAGTTGCCTTTTTAATTAACCAAAAAATCGGAGGGCAACTAGGCTTCCCCCCCCCCGCTCTTTTTTTCTCAAAATCATTCGATCAAAATTATGAGAAAGCCATTTAGCCAAAAAAAAAAAAAAAAAAAAAAAATGCAAATTTCGTTTTAATTATTCCTCTGCGGAGAGCCAAAATCAAAACATGCATTGATTCAAAAACGTTCAGAAATTGAATAAAAAAAAAACAAGTTTTTTTTAACTGAAAGTAAGGAGCGACATTAAAACTTAAAACGAACAGAAATCACTTCGTATATGAAATAGGCTGCTTCCTCATCAACGCCCCGCTCTTTACGCTGAAGTTTTCTACTGTTTTAAAAAGAAGAATTGAGAGAAAGAGTCAAAGTTTAGCGTAAAGAGCGGGGCGTTGATGAGGAAGCAGCCTCTTTCATATACGAAGTAATTTCTGTTCGTTTTAAGTTTTAATGTCGCTCCTTACTTTCCGTTAAAAAAACTTGTTTTTTTTATTTAATTACTAAAAGAAGTGATCGCCTCTTGCTAGGTTGCTAGCTACCACTGCAGCCCGGGCTTTTTATTTAAATATATTAATTACAAATGTCAATAGTTTGTGCTTTAATATAATTATGGGCTATTAAGTTTTGCAAGGTTACTACCTGCCACTGCAACCCGGATTACAGACAGAAAAAAGCCTGTGGCGTTATCTTAGTGGAAATAGTAAGAGACAATTCTTAGTATATTCATCAATCTCTGAAGTTGTTCTTTATGCTAAATATTTCAGTTAGTATAGGCTAGAGTTCGTTTTTTGTTATAAAATTGATTCTATTTTAAAAACTATTTTCTTTTTAATTACAAAAGGTACTAGATGTAGCAACTTCCTTTAAAATGAGTTATTAAGCAGCTCTCTATGATTTTCCAGTACCGAGGTAGCTGAGGAGGGAAAACAACCGAAAAAAAGATGCCATCTATGCAGAATAATGTGCTTGCAGCCACACTTCTTGTCGTTCCTTAATGTTTCTTTAGGCAAATTACGACTTATAATTGCTTTCAGTTAGGACATGTGAAGCTATACGAAACATGATTGCCTCCACAATTTGCGCACATAGGTGACAAATTGCAAGGCGAGTCTCTATTTGAGACATGGGGACCGGCACATTGCGCACATTTTGGTGTTACACTGGAACAAGACGACTGCAGATGTTCAGGGGACCGGCAAATGTTACAACAACGGGGAATCACCTTGAACTCGACACCGCTTAGGCTTTCATATCATACTTTTATACTATGTCATAATGCTTCGGCTATTGACACTACGTCAGAGATATTCCTGTGTCAGTGGATTTCCCTAGCCTAGAACCGTCAAAAACACCAGGGAGGGATATCAGGTGAGTTAACTGGAAATCGCTTGGAATTCCCTTCAAGAGGCCGTAAAACTTTTTAGTTTGTACTTTTGCAGAAGAGCCAGTTATCGCTCAGGCTACTAACGAACGGAAAACCTCGGCAACTGATCTTGTTTTGATCTGACCGTATTTTTAGTAGTCATGGGCTATTGTAGTTTTTTAAGGGCCATGATCGTATTCTACTAAGTTGATGGCTACCACTGCATCCTGGATAGAGCGGTGTAATGTAAAGGTTAAATGGATATCCATAGGTCACTAGTTCAAATCTGGCGCGAAGGAATTTCTTGTCACCTTTGTTTCCATCCGTATTCTGTCTCGTGTTTTAAATTATAAGACCTCAGAGAATTAGGCAGCTAAGCAGCTCGAATATATGCTTTTATTTGTTCTTTAGTAGTTTTCAGATCGATATCTTATGTAAAAATCAAATTGCTACATATTGTTGCTTTAATAAATCGTTCTTTATTATAGAATAAGTTTCCTATTTAGGAGTTTCAGACTAGGCAGTTCTAATGGTGTACTTCTTGTTTCGTTCTAACACTATTTTCAAGATTTATGAGCTATTAAATTTCCTAGTATTTGACATGATCGTCTCAACCTTATCAACCTTACTAGGTTGATAGCTACCGCTGCAACCCAGATTTATTTAATCACAAAAGCACGTAGAGATGAGAAATTTCTAATGTTAATAAAATAAGCTACTACAGTGCTACAGAAGAATGTATTTTTCGCAAAAATCAATTATATTTTAAAAATAATTTTTTTTTTAACCCCATCAATTTCCTTTAAAAAGAGCCTTTAAACAACTCTCTACGATGTTCCAGTGCCAAACTATCTGAGGAGAAAAAGAAAAAAGAAAGAAATAAAAAAGAGGCCGTACATGCAAGATATTGTGGTTGCATCCAGTTTTCTTGATTTTCAAGCCAATATATTTTCCTCGCTATTCAAATCCAGGGATGGTAAGTTTCCTCTGTAGGGGTTTTGGACAAGGCAGTTCTAGCAGTGTAATTCTTGTTTTGATCTGATTCTTCTTTCGGAGATATGGGTTATTGCATTTCAGAGCATTGTACATGATCGTCTCTTACTAGGTTACTAGCTACCGCTGCAATCCGGATACTGTGAAACATTTTATGGAATTTTATCCACGCAAGCGTACTATTTTTCAATATTGTCTCAAAAAGAATGTTCTTTCATAATATAAAAGCCTCGGTGGCTCAGTCGGTAGAGCGTAGATTTCATAATCGCGGGGTCACTAGTTCGAGCCTAAATAAAACATATGATGAATATTTGACTATGGGCTAGAATTTGTTCTTAATTATTAATATTTTTGCAATTTGCAGTCAAATAAAATTATTTTGTTTAACATTTTTAGAAATTATACTAGTTTCTTTGGCGAATCATATTTTTTTTACCTTCCCCCTCCCCCCCCAAAAAAACTGCATTTTACATAACTATGTGCTTTTTATAATGGAAACAATTCTTTGTAAAAATATTGATTTTATTTTAATTTTTTTGTTAATTGCAGATAGGAAAAATTCCTGATGTTAATAACATGAGCTACTACAGCGTTGTGGAAAATGCTGTTTTTCGGAAAAAGATAAAATCACCCCTGGAAAAAAAAACAAATAAAAAACAAATAAACATGCATCCGTGATCTTTCTTCTGGCAAACAAAACAGCAAAATTCGACATTTTTGCAGATAGGAGCTTGAAACCCCTACACTCGGGTTTTCTGATATGCTGAATCTGGTGGTGTGATTTTCATTAAAATTATATTAGTTTTAGGGAGTGTTTTCCCCCCTTTTAAAAATGAAATAAATTTTCTCAGGCTCGTAACCTTTAATGTGTAAAACTAAACTTAACGAAATTTATATATTTGAAATAGCATAATCATTTGATTCTTTTGCTATATCTATTGGTTACTATTCTATATACTTTCTTATTTGTAGTTGTATATACTCTTCTATAGTATATAGGTCTATATAGTTTCGGTTACTTTTGAGCCGAGTCACTCCTTACTTACAGTTCGGTACCAGGATCTGTTTGAACAGTTCTTCACCACGAACTGTTTGATTGCGTGTTTATCCAAGACGATTTTACATTTATTTCATTCTTCTTTCTATTTCTTTTTGCAATGTAGTCCTTTGAAGCAGCAGGGATTTTTTTAAGGGGAGGGGGAATATTAAAGATTTTGGGGAGGAAACAAAAAAAATTCACTTTATAATTTGACTAAACAGTTTCTGAAATTAAAGAAATATCCCGAAATCTTTAAGGCTATAAAGAGTTAGACCTTGACGAGTTTACGTTTAATTTATCCTTCATTTATTTCATTTTGTAGCGTAGTCTGGTACATACCCAGGATTTTTTAGGGGGGGGGGCAAAGAAAGAAAATTGAAGGGGAGCAATAATAAAAGTAAATATTATGTGACAATTTGAAAAATATGACTCCCCCTTGGTGCCTTCCTGGTGTATTCACACTTATATTGTTACACGTCAACGCGAAGATTGAACTGGCAATCTTATTTTTCAAACCAAAAGGAAATTAATAAGGGCTTCGCAAGGCATCATGATAAATGGAAAAGCTTAAATCTTTTATTGCTCTTGTGTTACAATATTCATTGTAGATATATTGAGAAACAAAAAGTCAAACTTTAGCGTAAAGAACAAGTGTTATGAAGAATTAATCCTATTTTTCCTAAGTGCTAATGCCCGTCTTTTCTGAGCATGTTTCTATTCAAGTTCTCTTTTTCTTAGTGTTAATTAAAAAATTTCCACAAAAGAGTTTTTCAAAGAAAACTCAAGAGCTCCATTAAATATAAAATGGGCAGATATTAAGTCAAATAATCTTCCAAGAATAAAACTACCACAAATCACCATCATTAAATAAATAAAGCCCAAAATGAACAGAAATTACAATAAATAAATGAGTCGAACTCAAAACAAGCAAACATTAACAGGAGTAGGGCTAACAACCCCCATGCCTTATTAAGACCAGAAAAAAAATGAATGTGAATTGACAGTTTATTACATATATATTGATATTTATTCAATCCAATAAATATCAATCGTCAATCTTCCACGAGTAAAACTACCACGAATCACCATCATTAAATAAATAAAGCCCAAAACGAAGAGAAATTACAATAAGTAAATGAATCGTACTCAAAACAAGCAAACATTAACATGAATAGGGCTAACAACCCCCATGCCTTATTAAGACCAGAAAAAAAATGTGTGAATTGACAGTTTATTACATATATATTGATATTTATTCCTTAAAGTCTTGATAATTTTTAATTTATTAAAGTTAAAGAGTTAAAAACTTTAAGTATTTTTTTTTTTCAGTCATAAAACACTGCTGACACGCCTTTTTAACAACCTGCACAGAGACAGCGTGTTGCAATTCAGTTCGCCCTCACCCTCAATATTCCCTGAAAATTTCACTTTCATACCCATAGGCATATTGTAATAGTAGTCACAGTAGTATTGTTAGTATTGGTAGTAGTAGTATTAATAGTAATAGCACTAGTAATAGTAGCAGCAAATGTATTAACATATTGCCTTTTGGACAGTAGAACATCCCTCTCATCAAGTCCTGAAGATTTCAACTTAAGAAAAAATGTCCGTTGCTATGACATTGCTGATACGTCCTTTTTATAACGTATATATTCATATACTTCCTGAAACTTTCATCTTAATGCTCTTAGCCTTACAAGTAGTTGCAATAGAAGTAGTAGTAGCAGTAGCATTGGTAGTAAATGTAGCACTGGTAAATGTAGTAGTAGTAAATGCAGCAGTGGTAGTAGTAGTAGTAGTAGCGCACAAATATTGCCTTCTAGTCATTTGATCGTCCCCTTTAAGCATTCTCTGAAAGTTCCAACTAAATCCCCAAATCTATTCTTGAGATACGTCCTTTTGATAATATGCGTGCACATAGTGTCTTTTGATATAGTTCAAACTTCACATCAATATTTTTTCAGATTTTTACCTTCATTCACTTAGCCTTAATAGTACTAGTATCATAATAGTAGTGGTGGCAGTAGGAGAAGTAGTAGCAGTAGTAGTGCAATATTAGTATTTGTTAGTAGTAGCAGCAGTATCAGTAACAGTAGTAGCATGTACCTGTTGCCTTTTGTCAGTTGAACATCCCTCCCATGATACCCCAGAAGTTTCATCTTAATGCGGTAACCCGTTCCAAAAATATTGCTGATGTGCTCTTTAGACCCCCTTTCGATGCTCTTTTCATCTTAATACTCTGGACCTTCCAAGTAGTTGCAATTGAAAGAATAGTTGGAGTAGTTTAGCAGCAGTAATATCGGTAGTAGGAGTAGCAGTAAAAGTATCAGTGGTAGTGGTGTTAGTAATAGCATGCACATATTACCTTTCGGTCAATGATCTTCCCCTTTAAGCATTCCCTGAAAGGTCCCGATTAATAACCACACTCATTTTTGAGATACACTCTTTTGACAGTCTGTATGCACGTATTGTGTTTTGATTTAGTTTAAGTTCTCACTCAATATTCTATGAAATTTTCACTTTCATACGCGTAGCATTAAAAGTACTAGTATCATAGCATTAATGGTAGTAGTAGGAGCAGCAGCAGAAGTAATAGCGTTGCATTAGCAGAAGTAGTAACGGTAGTAGCAGCAGTATTACTAACACTACTTGCAGGTCTATGATGCCTTTTGGTCAGTTGAACATCCTCCTCATGTTACCTCAGAAGCTTCATCTTGGCATGGCAGGCCGTTCCAACAATATTGCTGATACGCCTTTTTGTATGCACAAGATAAGTTCTGATTTAGTTCATCTTTCCCCTCAACATTTTCTCAGATGTTCATTTCAATATCCTCAGCCTTGGTAGTACTCGCTACAGAAGCAGTAGTTTTAGCGGTAGTAATGATAGTAGTAGTAGCAGTAGTAGTGGTGGTGGTAGCAGCAGTAGTAGTCGTAGTTGTAGTGATAGTAGTAATATTGCGCAAATATTGCCTTATTAGTCAATTGATCATCTCCTTAGTTACATATCAATATAGGCCTACTCAGTCATTCTTGAGTTACGCTCTTTTTTTACAACCAGTATGCACATAAATTGCTTTGATTTAGTTCAACACTCCCCTGAACATTCTCAGAGAGGCTCATCTGAATACCCTTCGTCTTTTTGGAAGTTGAAGGTCAAACATGCCCCCCTTTCTCAATAACCTTTACTATGGGTAATGAATGGACGAATTACCTAAATCGAACTTCAATTTCTCTCAGGGCTTTGGGAGAGGTGGGGGGGTTTGACATCCCTAAGGACTTTATTACTGGACCTTGCAACAATGTTTAACAGAATAACTGTCTCAAAATGTTGATTGGGCGTGTTTTGGTAAATGATGAGCGTGGGAGAGCAGGTTGCCCTTCATTTTCATTTGACTCTTAAAAAAGGCAGTAGAACTTTTGATTTCCAATCAAATGAGCCCCCTCCAAAGGTAATACGACCTTCCACTAGTTTTTTATATATGTCCTGGGGGCATAGCTTACAACCCTTGCCCTGGACTCTGGGAGGTTTAGCCAACCCTGGAGGATCTTATATGATCTTTAGACTATTTTGACAGGCACTCCAATTAGGAGGGCAGGGAGGGGGTAATTTTCCCACTCTATGGACTTTGAAAAATACTTTATTATTTCTATTTCATAGCTATTTTCTATTTTAGTTGTGTGCTATATTAAAGCAGCGAGACTTTCTAACTGGTCGTTTTCATTTGTCACCCTTGTGCTTCTTTTTTTCACAGCTATTAATTAGCACTTTTATCAAAAAACTCCTAAATATAATGTTATATTGAAACACAAAGTGCACCATTAGAACCGCCTTGTACGAAAACCCTGTAAAGAAAACTGTTTCCCGGTGAAGGAAAATCCATTGGCTTGAAAAACAATGGAAATGCATTTAACCACATATTCTGCATCAAAAGCATCTTTTTTTCGTTTCTCCTTCTCTGCAGCTAGCGGGGCACTGAAATATCATAGAGAGCTGTTTAATGGCTCACGTTAAAGGAAATTGCTAAATGTGATGCCTTTTGTAAATAAATCGAAAAATTATTTTTTTGAAATAATTTAATCGTTATTGCAGTGGTAGCTGCAACCTAATAAATGATGGTTGTTGCGGTAACTACTAATTAAGAAAATTAAGATCTATGGTCACCCCTTGTTTTAGGTATATTTGCTCGATGTTGTACTTTTTTTTTACCTTTATAAAAAAATCCTTGCCCCCCTACATTTTGTGAATTGGCATCTCTGATTCTGAACAAAATACCAATCTCCCAATTTCAATCAGATGCGTTTGGGGAAAATAGGGCGTTGCAGGGGGGGAGGCTAGTTGCCCTCCTATCACTTTGAACTCTTACAAAAGTACTAGAACTTCTAATTTCCAATCGAATGAGCTCCTTTTGAATTTTCTACCTCAACTCCTTCTATATGAAGTGCCTTGGTCAGGAAAAAATAATACATTGTGCCCACTTCGCTCTTTACTTATGCAGCGCTATTACGCTGCCTATGATCATATTCAGCATTATCATATGCATGAAGAAAAGGGGGGCTGCTAGCCTTTTACTCCCGTGAACAACACACTAATGTTTGACTTTTCTATAACAATGCTTTGAGAAGTAAGGCTCAATCAGAGGTATTTACTTTTCAAAATAAAATTTATCTTTCCAAAATAAGAGGAAAATTATCATCCCATAAAACCTATGCGCTTTCCCCTTAAGATCAACTTCTTGACACAATTTTACAATTTTCGAAACATACTGTTTCGGGGTAAAACCTACCATTTCAACAATAGGAGAGGTGCCGTCAACTCCTTCAGAACCCAAATTCCGGCTTAGCTCATATTTATTAATCCAGACGAAAGGAGATTTGAGGTAAAAACCCCACTCTATATTTATGTGAAGCTCTTTCTACGGAAATTTCAAGCTAAATAATGGACATTTAAGGCCACGACCCCCCGGCAAAAATGAAGCAAATTGTGAAGATCATAAAACAGGGATATTTCCAGTCAGTGAAAAAAGAAAGGAACAATATGTATATATTTGGTCGGACCATCGCAACACCCTCCTCGGTGCATAAAAGTAAATGAAGAGTGCAGATAAAATACAAATGTACAGATAAAAGCATACAGATAGAAAATAAAAGATAAATAGATAAAATGTACAGATGAAGGTCCTAAGGACAAAATAAAAATAACTCAACCCTCAAAACCAAAACACGAAATTAAAATAGGTCCTTTCCAAAGAATAGTAAAAGGGTCATTAATAAAAAGCATCAAACATTGAGGGAGTATGCTATCAATTGGTCCAAGCGGGCCAATACCCCAATGCACTATTGGAGTCCTTCAATGGATACAAGCGCAACCCTATCCCAATGTGATATTGGAGTTGCTATCCCCTTTTATCCAGCTATACTTCTACGAGGAAAACATTACAACTAGTTTGGGTACCCACATCACCCTTCAGGGCCCCATTTTCACCTCCAGGGCCCGACATCCCTTCTAGGGGCCCCCAGAGCCCTCCTCCCACTTTTTTCCCCTTCCATTTTTGAGCTTTGATTTTTTATTTGTTACTTGGATTTTTTTGGGGAGGGGACATAGATTTTTTAGAATTAGATTCTTTTTTGGGGGGGCAGAATTTGTTTTTACACACAGGAATGCAGTCACATGTCACGCTCACAAATGTTATAACCTCCAGTCAAAGTGGATGGTTTCATTCGAATGTCTCCCACGTCAACTCCTTGAAAAAAGACATGTATCGAAGGGTTTTGTACGTTCATCTATAGGCACATCCTCTTCTTCCCAGTTTCCAACCACACCTGCTCAAAAAACGCACTGAACTTTGTCACCGTGAACAACAAAAAAGAATCCAGCTTTTGCAAGTTCTTTGATAACAATAAAATCCATTGACCGCTTTCCATTAAATGTCCTTGGTCTAGCATCCTCTTGTTTAATAGCACTAGCTTCTTCTTGTGACAATAAAGGCTGGGGGATACACCTTGATGGTTGCAGATGAAAATTAATATAGTTTTGACTATATCTTCTTGATCCCATTTATCATTCAAAAATGTAATGGCCTCCAGTTAAAGCAGAAGCTCTCACTGGAATGTTTCCCACATAAACTCCTTGAACCAAAGAACGTGCTTCAAAGTGTCTTCTATGTTCATCTATAGGCAAATCACTCCTTCCCATTTACAAACATACCTGCACAAAAAACACACTAAACCTAGTCACAATGGTAAAAAAAAAGAATCCAGCTTTTGAACGTTCTTTGGTACTTTGACGAAATTCTTTGACCACATTTCATTAAATGTCCTTAGTCTAACACCCGCTCGTTGAAGAACACTGCATTTTTCCTGGCCAAAATTTATAGGATGATGCATTTTACAACTGAGCTTAACATAAGACAGTTTGAAATGATTTCTGCTTAAATTTGACAGGCTATTAGAAAATTGTTGTGTCAAGTGAATATTTTTGGAAGGGGATCATAGGACAATAGCTTGTTAAATCAAGGATTTCTGTTGTAATTGGCATGTTTTAAGGAATTGTTTGACGTTGCAGGCTAGAAAATGAGGTTGGCAAAGACAATTTGAAATAGATTTTGCATAAATTTGATAGGTTATTAGAAAATGCTTCTGTTAAGTGGAAATTTATGGAAGGATCCCTTAGGTCAATAGGTTGTTAAATTGGTAAGAATTTCAGATTTAAACCAAGGTCTTGTCTAGCAACTGGTCTGTTTTAGAGAAATATTTGTTTTTACACTCTAGAAACAAACTTGAATCATAGAATGTACCCTGAGAAACATTCATTGATTTTGAAAATTAAAGGGATTTTCAACAAGTTCATATTAGAATTTGGCATAGTTTGCTGGTAATGAGGTTGACATAGACAATTTGACAGGTTATTAACAAACGATTCTGTCAAGTAAATATTTTTGGAAGGGAACCATTGAACCATAGGTATTTAAAACAAGGACTTGTCTTTGCATTTGGCTTGTTTCAAGGAAATGTTTGACATTGCATGGTAGAAAATAAGATTGACATAGACGATTTGAAAGGATTTCTGCTTAAGTTTGACAGGCTATTAGGAAATGGTTCTGTCAAGTTAATATGTTTTGGAAGGGCGCAATAGGACAATAGGCTGTTAAACTAGTAAAATTTCAGAGTTAAATTAAGGATTTGTCTAGCGACTGGCCTTGTTTAGGGAAAAGATTGGTGTTACATGCTAGAAACAGGTTTGAATCAAGGAACCGGGTACCTGCAGCCAGCCTGCAGCAGCTCAGGTACCTGTATCCAACCTGCTGTTGGCTGAGTACCAAAAAATTAATAAAACACTTTTAATGACAACAAACTCAGATACCTGGTAAATTCCGAGTGTTTTAGCGACCGACAGCTAAGTTACAAGGAGTTAACTGTTTTCAAGCTAGGTTTGTTTAATTTCACTTAGCGTGGCCCGCCACGCTAAGTGAGCATAAGCTAATTTAAATGAACCAGGTTGGCTTCAGGTACCCCGGCTGCGGTAGGTCGGCTGCAGGTACCCGGTTCCTTGATTCAAGTCTGTTTCTAGCATGCACCATCAATCGTTGAAAAAAGCATGTAGCAAGTAACGTCAAATCTCAAGAAAAAAGAAATTGAAGTTAAAAAAATGGAGGGGGTCAAAAAGTAGGAGGAGTGGTTCAAGGACCCCTGGAGGGGAGCATGGGGTCCTGGAGGTGGACTCATTGTAAACTTATTGTAATGTCTCCGGAAAATGTTATGCCTGTCGTAGAAGTATAGTTGGATACAAGGGGCTACCAACTCCAATAGCACATTGGAATAGGGCTGCACTTGTACCTACTGAAGGTATATGAGGGATTACAGACTCTAATAGTATATCGGGGTATGAGCCATCTTGGACCAATTGATAGCATACTACTCATGAGGCCCTAATTAGAAGGATTGGAACAAGTTTTATCGAATAAAACGACATATTAAGCGGGGCCATATCCTGGATTCTTTTCAGGGGAGAAGGGGTACAGAGATTTTTACGGGGGGAGGGTTGACACACCAAAAAAAAATCAAAAATACATGAAGAATTTCTTTATATCTATTTTTTACGTTTTTACGAGTCAGAAAAACATTTCAGGGAAATCTTTTACTCTCCCCCCTCCTCCTGGATATGGCCTAGATGGTGAAAGTTATCCTAAGCGTGTTGAGCAAGGGTGGAGTCAAAATTTTTAGGCCTTTGGAGCAGCTTCATGACTTTGTCTATTGATGATTTGTGTTCTGGTAAGAACACAAATCAACACCTAGTTGTTGGTGGGTTCTCCAAATTTAGGAACAGCCCTCTTTGGGCAAAATAATGGGTCTGGGCAGCCAAATGGTAGCAAACGCCATTCTGTTGTGCCGGAGTCCTTTTGGCTAATTGATAAAACGCTAGAACTTTTAATTTTTGTTTGAATGTGCCTCTTCCCGATTCTGTAGCACAATTGGTTTCAAATGATCTAATAAAATTTGTCCCCCTTCTGGACTGTCCTTCTCATCTTTTCTAGAAATATGCAAACTTTCTTGTGCATCTTTGATAGCTAACTTCAAACTCAATGTTTTTTTTTTTTTTTTGTATTGGGAACCACTGTGAAAAGTACATCGTTTATAACAACGATAGGTTGTTATTAAAATCCCTTCTTTAGAGTTTCTTTAACAGTGGGCTCGGGTTGGTCTTCACCTACAGTTAATTACCATGAACTGCTTAATTGTAACTTCTACTTGCTTATGGTTTATTCTTAACTTAATCCTAAGATCATTCATCTATACACCAAACAAATTAAATCATTGGACCTAACGACGAATTTTTGTATACACTTAATTACGTACTCAAACATGCTTTACAATCTGAACCATATCCAATATGCGTACACTTTGTAACTAAAGGCTATGGAAATTATAATTCTACCGCCCTTTCTTTACTAAGACGGTTCAGCATGGCATAATGCTAAATGCTCAGATTGAATTAATGCTAATAATAGGAACAATAATTGTAATTATGTAACTATAATAGCCGTAATACATTTGTAATCGCAACAGTTAGAATAAAAAGCTACAAAGGCAGTGGAAGAAGTCCCTTTCAATAATACTAGTAGTACTTGTAGCAATCATAATAATAACATTAGAAAATACTTCTTTTTGTGATTGCAGTAATATTGTGTTGCCTCGTATCTTTATATCAAAATCAGCGTGCTTCAGACATCTGACTAGTGTAAATTAGTCATTAATTACTCCTTTGGGACTATGGTTGTCTTTATTGTTAATTAAATTTGCTCCAAGCAGTTTTTGAAATTTCAAATCTTTGTCATTTTCAAACCTAAATTTTGCGCAAATAAACGATTAATTTAGAATACAATAAAATTAATTTGAAATAAGTCAATACATACATATATATGTATATATATACATATATATATATATATATATATATATATATATATATATATATATATATATATATATATATATATATATATATATATATATATATACTACTACTACTAATAACTACTAATAACTCACTGCAGCACCAAGCCGCTTGAGGCCAACACAGCTACGCATGCTCCTCCAACCTAATCTATTTAAAGCCTCCCTCTTTACACCCTCCCATATATATATATATATATATACTAGCTGTTGGGGTGGCGCTTCGCGCCACCCCAACACCTAGTTGGTGGGGGCGCTTCGCGCCCCCCCCCCAAGCCCCCCCGCGCGCGTAAGTCGTTACGCGCCATATTAGTTACGCGCCATTGTAGTTGTGTCCCTATGTCCCACCTGTGAATATAGATATATATATATATATATATATATATATATATATATATATATATATATATATATATATATATATATATATATATATATATATATATATATATATATATATATATATATATATATATATATATATATATATATATATATATATATATATATATATATATATATATATATATATATATATATATATATGTTTTTAACTACGTAAAACTTGCGAATATACAACATTCTTTGCTGTCCCATTGTCTGTGCATATAAATAGATTGTCAGGTTTACCGACTCTTGAACATGCAACCCGGGCGTCATTTATATTCCTTGTGTCCCGGTGTCCCGGTCGTCATTTATATCCCCCTGTACCCCCCGGCGTCCCCATTGTAGTTGTGTCCCTGTGTCCCGGTCGTCATTTATATTCCCTGTGTCCCGGTCGTCATTTGTATCCCGGTGTCCCGGTCTGTATATACATTCGTTTTTTAGTCTAATTTATATTATATTTATATTTATATTTTTAATATTTATTAATATTTTTTTAGTTTTCTTTTTCTCTTATTTTTCAGTTTTTTCCTTTTTTAGTTTTTTCTTTTTTAGTTTTTAGTTTTTTTTTGTTTTTTACCTTTTTTTGTTTTTTTTAGTTTTTTTAGTTTTTTAGTTTTTTTATTAGTTTTTAGTTTTTTTTTAGTTTTTGCCTTTTTTTAGTTTTTTCAGTTTTTTTTAGTTTTTAGTTTTTTACCTTTTTTTAGTTTTTTTTAGTTTTTTAGCTTTTTTAGTTTTTTTCTTTTTAGTGTTTTTTGTAGTTTTTACCTTTTTTAGTTTTTTTTCTTCTTTTGTATTAGTGTGAAATAATTCAGACGTCATATGCGGACAAACACGACGTCACTCGACAGACAGACAGACAGACATAACCCACAAACAACTTATTTTTATATATATTTATTCATATTTTTTTAGTTTTCTTTTTCTCTTTTATTTTTCAGTTTTTTCCTTTTTTTTAGTTTTTTTCTTTTTTAGTTTTTAGTTTTTTTTAGTTTTTTACCTTTTTTTAGTTTTTTTTAGTTTTTTTAGTTTTTTAGCTTTTTTAGTTTTTTTATTAGTTTTTATTTTTTTTGTAGTTTTTGCCTTTTTTATTTTTTTCAGTATTTTTTTTAGTTATTAGATTTTTACCTTTTTTTAGTTTTTTTTAGTTTTTTAGCTTTTTTAGTTTTTTTTTCTTTTTAGTTTTTTTGTAGTTTTTACCTTTTTTAGTTTTTTTCTTCTTTTGTATTAGTGTGAAATAATTCAGACGTCATATGCGGACAAACACGACGTCACTCGACAGACAGACAGACAGACATAACCCACAAACAACTTATTTTTATATATATTTATTCATATTTTCTTTTGTATTAGTGTGAAATAATTCAGACGTCATATGCGAACAAACATGACGTCACCTGATCCATCCACAGATCCACAGACAACTTATTTTTATATATATAGATATATATATATATATATATATATATATATACTAGCTGTTGGGGTGGCGCTTCGCGCCACCCCAACACCTAGTTGGTGGGGGCGCTTCGCGCCCCCCCCCCCCCCAAGCCCCCCCGCGCGCGTAAGTCGTTACGCGCCATAATAGTTACGCGCCATTGTAGTTGTGTCCCTATGTCCCACCTGTGAATATAGATAGATATATATATATGGTTTTAACTACGTAAAACTTGCGAATATACAACATTCTTTGCTGTCCCATTGTCTTTGCATATAAATAGATTGTCAGGTTTACCGACTCTTGAACATGCAACATATAATGGTCCATGGGAAAACAATCTGTATTCAGATCTATACCTCATGATTCTAATGATTGCCCTTGAGCTTTGTTGATGGTGATTGCTAATCGACCATTCCCTGTCCCGGTGTCCCGGTCGTCATTTACATCCCCCTGTTTCCTCCGGTGTCCCCGTTGTAGTTGTGTCCCTGTGTCCCGGTCGTCATTTATATTCCCTGTGTCCCGGTCGTCATTTGTATCCCGGTGTCCCGGTCTGTATATACATTCGTTTTTTAGTTTTGTTTTTCTCCTTTATTTTTTTCCTTTTTTTTTCTTTTTTAGCTTATTTAGATTTTTAGATTTTTTAGTTTTTTTATTAGTTTTTAGTTTTTTTTTCTTTTTAGTTTTTTTGTCCCGGTCGTCATTTATATCCCCCTGTTTCCCCCGGTGTCCCCGTTGTAGTTGTGTCCCTGTGTCCCGGTCGTCATTTATATTCCCTGTGTCCCGGTCGTCATTTGTATCCCGGTGTACCGGTCTGTATATACATTCGTTTTTTAGTTTTGTTTTTCTCCTTTATTTTTTTCCTTTTTTTTTTCTTTTTTAGTTTATTTAGATTTTTAGATTTTTTAGTTTTTTTGTTAGTTTTTAGTTTTTTTTTCTTTTTAGTTTTTTTGTAGTTTTTACCTTCTTTTTAGTTTTGTTAATTTTTTTTTTTACTTATGTCCTGGTCGTCATTTATACTCCCTATGTCCCGGTGCTTTGTTGATTGCTAATCGAACATTCCTTTTGTCCTGGTCGCTTTCTCTTTGAGTGTCGTCATTTATTTTTTTCTTTTTTAGTTCTTTTAGTTTTTACCTTTTTTAGTTTTTTTTAGTTTTTTAGATGAAAATTTTTTTTAGTTTTTTCCTTTTTTCTTTTTAGTTTTTATTGGTTTTTACCTTTATGTTAGCTTATTTTTCAGTTTTTTCCTTTTTTTTTAGTTTTTTTTTATTTTTTATTTTTTTTAGTTTTTTACCTTTTTTTAGTTTTTTTAGTTTTTTTAGTTTTTTTAGTTTTTTAGCTTTTTTACTTTTTTTATTAGTTTTTAGTTTTTTTGTAGTTTTTGCCTTTTTTTAGTTTTTTCAGTTTTTTTTTTAGTTTTTTATTGGTTTTTACCTTTATTTTAGCTTATTTTTCAGTTTTTTCCTTTTTTTTAGTTTTTTTTAGTTTTTAGTTTTTTTAGTTTTTTACCTTTTTTTAGTTTTTTTAGTTTTTTCAGTTTTTTAGCTTTTTTATTTTTTTTTATTAGTTTTTAGTTTTTTTTGTAGTTTTTGCCTTTTTTTTAGTTTTTTTAGTTTTTTAGCTTTTTTATTAGTTTTTAGTTTTTTTTGTAGTTTTTGCCTTTTTTTAGTTTGACAACTTATTTTTATATATATAGATAGTTTTTTTTTTTTTACTTATGTCCTGGTCGTCATTTATACTCCCTGTGTCCCGGTGCTTTGTTGATTGCTAATCGAACATTCCTTTTGTCCTGGTCGCTTTCTCTTTGAGTGTCGTCATTTATTAGTTTTTTCCTTTTTTTCTTTTTAGTTTTTTATTGGTTTTTACCTTTATTTTAGCTTATTTTTCAGTTTTTTCCTTTTTTTAGTTTTTTTTTATTTTTTATTTTTTTTAGTTTTTTACCTTTTTTTAGTTTTTTTAGTTTTTTTAGTTTTTTAGCTTTTTTACTTTTTTTTATTAGTTTTTAGTTTTTTTTTGTAGTTTTTGCCTTTTTTTAGTTTTTTCAGTTTTTTTTTTTAGTTTTTTATTGGTTTTTACCTTTATAGTTTTTTTAGTTTTTTAGCTTTTTTATTTTTTTTATTAGTTTTTAGTTTTTTTTGTAGTTTTTGCCTTTTTTTAGTTTTTTCAGTTTTGACGTCACCTGATCCAGTTTTTTCAGGTGACGTCACCTGACCCATCCACACATCCACAGACAGACAACTTATTTTTATATATATAGATATATATATATATATATATATATATATATATATATATATATATATATATATATATATATATATATATATATATATATATATATATATATATATATATATATATATATATATACTTGAATGGAATCTACATTATGCGGGTCAGGAGGCTGTATATATACATATATGAATAATGATAATATTTTTATTCAGTTGAAAATAAAGTTTAACAGACGGAATGGAAAAGACACAAGGAACGAAAAACGAATAACAATACAAATATAAGCGAGGTCAACTTCACAAGACTGATGCGAGAAAAATACGTGCTAATAGAAATAATACTAACTTTGCGGGATAAAAATAAAACACACAGAAAGGACAACATACCTTAAAGTTTTTACTTCCTTTCTGTAATACTGATAAAAGGGTCAGTGACACTGTACTTAGTTGTAGTTTTAGAGTTCCTGGCCTAGGGCAGAAGACTCGGGAAAAACGGACAATACGCAAGGCAAAAAGTTCGCAGAACTCTTTAATCGAATTCCGAAAAACTGCCAGAAAGAAGATAAAGACAGGCAAGTAAAAAACCATCAAGGTTTAATTTCCAACAAACTAGGAGTCCATAAATGCAGAGATCTATTTCAGCTAAATTTTGCAGCGGCAGTGATCATCTAGTAAAAAGGGATTGACGTACGACCCGTAGGAAGTAAAAATATAAAATGTAGATTAAAAAAAATTATAATAATATACATTGAGAGTCCGATTCTAATTGAGAAAAAGTAATGGTTTTCATCGTAAATTGCACAATTAAATTTACATATAAATGGTAGAAACAACATTCTTGTAGTTATGGAGAGGGGACAGAGTATCAAAAAGAGGGGTGTTAGTCTTGAAACTCAAATTCTACATCTGATGCTCTAGTTAACGTTCAATGTATTTATTTCTGTTTTTCCCTGGAAAAATTGTATGGAAGGGGTGGTCATGGGAACTTGGGCGAGGGCTTATTCAATTGCAAATTAAGAGTTCTAGTGCCGTTTTAGGATAGTCAAAATCAAATGGAGGGCAACTAGACCCCACACATGAACTTTTTCTTACTGGGCCTCCCATAACCACATCACGGTATTAAATAAAAATTTGAGATTCCCATTTTATTAAAAAATATGGAAGAGTCTAATAAATGAGGCTTGGCAGATACATCGAACTTAATAGTGTTATGCTCGTCAAGGTTACACACCCTTTTAGGGGTGTTCTCCACTTTTCCTAAACACTACAAATTTTCTTATTATATTAGCTTTTCGTCGGTAGGTTCAAAATTAGTAAATTTTTCATATCTGTATTCAGTATAAACATCCAATTCTAAGCCAGAAGATCATACTTCTATTTTTGAAATTTCAGCTTCAATTAACAGAGCTTGCTCGTTACTTATCGTTTATTACTAATAATGATTTGATAAATATATTTCGTAATTTCGTAAAGGTCTTCACGGGCCAAGGTTTGAATAGAAAAAGGATCAAACACACTTGCGCTATATATCTCGTCTCTATGGGACTCCTCATCAAAGACGCTACAGTTAAAGGTTCGATCCAGACTCTGCCGTTATTTGAATTTTCCGTTAAATTTTCCAATTATATTTTTATAAACAGCTATCTTTTGCAAAACTGTTCAGGTTTCAATTCTGTAGATGTGTTTAGCTCTCAAGAGTGAGATGTTTTCAAGAGAAGGCTAGATAATTCATTTCTTTTTTCGCCATCATGGTTGCGGCGGTAACTGCAGCATAGCCAAGGACAAACACAAACTACGGTCCATAGTAACCAAAAAAAAAAAACATTTAAAAAAATAGACAAAAAATTACGTTTAAAAGAGAGGACAATGATGTGCCTTTTTTACTTCCACTGGGATATCATAGAGAGCTATTTAAGTGGTCATTTTAAATGAAATTCCGACATCTAATTAAAAAAATAAAACATTTAAAATGAAATAATTTTTGAAAAACATTTTATCTTCGTACACAAGGTGATGTTATACTTGACACGTTTTTCATAACAAGTTTTCGAAGTTATTCTTGAAGAATAGTAACGTATAGTTCTCGTATTTTCTATGATTTTGTTGCAAAACAGGGTGAAAATAATAGAGCCATAAAAATCACACATTTGAATCTTAGAAACGTATTTTCTTCAAATTTTCTATCATTTCGCGCCAAAACACAACGAGAAGTCTTATTAAGAGCTATTTTCGTGAGCTTTTCACAGGGAGTGCCCATTTCTTCGGGCTAGGATTAGGCCTTCTTGATTAAAAGCCACACATTTGGATCATATAAGTGTATTTTCTTCGTGTTTTCTATATATTGGTGCCACAACACAATTAAAAGCCCTGTTCAGAACTATCTTTGTGAGCTTTTCATGGAGAAGGCCCATTCCATAGAGCTATACTAGGCCTTGCTGATTGAATGGTACACTTTTGAATCATAGAAGGGTATTTTCTTCGTATTTTCAATAATTTTGTTGGAAAGCACAATGAAAAGTACTATTAAGAACTGATTTTGTGAGCTTTTACTCGATATTTCTTTGGACCAATACTACGAATCCCTGATTGAAAGGCACATATTTAAATCATAAAACCGTTTGCGAGCTCTTCATGGAAACGGCATATTTCTTTAAATCTAGACTAGGCCTTCGTGATTGAAAGGCATACATTTGAAAAAATAAAAATGTATTTTCTTCGTATTTTCTGTATTTTTTTTATGCGAGTATTGTTTTGAGAAATTATGGGCTTTGTATTGGGGTCGTTTAGAAGTTGAATGGTTTTTCGCACTTTTTTTTCTTTTGTTTTTTCGTTTATTTACTCCGCTTCTTTTTACATGTTAATAAGCGGGCAAAAATAAACTTATCTTATGAAAACTTATCTTATCGTTTGTGGTAAAAAACTGTAAATGAAGAGTGACTCTTGTTGATATAAACCAAAATCGCCAAGAAAAAAAATGATAACAATACGTCATTCCAACCGGTTTATTATGTTGCTTCTAATTAATCGTAATTCACTAAATTTAAGGCTACCCAAGAAAGACCAAACTGAGAAAACTTACCTCTTTTTCAAAAAAGAAATAAAACATCCCCAGAAAGGCAAGTCTTCCATTTGGAAAATGTACTATCAAGTTCGGCATATCAGAGATGCCTTAGATGCCTTCTCTCAATGTTTTTAATCCCTATCTATATTTTTTCCAGGGTTTATCGTATGGATTCAGCGGTCCTAGAAAATTAGAAAAAGGCTTTGAACGGAAACTAAAAATTCTAATGCCTCTTGAAGTAACCCCCAAAAAATATTATTCCACAGTCAAGTGGGGTTTTCTGCCATTTTGTGGCAGAAAACAACAGTTTTGTCCCAAGAGTTCAAAAAAGGTGTTCTGAGATAGCCCATCGATTTAGAAGTTTCAAAAGTAAGGCAATGAGCATCCAGGCTTCAGAGGCAGCAATACCACAAGGTGGCGCATTCGTTCCTAAAGATGCAGTTACTCCATGCAAAAGAAACGGTTAAATTTATATTTTTTAAAAGCTTCGTTAAACTAAGTTGATTCATTTGATTTTGTTGATTCAAAATCATTTACAATTATATTTAATTGTGCTTCAGCTATTATTGTGGATCTAGCGGATCTTCGTATAGGTTGGAGGGAAGTGTGCCTGAAGCCTAAGAAAGTGCATTTTTATGCCTATATTTTCTAATTCTCTGTGAACCTTCAGGTAAATATAGAAGGTTTTTTTTTTCGTTGAGGGTGAAGTTTGTCTCTCATCTCCCTTCATTCGTGGGATGTATTTGGATTAAACCTGTAGTTTGGAGGTGGCGAGGTGAAAGCTCACTTGCTGCAGAAAGATTTTTCTCTGTAACATAACAGAGAAACATAATTTTGTGCTTACCGGTACAAAAGTTGAAGAGGTGGAGATAGGGTAAGATTTTTCTCTGTAACATAACAGAGAAACATAATTTTGTGCTTATCGGTACAAAAGTTGAAGTGGTGAAGATAGGGTATCATCAGTGCCACTGAGAGATCTCTCAGGACGAAAAGGCAGTGGAACTAATGCTACTTGGAGCTTTGTTTTTTTCTGAAGTACAAATTGGAATATCTCTCCTTTTCCTCTATTTTTATGTCTTCTTGTTTCTTAGGGATCATTATCCGCTTGGCACCTGTTTCGGTGTACAGGTATACGGTGATAGGGAGATATCCCTATTTAGAAAAGATTTGTTCGAAGAACACATATTGACAACCATTGAAATCATAGCCCTAAGTTTTTTTTCTAGTATCTCACCCCCCCCCTCTTAATAAGTATTGAAAGAGATGCTTTTTTTCAGAGATGATTAGCATTTTTGAAGCAGTGCTATTAGAATAGTAAACTTGATTGTAAAGTATTGAGTTAGAGGAGAGAGTGAGCCTTGGATCAAACCGTTCGTAGCAACAAACTGTAAGTGGAAAGCGGTCCTTACCAATAGAAACCGAAACTCTAACAAGTGAAGTTTTGATTAAAAGCTATAAAAAAATCTATTATTCATGCTAAACAAATACAAAGTTGAAACAATAGAGGAAATCTTTTCAAGACAGTGGAAATCAATTCTGTGAGTATTCCGACCCTGTGTGCAAGGGCCGTCTTTAGCAAAATACGAGAAATAGTGAGAAAAAAAATATGTATATATGAATAAACTTGGATTAAAGTCCGAAAATTAAAACTAATAATGTTAAAAACTTTTTTTTAAACAGCCCTAGCATCCTTACTTCAACAAAATTCAACCAGGAACTTCGTTAGTTGAACTTCGTTGAAGTAAGGATGCTAGGGCTGTTTTAAAAAAGTTTTAAAGATCATTAGTTTTAATTTTTGCATTTTAATATAAGTTTATTTATATATACATATTTTTTTTCTCTCTCTTTCTCGTATTGCGCAGAAGATGGCCCTTGGACATAGGGCTGAAATATTCACAGAATTGATTTCCACTGTCTTGAAAAGATTTTCCTTATAGTTTCAACTTTGTATTTGTTTGTTATGGAAAGGCAGTGTGGTCTTCGTCACTATTTATTATTCATGCTGATTCGAAATATGTGAAAAGTAAAGATTTCCAAGCTGCTCATGAAGCGATTAGCACATGGAAATTTGAATGGTTTTAGAAACAGGAATTAAGCTTTCTCAAAAGCTGTGGGGTCCAAAAGGAAACCATGCAACGAAACTCAACATGGGGGCCTATGAGACCCCTAAACCCATTATCGACAAAATATGACGTTTCTTACCGTTCCAGAGAATGTTAGTCACGAAGGTGACAAACTATAGTCCTTAGTCGTAGGGTTTATTCAACAGAACATAGATTTCCCATCCTTTAAAAGCATTAAAAGAGATTACGTCTAAGGATATTTCCATATTAATGAATTTTGTCCCTTAAAAATACTGACGTGCAGTATACCTTCGTTGCTAAATATAAATGCAGCGCACAGAAATTAGTCGTAATTATGGACAGTCTATCCGATAAAATTAACGACTGTAAAAACCCATTGCACATTATCTGTTAGGGTGCTCACCAACCAATTTCCTTATGGGGAAAGGGTGGGGAAACTAAGCCTCCCAAAACCATTTCACGTATTTTTCGAATTTTCTATGACAAGTGCTAAGGATGAATTGAATGAACGTTCAGATTCTTCGTTTTGAAAGTACGCTAAATGAACTCTTTTCTAAATGATTTTTGGTCTGCGAAATTTAAACTCTTAAAGCACTGAATTTAGGGGAGGGGGTTGGAGGTTAGCTCTTGTTATATTCGGGTCGAACTCCATCACATTTAGTTAACCCTAACAATAAAAACTAACAAAAGTTAGATTTCCTTTTCACATGAAAATACAGAGCGACACTAAAGCTTATGAAACTAACGTAAATTATTTCTTATTTGAGGAGGACTTCTCCTTAATCCCCTTCTCTTTAAGCCTTAAGCCTTAATTTTAAGCCTTAATTTGTGTCCCCAGAACGTTAGGTGGCTCCTCAGTCACAAGGGTAATTAGAATGGAACAGAAAATGTTTTTCACCATCTCAAGAATAGAAAAGTTGTTGATATGGATTTATATAAAACAATACAATTTTCAGTTGAAATCTTTTAAAAGATAATCGGTTACACATTTGTTGCACTTGTAAATGTTTCCAGCACAGCCAGAGGTGGATCCAGGTGGGGGCGCGCGCCCCCCTAAGGTAGTGATAGATTTGGGAATAATATCATGTTGCCATATTAAACACCATATTTTTCGTAGAGGGTGAACAACTCTTCATTATTTTATGGCGGGGTAGTTTCTATAACTTGCTTTTTTTTGTATCAATATTTTTACATCATTTTAATTTCAACAGATTCATTAGAACTTTAACCCTCGGCAGATTTTAGGTCAAAATTTACGACCATTACCCCAACCTACCTACGGCGCATAATCGTTGAGGTCCCCTTTAAATTGCTGGTATTTCTTTGTTTGCAAGTTTATCGGAGTAAAATATTTTGCACCCCTCGCTAACAAAATCCTGGATCCGCCCCTGAGTGCAGCACTGTAAAACTTTAGCGTAAAGAGAAGGGGTTACGGTAGGAACAGCCCCACTCACGTAATGACTAATCTATGTTTGTGCTGAGTTTTAATGTCGTTCTTTACTTCCATTTGAAACAAATCTTGTTTTTTTTTAAATCCTACGCAAAAGTCGTTGATATATATTTTTGTTTGTTTTTTTATCCTACGTAAATATGTTATTTATATGTTCTTGTTATTTATATATTTCATGTTTATGCTTCAGGGCCGTTTATTTAATTGCTCCTTGGTAATACTTATTTACGTAGTGTTTGTAATTTCTGTCACGTCAATTATTGTGTTTATTGCTTAAATGTTTTTATTTTTGGTTTGTTCCTCCATCATTAGGGCTATTTATTCTCCTTTTGCTTGAGAAGGGCTATAAATAAATTTAATTTTTAATGCAAGAGTTACTTTTGAAACATGCTCTCTGCTAAATATAGCCAACAAGGCTTAAATTTAGTGGCTAATTTAGCCTTTTGTTGAAAGTCAGAAAAAAAAACCTATAGAGGTTAGTATGGCGTCATGTTGGTTGACGCATGATGAGATGATAAATGGATGACAAAATGACATTCCATTATTTGAGAAGGTAACTCAGCTACTGCTACAGGAAACAGCTGAAAAAGCGTTGAAATCCCGCGAAATGATTGCACCAGTTTTATATCTGGATAAAAACTTATTCATCATTGGTGGCATATGACAACTATAACAAATTATCAAAGGCTTTGAATCTTTTAATTACTACAATTTCTGTCATGAGCAAAGTCGAATGAATAATAGCCAAAAGTGGCCATGGTGTGGGGTCTTTAAGAAAAGCTTCACAGAAAGAGGGACAAAATTATGCATTTTGATTGAGTACTAATCAGTAACTGTAATTACGGAAGCACATAAATTTGTCGCCTTGTGCTAAAAACAGGACTTAAGAACCGATGCCGAAAGGGCATTGTTTCAAATAATCTGCTTAAACTCAACTGCCGAATAAAATGGAACAAAAATAGCTATACCAGCCTGACTTCCATAAACCCTCGCACTCACCGTGCGGTCTATGACTTAAGTTTTAATAAGATAGTAAAGACATTTGCGGAACATTAAGGGTTTCTGCACTGTCAGTATTGCCCGTGATTTACATTCTTTCTGCTCTTTCAGTTTTCATCTGTGAAATTCGGCTATTAAAATATCTAATTTTGCAGATCTAGTTTAACTTGGTTTCTTTTGAGATGGTATGTATAATAATAATAGAGAAACGTTGTTTTCACGAATTGCTAACAATTCTTCTCTATCGTCCATTCAGACTGCAAAACAGAAGTGACCCAATATAAATAACATATACACAAATTCATTTGTTCTTAAGTCCCATAAGTAAGTACGGTAAAATTGAAAGTGCGATACGCTATATATTAAAGAAACAAAAACTTCTCTGAAAGTAGGGAAACAAGACAAAGTCATAACTTTTATGGGATTCCTATTCTCCTAGGAGGCGAATGAAGATCTCAGCATTAACTAATTTTACTTACTTCTTTTTTATGAGTGGTGCTAAAATAATCCATTCCATCATTCTAATTTTTGTTTTTTACTTTACGAATTAATTTAAAAAAAACTTTTTGAAAAAGAAGGTTCACAAAGAAATGTAAGGAGTCATATTAAACTTAAGGCCAGCAGAACCAAATTCCAATAATAATTCAAATTCTAAACGACCAGGAATTACTATCAAAGAATAAATGAACCCAAAAGGAATAGGAATTAAATCAAACATCAGAGAAAACAAACAAAACAGGTACTAATATAAATGAACAAATAAATCTTAAAACAAATAGATTTTCAACTAAATATTCAAAAAAACTTAAAACGAGCAAAAATCACTAATGACAACAGTTTAGCTACTGTCCCTTTCCCTCCCCCTAACTTTAAAAGTTAACATATGGTGTCATTTGTGTTTTATTGAAAACTGTATGTCTTTTACTTTATTTATATCTGCTGATCTTAAGTTTAATATTGATCTTTACTTTTCTAAAAAAAACTTCTTTTCAGGAAAAATTCGTTTTTTATTGCCAAAGCTTGTAGTTTTTCAACATTGCCCATTTCAACATAATTTTTTTTTTCAACATTAAAGTTTCATCAAAATATCAAACATCAAAGTTTCAAAGTTCACCATCCCACTCAACATTCCCTGAAAGTAGTCAAAACAAGATATAGTTGCACTTGCAAGCAGTCATAGTAAACAATTGCAAGTTTCCTTAGTTATAAGTAATCAAAGTTTCAGTCGCGAGAAGTTTCATTTGCAACCACAACAGTAGTAGTAGCCCTGAAAGGTCCAAATTAATACACCTACCCTTTGCTAAGATATTGCAGATACACTTTTTTGGTAGCTTGGATCCATAGTTTCTTTTAATTGAGCTCAAAATACGCCTCAACTTTACTTGAAATTTTACCTCATTAACCTTAGCCTTTTTGGACACACCCAGGATCAAACAATCCTCCTTTCCTAGTGATAAATCCTGCATGTAAAATATGGACAAATTACATAATTTACATTCCTTGGCCCGGGGTTGTAGGGGCATGGCATCCCCAGAGGGATAGCTATCAGAAGCTATGACTATTTTGAACAAAATACCTTTTTTAGACTTCCACTAGTATTAAGAGGAGCTCCTAAAAGGGTAAGAGGAAGGGGGTGGCTATCCTTCGTTCCTGCTTCAACATCCCTCTCAACATGCCTTTAAAGTTTCAACTTAATACCCTTAGCCGATCCATAGATATTGCTGCTGTGTCCTTTACAAAACTCTTGTCCTTTGAGCCGGCATATAGTGTGCTTTGATTTTGTTTGACATGCTCTTCAACATTTTCTAAAACTTTTGCCTTAATATTCTTAGCCTTTTTAGAGACTCAGGATCGATCATACCCCCTTTCCCCTTTAATCATCCCTTGTATAAAAAAATCAACAACTTATGTAGCTTACTACACTTGCCCCAGGAATTGTTGGGGTCAAATCATCCCCAAAGGTATTTTACTTTTCGACTATTTCGAACAAAAATATATTTTCAAAATTACGATCATATACACTCGCTGAAAAGAGAGTGTGGGAAGGGGGAGCGGTTTGCCCTCTAACCACTTTTTAACATCCTCCTCAACATGCCCTGAAAGTTTAAACTTAAAACTTTCAGCTGTTCTTGTGTTATTGTAGATTCACCTTTTTGATAAATAGGATGCACATAGTTTCCTTAGATTTAGTATAACATACTCCACAATATTCCCCAGGTTTCACCTTAATACCCTTAACCTTTTCGAAAGCACCTAGAATCCAACATCCCCCCTTTGCCTAAGGTTAAATCCTGCATGTAAAAAAGGCCAATTAATGTAATTTAAATCCTTACCCTGGAGATTCTGGGGGAATTTCATCCCTGGAGGAATTGTTAATAGACCTTTTGACTGTTTTGAACAAAATCACTTTTTCAAAATTTTGATCAGGGGTAAGGTAAGGGAGAAGTCTAAAAAGCACAATATATTCTGATGATAAGATGATAGTTGTCATTGTATTTATTTGGGAAAAGAGTACGGGGGGCGGGTTGCCATCTTACTTACTTACGTACTTACTTGTACTTGTGGTGGGAGTCAGGCGTTTCTGCCTCGCCCGGCATCCAGGATCCTTGTGACCTCTTTGGACCAGGTTTCATAATCTGCTGCCAATTGCTCTGCGAACGGGAGCCACTGGGCCGACCATCTATGTCCAAATTACTTAAAGCCACCAATGGGATCCAGGTCAAACTTGATCTGGGTCCACAAGTTCTTCTTTTGCCCTCGTTGATGCCTCTTCCAAGAGTCGTGGGGCTCAACTTGAAGGATTTAACGGGGAGGTATTCTGGTGGTCTTCGCAGGACGTGACCCAGCCATTCTAAGCGGCGCTTTTTAACGGTGGTAGCGACATCTCTTCTAATCTTGCAGAGTTGGCGAATATCGGAGTAAGACACACGATCTTGCCGGCGAATTCTAAATATTTGGCGTGAGTATCCATGCTCAAAAACAGCTAGTGCTCTCTTGTGTTGAAGCTTCAAGGACCAGGTTTCTCATCCACAGAGTAGGATGGTTCGGACCATGGCCGTATATATTCGACTTTGAGTCTGAATGGAAATTTCTCGGTGGTTTCAAAGGGGCTTTCGAAGGGATGCGAAAACAAACTGCACCTTATGTATTCTTTGCTGGATGTCTAAGTCTGAAGAGCAATCAGTGCGAAGTATGGAGTCTAAGTAGGTAAAGCACTCAACCCTTTCTAGCTGAGTTAAATTCACGCTGAAATATATTCGGGTCGGATGATTCATGACCGTAAATTTGGTTTTCTCTTCGCTTAAGTCCAGTCAGACTTGACCATTCGACAATATCATCTCGCATCTTTTGAGCATGATCAGGGTCAGAGAGGAGTCCGACATCATCAGCGTAATCCAAGTCGGTCAAGGACAAATTTTTTCTAGTTTCGGCACTATTGTGTTGCATTAGGGCATTTTCTAGCACCCAGTCTATACAGTAATTAAACAGGATTAGAGAGAGAACACAGCCTTACTTTACTCCACTTTCGACTAGAAATTCTTCAGTTTCCTCGCCATAGATTCTTATCCGGCTTGTTGACTCTAAGTAATATGCCTGAATTAGTTCAATAAACTTTACAGGCGATTAATAAACTTTACATCGATCTCTAGGATTTTCCAGAGTTTGTGACGAGTAACGGAATCGAAGGCCGCGGTGTGGTTGAGGAATATCAAAGCAAGAGGTGAGTTATATCTTTGGAACTGTTAGATAATATGTTGGGTGTCAAAAATATTATCAATGCAGCCTCTGCCTGGTCTGAAACCAGCTTGATTTTCGAGGGTATTTTTCTCCTGGGCACTTTTGAAACGATTCAAGAGAATTATCCTGAATATTTTTACCGCGATATCTTTACTTATTCCTCGGTAATTTCTACATTCAGTCTTGTCTCCTTTCTTATAAAAGGATAGTATAATTGAAGTTCTCTAGTCCTTTGGGAAGGAATTCGTTTTCCATGCGTCTTGAAGGATGCCATGTATCTGTTCAGCTGTTACTTTGGGGCATTTCTTGTATAGTTCAGGAGGAAGGCTATCTTCACCAGGGGATTTATGGTTCTAAAGTGTGTTTATTGTTTTGAGGATTTTGGCTCTTGTAGGAGCGCCCAATTCAACATCATAGGGCTTTTTCTCAACAGATGGGGGAAGATTGTCAGAGGGAGATGAATGAGAGGGATTTAGCAATCGTAAAATCACACTGCTTGCCATCCGAACGCTTTTGACTCTTAACAAGGGAACTAGAACTTTCGATTTCCAATTGAATGAACCTCCTCCAAAGTTTAAACGACCGACCCTTTCCTAAAAACCTTGTATGTTAACAACGGACAGCTGGGATAACTTACAGCTCTTCTCACACAGGCTTGTGGGAGGGGCAGTCCAACCTGGAAGTATGGTTATTTGACTTCTGGACTATTTTGAAAAAAATGGTGTTCTACAAATTTTGGCAGGATGTTTTCGGGAGAATAGGGCATCAAGGGAGGGAATGATTGCCCTTCGATTACTTTGGACTCTTAAAAGGAAACAAGAACTTTCACTTTTCAGTCGAATGAGCCCCATCCACATTTTATGTAACCACCCCTTCCACAAAGACCTTATATGTTAACAATGGGTAACTTAAGAAACTTACAGGCCCTGCCCTGGAGGGCTGTGGGGGATGGTCATCCCCACAGGTAGCTATTTTCATTTTGACCATTTTGAACCAAATGACTCCATCCAAATTTTGATCAAATAAATTTGAAAAAAGGGCAAGGAGGAGCTGGCTGCCCTCTGACCTTTTTAAACTCTTAAAATGGGCATTAATACTTCTGATTTCTAATAAAATGAGCCTATTCTGAAGTTTATACGACCACTCCTTTCATAAAAACCTTACGTATCAACAATGAACAATTTGTATAGCCTACAGGACTTGCCCTGAGCCAAGGAAGGGGAAGGTGGTCAAACAAATTTTGATCATAAGTATTTGGGAGGAGAGGGGGTTTTCTGATTGCCATCTGATTAGTTTCGACTCTTAAAAAGGGAACAAGAACTTTCGATTCCAAATCAAATGAGTCTCCTCTGAAGTGTCTAAGACCACCCCTTGCATAAAAACCTTATATGTTAACAATGGGCAACTTGCATAACTCATATCTCTTACCCGGAGATTGGGGATTTTTATTAACCCCGGAGACGTAGTTATTTGACCTTTGGACTATTTGAACAAAATTACTATCTTAAAATTTTGATTGGACACATTTGGGTAAAAGAGGACGTCCGGGGGCTAGTTGTCCTCCGATCACTTTTGGTTCTTCGAAATAGCACTAGAACTTCCAACTCCCAATCGAATGAGCTCTATTCGAACTTTATACGACCACCCATCCTAGGTGAAGCGCCTCTGGGAAACACAAAATAATAGATAATGATAAAACATTGAGCCCTTCTAGGCAACACTATAGAGTTCCCTCAGATGGTTTCTATTTGATTGATAATGCTCGTTTTCGCATGTCTTCTGACCGCAGATTTTGTTGTGAATCATTTTTGTTTGCGATTCATTGTGATTTTAGCCGTCTGCTCATACCCTCTAAATATCTAAATTGCGTAATAGTACTATTATCGAATTTATCTTTAGTTTTAAGTCATAGGGTGGAAAATCAGCAATTCGATTCATTTAAAAAAGCTTGCGTAGATTCAATCACCCCTTCCTGTTTATTCTTCACAAAATCGTAGAATATATATGATTGGTGTTCTCTTAGGAGGCGATCAACAGCATAAGCCTAAATTTTATTTACTTCTTTTTGAGTGGCGTTAAAACGACGCGTTCTTTCATCCTACTTTACTTTTTATTTACCTTCTAACCGCAGATTTCATTGCGCATCATTTTCGTTCGTAACTCGATGTGATTCTTGCTGTTGCTCGTCTGCTAACCACTGATTTCTGTGTGCATTATTTTCATTCACGATTTCATTTGTGATTCGTTGTGATGCTCATTGTCACGTATCTTCTAGCAACAGATTTCGTGTGTTTTATTTTCGTTCATCCTTACCCCAAGAGCCGGAAAAAAGACGATCGGAACGATTGGGTCCAATTGTGCCCCGTGTTTTAAAGGGCCCCACCCTGGCATCAAAACGAACAAATTTTTTTCGACATCGTTTAATAGCCTGTTCTTGACGATTCCAATAAGCACTGCTTTTGGAGAGAGGTCGCTTTCCAGGCTAAAATCAATTGAAAATTATCAGTGATGTAAATTTCAAAACATTTTCAGCAGCTTCAGAATATCTAGAGGACAAAAATAATTAAAGTAATCTCAAAATGAGAACAAAAAAGGCCAAAAGAGGACAAAAACGTAAGCTCTAAATAAACAAATTGGACCATCAAATGAGACAAGATCAAGAGAATATCCTGAGAAATGTAAATTTATGGTTAAAAATGAACAACCTAGCCCATCAGAAGTGACAAGACTAATCCGAGCAGCTAAGGTAAAGGGCATTAAAATAACTCTGAAGTAATGATAAACAAAAATAAAGAACAAAGAAATGTGTAGTTATAAGATATAAGACAGCGAGAACAAAGAGACATGCAGTTAGAAGATAAGCGACAGTGAGAATTAAAAGCAACAGCGGGAATCAGAACTTGCCAATAATGAAAGTGAAGAAGAAAGATTTGAAGGGTTAGCAGAAACGTGACAGCGAGTATCAGAGAGTGTTAAAAATTGCAACAAAGAACAAAAAACGGAGATATTAGAAGACAAGCGACAGTGAGAATCGAAACGAGTCAAAAATGAAAGTGAAGAAGAAAGTATTGTGACGTTAGAAAAACAACGCCATCGTAATATACGACGCCAAGGAACTGTGGCGCAAAATACAGTAAAAACCTACAAAGATGCCGTCAACTATGCAAGTGTTAATTACGTGTCACTGGATCCTTCAACGTTGTATGTGTTCACTGTGGAGTCCTCCATTCTCAAATGTCCTCCAACGTTTTCAGATTCAAAGTAGCTGGACAAATTTATCACAAAATTAACTTAGCGGAACATCCATTACACACCCCTGAAGGTAATTTTGAACCACACTCATATTGCCAAATGTACTTTTTATGCCCCGATGAAGCTATTAAAGAACACATTGCACATCTTTTAAATTATGGGATCACTCGTATTCCAATGGATCTCTTGGAAGAAATATTGCGATGCATAAACAAGCATGCTAAAGGTTACACGAAAATACGAGACATGGAGGATGGTTTAAAGCTACCTATTGCTTCATACCTGTTGCTTCACTGGGACAATAGGCTCGGATAGAATACAAGTGACAATGATAAATAATACAATATATTAATTCTCATTGACTGGCTTTTATATTATAAAAGTCTGTCGCGTAGCCCTTGGTGCCCCGGTATTTTATACCGGATATATATATATATATATATATATATATATATATATATATATATATATATATATATATATATATATATATATATATATATATGTATATATATATATATATATATATATATATATATATATGTATATATATATATATATATATATATATATATATATATATATATATATATATATATATATATATATATATATATATATATATATATATATATATATATGGAAAAACCTATTTTTATTGGGAAAACTTCCAATGGAGGCCCCGCACCTAGCCGATTTGGCCCTGGTTACCCAGACATTTTTTCATACCTTTGTCTGTAAGTATTGAGATCATTTATCTTCACACCTCAGGAGGGGGAATCAGGATTTCCCCCCTCATACTTTGAGGTTTCGTAATTTTGCAAAAGTTTAACATATAATGAAAAAGAGTAGGCTTTATTTTTGAAAATTCCTAAAGTCCTAGAGTTCTGTATGTAGGCTGTCCCAGAAAGTAGTTGATTCAGGTGAA
This sequence comes from Artemia franciscana, assembly GCF_032884065.1. NCBI lineage: Eukaryota > Metazoa > Arthropoda > Branchiopoda > Anostraca > Artemiidae > Artemia > Artemia franciscana. The sequence continues at coordinate 26,947,935 of NC_088872.1, read as the reverse complement.
TAATGCTTTCAGGAGTATACGGTGAGCCTAAATAACAATCTACCTCTTTTTGAACAATCTACCTCTTTTCTTTATCCCCCTCAAATGGGGACTCACCTTTGATGAACTTGGAAAACGTTGTGGTAAGAAAGTGAAACTCTTAGAAGTATATCTACAGCACAATCAAGGCCCGAAGAAAGTGTTTTCAATGTCATAACTTTGCCAAATTCTGATTTATTCGGTTTTTAATAACCTGGAGCCATGTGTTTTGAATTTGAAACAGAAACCCTTATATGGCTTATAATCCTACTCAAATTATTATAAACAAGTTTTCAAAACCAAGAGTCAAAGAAGAAGTGAGTTAAAACAGCATTAAGGGAAAAAATCTTTTTAAAGTCAAAGACCTGACTTCTTTGCAATTTTCTAAGCCTTACAGGGAACAGTAGAAATAGAAGCTTAAAAACACCTTTTCAGACCTGAAAAGGTATTTCAGGAATGTATTCCTGAAATTGGTATTCTCCAAAGTAAGCTTCTTTCCAAGATAGCAAAAAGCACTTCATCAAGACTTTTTCCGAGCTCTGTAACGCAGTCCAAATAAAAGTCTTCGCAAGAATTGCAATGGGTTGCACTCACATTTTAAAGCGTAGCAAAGCTGAAGGTCTTCTGCCGTAATGCATCACGTTACTTTCTGCAAATAAAATATAGTTAGTTATGTCCTTTCTTTCTTGTCCAATATAAAAGCTACTACCAATATAATGGGAAAAAACGTCATAAACTACATTTTTCGTCTGAAAGAAGATGATCAATTAAGACTCCTTGTCTCCGTATATCAATAACTCAACATCACGGCGACTGCAATTTATTTTTAACAACAAAGCTTTAAGGCTCTTATGGTATTTTAGAACTCCTTTTGCTGACAGTCACTTAAAATGCATAGCTAATAACTGCCTCTCAAGTAGTTTTGATGGAAAACCGACTAGCTTGTCAAAAAGCACCGAAGTCATTGCTTGCCGCTTATCCACTTTATTAAAAGCATAATAGGTCATCAAAGAATTTATGGGCCTATCAAATAATTGTTTGGATGATAATCCATTTTTCATATAAATCCTAAGATGCACCCAAACGACACAATTTGAATAGTGTCAGAGAAAATGTGCATCATCTTCAGTAATAAGACCTCCTTCAATATTTTGCAAGTGGCCTTTTTCATAGGAGGTTGATATCATATTTGTTGTCTCTTAAAGGTTCATGACACATATTGTTAAAGGTAAAGGCTAAAAAGTTGCACCGTTAGAATCAGCATTGCAGAAATAGCTGCAACCTAGTAAAGAGCAAACCACGGACCGTAGTAACCAAAAGTTTAAAAATGCGTTTGAAAAGAACGGCGCAGTGAGAGAATTTCTCCGTTTGCAGTTGATTCAGGAATGATGACTATTATTTCAATTAACTTTGATTGTAATATGTTATTCTTAAAACTAAATTTACAGGAATTTTACAAAAGGTCCTTAAACCTCTCAAAAATGGCATTAGATGGAAATGAAAAATACACCAACGGAATCGCTATTGCTGGAAACCTAAACAGAATAACTACAACCACCAACCTAGAACAGTAAGGAAAATCCCTTTTTTCGCAAGCTTAACATTGATGAGTCATTGTGTTTTTTCTTCACCTCTAGCAAGACACTGGAGCATTATAGAGAGCAGTCTGTGGGCTTATTCAAAAGCAAAATTTTTGTTGTAATCCATTTTCCAAACTCGAATTGATAACTATCATAACCATCCTAAAAAAGCCGTATGGCAGCCAAAAAGTGCACTTTGGCTGCCATAACCGGAATGGTAGGAAGAATGAAAAGAGAGCAACCGCAATTTCCATGGTTGAAAACCCTAGGGCGAAGGCTCGCGATCCCGCTCTTCTATATTCCCCTCCCAGCTCTCTTAATATGCTTCATAAGCCTTCTATTTACTAGCTGAACTATGAGGCTACTGCAGCGACAAAGAGATCTGTTTGAAGTATCATTTAGCAGCTATTTAACAGCATTTAACAGCTTTTTACATCTACGTGCTTTTTATAAATTTGTCTTGATAACACCGTCAATAAGTGTTATATGGCACTAAAAATTACACTTTTGGTGCAATATAGCGCTATATGAATGGGACAGAGAGACGTATTTATACAGAGCATTTATATATAATCAAGAGCTTTCTTTTTTTGCGCAATCAAAAGCAAGAGGATAATAATTTTTGGTGCAATTTTTGGAGTATAATTGCTGGAAAACATGAAAAGGGTACCATTCAAATCTACATGGTCAAATCCAACAACCTTATTTTTAAAAAAGGAAACATTTCCTTTTTAGTGCTACTCCACTAATCCTCTTTAACAACCTTGTCAAGAGCAAACCCCAACCCATGGTAACAGAAAGTTTACAAACGTGAGAAAAAAAATGCTTATTTAGAAAAATCGTCGTTTGAAAATGATCCAAAAGCTGTAAATATTATTTCAGTTAATTTTAATACAAAAACCTTATTACGAATACTTTTATCTTGAGCGCTCGAGATTGTCCCTTAATCTTCATTCCTGGTTCAACGCGCTCACACACTCAATCAAGCTTAAAATTCTGGGTTGATTCGATAGCACAAAGATAAGAAAGCTTTATACCTTATTTTGTCTTTACTTTCCATATCGTGAATTAAAGCCTCAAGTTGTAGCTTGCAATTATTAAATCTTTACTTATTCGTCTCCTTCTGTTTTTTTGTACCTTTTGGTCGAATGATTTTAGTTCTCCTCAAATGTTGAAAAAAAGCAAAAATAGCGTAAGCATACTTTCGCACGAGAAGCTTAAAATTTTTCACGGCAATGCAGCAGAAAAAATGTGACAGTGATGACATGAGTCTTTGTAAATTTGTTAATTACGCATTTAAAATTCGTTTAATGTCTTTCGTTTTCCAAATCTTTCAAAATTCCGCAGAGGACCGTATTATGGCTGCAGCTACAGCTGTAAACATGACAGCTGTATCCTTCTCAAAACTTTCTGAAAGTTTCAAGTTGAAACTATTAGCCTTCCCTGAGATGTTGCAGATACCCCCTTTGGACAACCTGGATACATATAGCGTCTTTTGATCAAGCTCAACGTCCCATTTAACATAATCTGACATTTTCGACTCTACCTTTAGCTGTTCCTGAGATATTGCAGATACGCTCTTTCGACAACATGGATGTACAGAGTGTCTTTTGATATAGTTTAACATGCTTCTCAACATGCCCAAAAAGTTTATGCTTATTTGCCTTCGTTGTTCCTCTGGGAATGAAGATATACCCTTTTGACGACTTTGATCGACGTAATTTCTTTTGATATAGTGCAATACAACCTGAAAGTTTCAACTTAACGCGTTTAGCCGTTCTCAAAGCGATATTTAGCCGTAACATACCTTGAACATTTCAACTTAAAACCCTTAGCCATTCATGATACATTGCAGACATGCCGCTTTGAAAACCAGTATACACCTAGCATCTCTTGATTCCTTCAAAATCCTTTTAAAATGTCCTGAAACTTTTAAATTGATACCCCTTGACGGTTCCTGAGATATTGCAGATACACACTTTTGACAACATGGATGTGCATAGTATCTTTAGATAGAGTTAAACATCCTTCTCAACATGCCCAGAATGTTTAAACTTATTTCCCTAAGATGTTCCTCCGGTAGTGCAGATACACTTTTGTGACAACCTGGATCCACATAATCTGGTTTGAATTAAATAAATTTGCCCAGATAGTTTCAACTTAACACGTTTGGCCATTCCTGAGAAACCTTTTAATCGTAACATACCTTGGACATTTCAACTTAATACCTTTAACTGTTCATGAGATATTGCAGACATGCCCCTTTGATAACTTGGAGTTAGTTCAAAATTCCATTAATATGTACTGAAGCTTTCAATTTAATACCCTTGTTGATTCCTGAGGTACTGCAAATACGCCTTTCCGACAACCTGTAGGTTCCTAGTGCCTTATAATTTAATTCTAACGTCCCTCTCAACATGTCTTGGCAGTTTTATCTTAATACTCTCAGCTATTCCTGAGATATTGTAGATAAATTCATTTGGTAAACTGTATGCATATGGTTGGAAAAAGAAAAAACAACAGAAAGATTGTAATTAAGACATTTTAGGAGAGTATTAGGCTTAAGTGGGAAATTCAATAGTTTGGTGTCAAAGGGCGATCTAGGATTGATTTCATTCAGAGTAAAATGACTGGTTATAATGATAAGAGCTATTACCCTACAGACAAATTGGTCAGTAAATGTAGCTTATCTGAAATTTTTGGAGGATTAGAAGGAAAATTATTTTAACGTTCGCTACTAGTTAAGGGGATTGGATAGCTTCAAGGATAACCCTGCCTTGTTCTTAATTTTTCTTTAGTTTGTGTGGTTAAATTATTTAGAATACATATGACGGTTTTGTCTAACTTCTTTATCCTTGGATCAGATTAACGACAGAAAACTAAAAGACGACACCTTTTTTCTCGGAAATCCTAGAAAAAAACATTTAAATTTGGCTGTTTTGCGCTTGAGATATCCAGATTTGATAAAACTTACATGGATAGATAGTGTGAATTTTATTTTTTTCATTGAACGGAACAGATTTTTTTTTGCGACCAGAAAAGAGTAGTCCCTTATAATATTGTAGCATAACCGACATTGAACAAAAACAACAACAAAACAAGAGCTAAGAGCTCATATGGCACTTGTGACGAGGCGAGAAGAGCTAAGAGCCAAGAGATCATATGGTATGAGCTCTAACAAAATTCTATGAATCAATAGATTGATTTAAAAAGGAAAATAAGAGGCTTAATGCCGGTCAAGATTAAAAATAAGAACTCTGAGTCACAAAGTTCTTCTAAATATCAAAATTCATTAAGATCCGATCACCCACTCGTAAGTTACAAATACCTAATTTTTTCTAATTTTTCCTCTCGCTTTTGCCCCCCAGATGGTCGAATCTGGGAAAACGACTTTATCAAGTCAAATTGTGCAGCTCCCTGACACGCCTACCAATTTTCATCGCCCTAGCACGTCCAGAAGCACAGAACTCGCCAAATCACTGAACCCCTCCCCCAAATTCCCCCAAAGAGAGCGAATCCAGTACGATTCTGTCAATCACGTATCAAGGACATTTGTTTATTCTATCCACCAAGCTTCATCCCGATTCCTCCACTCCAAGTGTTTTTCCAAGATTTCCCCCTCCAACTCCCCACAATGTCAAAAGATCTGGTCAGGATTTGAAATAAGAGCTCTGAGACATGAATTCCTTCTAAAAATCACATTTCATTACGATCCGATCATCTATTCGTAAGATATAAATACTCCAATTTTCATGTTTTCCAAGAATTCCGGTTCCCCCCTCCAACTCCCCCGAATGTCACAGGATCTGGTCGGAATTTGAAATTAGAACTTTAATGCACAAGATCCTTCTAAATATCAAATTTCATTAAGATCTGGTCACCCTTTCGTAAGTTACAAATACCTAAATTTTAAAAATTACCCCCCCCCCCCAATTCCACCAAAGAGAGCAGATCCGGTCCAGTTATGTCAGTCACGTATCTTAGACAGGTTTTTATTCTTCCCATCCAGTTTCATCCTGATCTCACCGCTTTAAGTATTTTCTAAGATTCCAGTCCCCCCAACTGCCCCCCCCCCAAATACGCTTGATCCGGTTGAGATTTAAAATAAGATATCGGAGTTACGAGGTCCAAATATGAAGTTTCATGAAGATCCGATCACTCCTTCGTAAGTTCAAAATACGTCATTTTTCTTATTTTTCAGAATTACCCCCCCCCCCAATTGAGCAGATCCGTTCCAATTATGTAAATCACGTATGCAAGACTTCTGCTTATTTTTCCAACCAAGTTTCATCCCAATCCCTCCAATCTAAGCGTTTCCCATCATGTTAGGTTTCCCCACCCCAAACTTCCCCCAATGTCACCAGATCCGGTCAGGATTTAAAATAAGAGCTTTGAGACACGATATCCTTCTAAATATCAAATTTCATGGAGATCCAATCACCCGTTCGTAAGTTAAAAATACCTCATTTTTTCTAATTTTTCAGAATTAACCCCACCCCCACTACCCCAAAGAGAGCGGATCCGTTCTGGTTATGTCAATCATGTATCTAGGACTCGTGTTTTTTTTTCCACCAAGTTTCATCCCGATCCCTCCCCACTCTAAGTGTTTTCCAATTTTTAGGTTTCTCCCTCCCAACTCCCCCCCCCCCAATGTCACCAGATCCGGTCGGGTTTAAAATAAGAGCTCTGATCCACGATATCCTTCTAAATATCAAATTTCATTGAGATCCGATCACCCGTTCGTAAGTTAAAAATACCTCCTTTTTTTTTATTTTTCAGAAATACCCCCCACCCCCCAACTACCCCAAAGAGAGCGGATCCGTTCTGGTTATGTCAATCATGTATCTAGGACTCGTGTTTTTTTTTCCACCAAGTTTCATCCCGATCCCTCCCCACTCTAAGTGTTTTCCAATTTTTAGGTTTCTCCCTCCCAACTCCCCCCCCCCCCCCAATGTCACCAGATCCGGTCGGGTTTAAAATAAGAGCTCTGATCCACGATATCCTTCTAAATATCAAATTTCATTGAGATCCGATCACCCGTTCGTAAGTTAAAAATACCTCCTTTTTTTTTATTTTTCAGAAATACCCCCCACCCCCCAACTACCCAAAAGAGAGCGGATCCGTTCCGTTTATGTCAATCATCTATCTAGGACTTGTGTTTATTTTTCCCACCATGTTTCATCCCGATCCCTCCACTCTAAGTGTTTTCCAAGTTTTAGGTTTCCCCCTCCCAACTCCCCGCCCCATCACCAGATCCGGTCTGGTGATGGGTGATGGTTATGTCAATCATCAATCTGGGACTTGCGCTTATTTTTCCCATCAAGTTTCATCCCGATCCCTCCACTCTAAGTGGTTTTTAGATTTTAGATCCAAGATTTTAGGTTTCCCCCCCTCCAACTCCCCCAATGTCATCAGACCCAGTCGGGATTTAAAATAAGAGCTCTGAGACACAATATCATTCCAAACATCAAATTTCATTAAGATCCAATCACCCGCTCATAAGTTAAAAATACTTCATTTTTTCCATTTTTTCCGAATTAACCGGCCCCTACCCCCCCCCAGATGGTCAAATCGGGAAAAAGACTATTTCTAATTTAATCTGGTCGGGTCCATAATACGCTTGCCAAATTTCATCGTCCTAGCTTACCTGGAAGTGCCTAAAGTAGCAAAACCGGGACTTTAGGTTTTCCCCCTCCAACTCCCCCCAATGTCATCAGATCCGGTCGGGATTTAAAATATGAGCTCTGAGACACAATATCATTGCAAACGTCAAATTTCATTAAGATGCAATCACCCGCTGATAAGTTAAAAATACTTCATTTTTCTATTTTTTGCGAATTAACCGAGCCCCCACTCCCCCCAGATGGTCAAATCGGGAAAACGACTATTTCTAATTTAATCTGGTCCGGTCCCTGATACGCTTGCCAAATTTCATCGTCCTAACTTACCTGGAAGTGCCTAAAGTAGCAAAACCGGGACCGACAGACAGACCGACAGACAGACCGACAGAATTGGCGACTGCTATGTCACTTGGTTAATACCAAGTGCCATAAAAACTGTTAATCAGCTCTTAGAACATATCATTCGAGTAATCAGACAATTTTAGGAGTTCCATGTTGTGCTACCTGCCCTGCTTGAAAACCTTGCTGACACAGCATGCATATTATATATGCTGTAGCCTATGTCTATTGAATAGACATCGCATTGCTTAACAATTAGTACGAGATTATACGCTTTCTTTATTTTAAGCTGGCCTCCCGTTTACTTTTTGAACTGTTGACACATTTAAGATCCTTAATCAGTTTTAACAAAAATTGCTCTGGGAGTTCCTGTTGGTGTTGGGAAAGCTTGCTAATGGGATTTTTATATTTGAGACGATGAGCGACGCCGAGTTGCAAAATGATTTTTAAGATTCCAATTCCCCTTAATTCCATTGCGTGTTAATAGTGCAACAATATTATTCAAACATTACTTAACGAACAACAGGGTAACAGGTCAAATATTGTATCAAGGTTTGTGTTTTCCATCTGAGTTACAACAACATGCAATTAAATGAGCTAAAGATTCGGAATCCATGTGTAAATTATTTTTAACCTACGTTTGCTTGACTATGTTCACAGGTTACATTTGACAGTGTAAGACGCATAAGTCTTATTGTTACGAAATGTTACGCATTTCGCACTTACGCATAAGTTACGAAAATGAGCTAGGTCCAGGATGTGAAGTGACCCAGTGCAAACACAGGCTAAGTCCTGAGTAGATCCTAGCGCAAGCCAATTCATAACTCACTTCAGAGGGCGCTAGGTCAAGACTCGGTTCGAAAGCAAGTTTCAAGCTACAGAATGCATTGGTATGAAAATAGACTCAGTTCTGTTTTCAGTCTTAGTTCAGTGCATAAATTAGCTGAGGCTTGACTCAGTGCTTTCACTTTCCCCGAATTTTCGGGGATTTCCCAGAAAATCTAGAAAAATCCCCGAAAAAATGATGTTCCCCGAATCCCCGAAAAATCCTCGAATTTCTTTCTTTCCCCTTGACCTACCCGAAAATAGAGCTATTGGAAGGCTTACTGTTCGTTCCACAATTTTAATACTGTTTTGCACCTTTATACTATGGTACGCTGGCGAACGTATGGTATTGAAAACTCCATTTTGCAAACCCAAATGGGAATGAAACAATTGGATGCGGATTCCTCCTCTCTTATTGTGAATATTGTAACGGCAAAAATGTTGTCATATGTTAAGGCTGATGCAACTGCCAAAGAAGAAGCTACGATTATTTCTAGACTTCCAATTTAATAGTAAGCCAATTTTGTCATACTCTTCTAATTTTTCTAGCTGCTTATCGTTTTTAAATCGCTCATTCCTATTTTGGTTTCGGAACACCAAAAGCAGAATACTTTGAAGTGATTTTCATTTTTTTTATTTTATATTATAATAGACCAAATGATTGATGATTTTGTCTCTATTCAGCATTTAAGGTTCTATGTAAATATGGCAGTCATCAGAGATAGTTCATGGTAACAGACTGTTACTAAGGAGCAACGTGGCTCAATAGCAGTGGCAGTTATTTGGAAGGGGAGCGGAGACGCGCGCCCCCCGCGCGAGGGGGTGGATTTTTGGTTGGGAACGTTTGCTCTGTTTTTGGTTGGGAGGAAAATTATTTGTTTAGTAACTGGTTTTCAATAAGTTTTTATGGCACTTGGTATCTACCAAGTGACATATAGCGATTGCAAATTCTGTCGGTCTCTCTGTCCCGGTTTTGCTACTTTAGGCACTTCCAGGTAAGCTAGGAAGATGAATTTTGTCAGGCGTATCAGGAACCAGACCAGATTAAATTGTAAATTGTCGTTTCCCAGATTCGACCATCTGAGGGGGGGAGTGGGGTAGACGGTTAAATCGGAAAAATTGGAAAAATGAGGTATTTTTAACTTACGAACGGGTGATCTTAATGAAATTTGATGTCTGGGAGGAAATTGTGTATCAGAGCTGTTATTTTAATCCCTATCGGATCCGGTGACATCACGGAGAGTTGGGGGCGGACCTAAAATCTTGTAAAACGCTTAGAGTGGAGGGATCGGGATGAAACTTGGTTGGAAAAATAATCACAAGTTCTAGATACGTGACTGACATAACCGGAACGGATCCGCTCTCTTTGGGGGAGCTGGGAGGGGAGGGATAATTCTGAAAAATTAGAAAAAATGAGGTATTTTTAACTTACGAAGAAGTGATCGGACCTTATTGAAATTTGATATTTGGAAGGATATCGTGTCTCAGAGCTCTTATTTTAAATACCGAATAGATCCGGTGACATCGGGGGAGTTGGAGGGGAACCTAAAATCTTGGTAAACGCTTAGAATGGAGGGATCGGGGTGAAAATTGGTGGTAAAAATAAGCATAAGGGCTAGATACGTGATTGACATAACCGGAACGGATCCACTCTCTTTAGGGGAGATGGGGGAGGTTAATTCTAAAAAATCAGAAAAAATTATGTATTTTTAACATGCGAAAGGAGTGATCGTATCTTAATGAATTTTGATATTTAGAAGGACATCGTGACTCAGAGCTCTTATTTTAAATCCCGACGGGCATTAAGCCTCTGATTTTCCTTTTAAATAAATCTATTGATTCTTAGAATTTTGTTAGAGCTCATACCATATGAGCTCTTGGCTCTTCTGACCTCTTCACAAGCGTCATATAAGCTCTTTGCTCTTGTTATAACTTACTATTTTTGTATCAATATTTTTATACCATTTCAATTTCAACAGCTTTATTAGAACTTTAACCCTAACCAGGTTTTGGATTTGATGACGACCCTTTCCACTACCTACTTACGGCGTATAGTGGTCGAGGTTCCCTTTAAATTGCAGGCATTTATTTGTTCTCAAGTTTATCAGAGCAACCTTTTATGCGCCCCCCCCCCTAAAGAAAATCCTGGATCTGCCCTTGCTCATAGTAATTGAAACTCTAAAAAACAACAGACATATCAAAAGGATTGACTTATTATGCTGGTACGAAATATATAAGATACTTTAAGTCCAGTGTTACTCTTCAAAGACTACAAGCCTGAGAAAATTTGCTTAATTTTTGAAAAAAGGGGAAAACACTCCTTAACGACAATAAGAGCATCAGGTTCAGCGTATCAGAGAACGCAACTGAATAGGGCTAAAGCTCCTATCTGCAAAAATGAGGACTTTCCCAGAAAATGTATTTTTCCATGAGGATGGCAACTATGCCCCTTCTGCGCCCTTCCCCCCTAGCTCGTTTGATCAAAATTTAGAGATACCGTAGCTATTTTGTTCAGCATAGTTGAGAGACCCAATAACTTTGCCTTTGGAGTTAATTTGACCTCCCACAGAACCAGGGGAAAGGCCTTGAAAATATATAATTTGCCCATTGTTTACGCATAATATCTACTATTTGGAAGTATGCATTCTTTTTTCGGGTAAAGGGTGGAACTTTCTGCTGGAGGATTTTCCGCAGAGAGAATTTTCCATTTGGAAGCATATTTCAGGGGGACAAAATTTTTAGGGGAAATTTTACACTGGGGGGATTGGCCTGAATTCCTAAACAAAATTCTTTTTATTTATTTTATACTTTTCTTTGTAAACCTAATTTTACGCGTGGAGATGTTAAGTGTAATAGTTCGAGATAAATTTTTAATGGTATTGAATTGTCTAGACTATTTTTCCGGGGAGAGGAATAATTATTCCTTGGAGGTGGAGCTGGACTTTCTGGCATTAAAAAAAACGTTTGGAATAAAATAAGTTTTTTTTTCTGTCTGAAATTACACCTAAGGAGCAACACTAAAATGAACAAAATATATTATAAATATGAAGGAGATTGCCCCCTCTTTCTTTACGCTTAAATTTGAATTTAATCTCGATTCTGTAAGAACGACTCCCGAAACATAATTGTAGTTTAAACAGAACAATGAGAAGCTTAAGTACTAAAAAACTTCAGCGTGAATAGTGGGGTGTTCAGAGGAGGCAATACCAATTTTATGTTATTGTTTCTATTCGTTTTAATTTTTACTTTTGCTCCTTGCTTTCAGATGAATTTTTTTTTATTAAATTCCTGGTTTAAGTTCATGTTTGCTTGCCGAAGAATATTCATTAATTTGGAGAAATAACTCCACTTGTTATTGCTGTGTATGCGATTGTTGCCTTTCTATACTTTATTTTTCTCGTCTTTCTGAAAATAAATGACATAAAAGTCTCGTTTTCGGGCTAAGAGAATAAAGCAGCAAAGATAATATAAAGCCTAAACCAACAAAGTTTCAGAGTGTAATTCAGCCTATTTTTTAGTTTGAACAGAGTTTTGAGGTTTTGTCCGTAATATCAGCAATAATCATTTTCAGCTATGGGTTCCAATCCCGTACTCTGGCTCTAAAACCTACTCTGTTGAAAATTTGATTTACTACGCGGACCCAAGCCCTACTGTAGCATGAAAATGAAGCTATAACCAATTATGGCTCCAAAATTTTTGGCGACAAAATTTCATTTTGAACTTGCCCCCGAATCTTGAAGACTTGTCCCCGAAAACTCCCCGAATTTTTAAAACTTGTCCCCGAATTTTGAGATTCGAGAGTGGAAGCACTGGCTTGACTGGATACAAAAATGAATTCAGTTTTGATTGTGTACAAAAAAGTACAAGCTGCGGAAATGCGATAATTCAGTGCAGTAACAAGCACAGTCCTTATTTCGTGCACGACGAGCCAAGACTGAGTTGGAGGATTTCGGTAATAAGGTGCAAAAAACGCCTCACCCTAGATGTGGTATGATTCGGTATCAAAATGAGCTTTTTACCGATTTGGTGCAAAAATAATATGAACAATGACTCGGTGAAAAACAAGCCAAGTCCATGCTGGCTGACTTGCATGAAATCCTACTGTTTTACACCTTGTTCAACGATTCGTCGCTTGATTAGGTTTGGCTCTAAATGGTCACTCATTGTTATAGATAATTACTCATGTACAACTACTTCTATAGAGGGGGACAGGAGCTCGTTAAAAAATTAGGAAGTTGAAAGTTTGAAAAAAAAGTGAAGCCAGAAAGGGGAAAAAATACCGAAATACTTGTATAGGCCATACTAAATGTGCAAAAAGAACTGCTTTTACATTTTCTGTTTTTCGAGGACAAGATAGAATGGTTCCCCTCTCCCTCAAATCTAGACGACACATTTTAATGAAAAAAGAGTTTAAAAATATGCTAGTCTCGTGTATTAGCTCATTTATTTTCGATGATTTCACATGTTAGCGCAACACCTGCAGGTAGAAACAGTTAAGTGATCAATTGCAGATCAATCATAGCACTTGTAAACATGGGGACGATCAAATTTGTGGTATGCCAAGTTTATAAATCCCGCTCGTTTAAATTCAAACCAGCAGATTGAAGAAATGAGGCTTTGAATATATAGAGATGTACACGACTGTGGACGAGTTTGCCAGGGAAGATTGGTTGTTAGTAAACTAGGTAAACCAAAACCATATCCTATACAAAAACTTGTTTAAGAGGGATCCTTGGCCAAACATTAAAAATAATAATAATACAACAAACTGTTAGCTTGACTAATATATTGTACAAGCTTTCGGTGAAAACTAAGTGAATTATTTCTTTTTCGTAAAATTAATCTCGTAGGAGAAGTCCTGTTAAACTAAAGCATTATTTTGAGCTTGATTTTTGATTTAGATCATTTACCTCTCCGTTTCCAATTATTTTCATATAAATTGTCTGTTGTTTTGTTTTCTAACGAAGTTTTCTTTCCCCCCAAGGTAATTCTTGTATACGCTTCCGCCTGTTCGGGGCTTCATGTTTCATTCATCACAGTGTTGAGGGTAAGTAGTTGTGTTCATTGGAAACGTCATTGGCGTCAATTCGATGCAATGAGAATAAATTCACTCTTTGACACATCAGTTAGGAACTGTAGCACTTTTTTTTTCTTTTTGAGTTATTCCAGTAAGCGTCTAGTTTAAGGTTAACCTACACGGTCGGAGGAGGGGGGGGGGGGTAATTTCTAAAAGGGCATGTCCCTAGTGTATACTCCAGTGAGTATACTTAAAAAGCTTGAAAGCATAAAAATGGATAGAACTTTTAATTAGGACAGTGAAGATTGAAAAAACAAATAACTTTTTATAGAAATGATAGTAAATGTTTGAATTTTTTGCTCCACATCTGACAGCATTGATCCAAGGGGAAAAACGAAGCTTAATACTAGATCAAAAAAATAATATAAAAAGTTAGAAACACACACAATTCAGAGGCTTACCCCGCTTTCTCAGCCTTTGCACGAAAGTGCTTGATCGCTCAACCACTCATTCTCCTTGAAACATGTGGGTGCTTTAAGTTTGACCAATAAGACAGAGGAAAAGCATGTGGTGGGAAACTCGTAGCATTTCCGTTACCGGGTAGAATATATGAATTAACTCGCTATTTGTCCTGGAAAAGAATAGTTTCTTGAAAATTCATAAGATTTCTGCATAAAAAATTAGGTTCACAGAGCTGAATTTTTTTATGGACAGCCCAAGTAATCTTTTTGTGGGGGAGATGGATTCTAAGATGCTAAAAATGTATAATTTCACATCACTATTTTCTTCCTACTTGTGTGAAAAAACGGTGCATTTTAAAATTAATGGGATTAATTACGTTAATGAGCTACAAAATTGACCTTACACGTGCGTATGTATGCAGTACAATATCTTAAGAATAACCGCTTAAATTTACAGGGATATCTCCCATGGACCTTGTCAAGGGGAAGAGTCTATTGGGTTGTTGCCCCAAGGGAAAAGGGAGGTATTACAAAATGCAAATAGGCAAGAAAACGGGATATATTCCTATTTGCTTTTCGGTAAAAACAAAGGTCCTGGTAGCATTTGCCCCCCCTCCTCCCTCTTGAAAAATTTTGTAGTGTTATATAAATCTTCCCAGCTCTCCGCTGCTTCTGCTGGGATGTACTTGAATGAAAATCTTCTATGCTACGGAAAAAAAAAATCTCTTTGCAGTAAGAGCAGAGTTCACCACCCAGCAGCACCCATCTTGAACGCTTAATCTCAGAATATTCCCAGGAATGAAGGATAATTCTCCCCCCCCCCCCCCCCGTCAAATCTCCTTCTATATGAAAGGTAACAAGACATTAGAAAATTTGGGTATGAAAATGCACTTTTTGAGGCTGCACGCCCGCAGCCGCTGTTCAAACACTAAGATCCGCCAATTTTTCTCATTATTAGCTGATGAGCGAGTATATATTGATTTACTTAACTTTATTAAGCCTAAATGAATCAACTTAAATGAAGCTTTATGACAAATGCCTATATTGAACGTTTAATTTGTTGCGACCACTTGCATCTTTCGGAATGAATGTTTCGCTGTGCGGAATTATTGTTTCTGATACCGGTGATTTCAATAAGTAATTTTTCAATATTTTAAATCGATTGGCTATCTCAGTAATATCAACCAGTAGCTTTTTCTCCCTCTTTGAGACAGATTTTTTTTGTGCCACAAAATGGCCGAAAACACCACTTTGGTGTGGTACAGTATTTTTGGATTTTAAATAGGGCACTAGAACTTTGAATTTCCACTCAAATCAGCCACATTCCAATTTTTTGGACCATTGGTCGGGTACAACCCGAGGCTAAGAAAATCAAAGAGTTTGAGGTAACGAACTGTAGTAAGGAGCGACCCGGCTCAATAGTAACCAAAACTCTAAAAAATTTAATTTTGATAACAATAGCTACATCAAAAGAATTGCATTTTAATGCTGATTTTAAATATATAAGTTTGATCAAGTTTAGTCTTACCCATCAAAAGTTACGAGCCTGAGAAAATTTGCATTATTTAGGAAAATAGGGGGAAACACCCCCTAAAAGTCGTAGGATCTTAACGAAAATGACACCATCAGATTCACCATATCAGAGAACCCTACTGTAGAAGTTTCAAGCTCCTATCTACAAAAATGTGGAATTTTGTATTTTTTGCCAGAAGACAAATCACGGGTGCGTGTTTTTTTTTTTTTTTTTTTTGTTTTTTTTTTTTTTTTTTTTTTTTTCCAGTGGTCATCGTATCGACCAAGTGGTCCTAGAATTTCGCAAGAGGGCTCATTCTAACGGAAATGAAAAGTTCTAGTGCCCTTTTTAAGTGACCAAAAAAATTGGAGGCCATCTGGGCCCCCTCCCACGCTCATTTTTCCCCAAAGTCAAAAGTAAACACTGGTCAAAATTTTGAGATAGCCATTTTGTTCAGCATAGTCGAAAACCATAATAACTATGTCTTTGGGGATGACTTACTCCCCCACAATCCCTGGGGGAGGGGCTGCAAGTTACAAACTTTGACCAGTGTTTACATATAGTAATGGTTATTGGGAAGTGTACAGACGTTGTCAGGGGGATTTTATTTTGTTTGGGGGTGGGGCTGAGGAGGGGGGCTATGTTGGAGGATCTTTCCTTGGAGGAATCTGTCATGGGGGAAGAAAAATTCAATGACAAGGGCGCAGGATTCTCTAGCATTACTATAAGAAAACAATGAAAAATAAACATGAAAACGTTTTTTCAAATGAAAGGAAGAAGTAGCATTGAAACTTAAAACGAACAGAGATTATTACGCATATGAGGGGTTCTAAAAATACTTTAGCATAAAGAGCGAGGTATTTAGGAGGAGATAAATACCTTGCTCTTTATGCTAAAGTATTTTTAGTAATTTCAACTATTTATTCTACGGCATTTCTGATTCAGGGGTCATTCTTAAAGAATTGGGACAAAACTTAAGATTTAGTGTAAAGAGCGAGGTATTAACGAGGGTACAAACCCCCTCGTATACATAATAAAAATATAAGGTTATGAAAGTTTGTTACGTAAGTTAATTCTTAAGTTACGTATATTTTTTACTAATAAAAACGTTCGTTAAAAATTAAAAGTTCTAGTTGCCTTTTTAAGTAGCCGAAAAATTGGAGGGCAACTAGGCCTCCTTCTCCACCCCTTATTTCTCAATATCGTCTGATCAAAACTAAGAGAAAGCCATTTAGCCAAAAAAAGAATTAATATACAAATTTCATTTTAATAATTTATGTGCGGAGAGCCAAAACCAAACATGCATTAATTCAAAAACGTTCAGAAATTGAATAAAAAAAACTAATTTTTTTAGCTGAAAGTAAGGAGCGACATTAAAACTTAAAACGAACAGAAATTAATCCGTATATGAAATGAGTTGTCCCCTCCGCAATCCCTCGCTCTTTACGCTAAAGTTTGACTCTTTGCCACAATTCTACTTTTTAAAACAATTAAAAGCTTTAGCGTAAAGAGCGAGGGATTGCGGAGGGGACAAATCATTTCATATACGGATTAATTTCTGTTCGTTTTAAGTTTTAATGTCGCTCCTTACTTTCAGCTAAAAAAATTTGTTTTTTTTTATTTAATTACATATAGTAATGGTTATTGGGATATGTTCAGACGCTTTCAGGGGTTTTTTTTTGGTTGGGTGGGAGGAGGGGGTTATGCGGGGAGAAATTTCCATGGAGGGGCGCAGGATTTCTTAGTATTTTTTAAAAGAACAATGAAAAAATAAATATGAAAAGTTTTTTCAACTGAAAGTAAGGAGCAGCATTAAAACCTAAAACGAACAGAAATTATTATGCATATGAAGGGTTCACCTCCTCCTAATAACCTGCTCTTTACATTAAAGTAATTTTATTAATTTCAACTATTTATTCTACGGCCTTTGTGACTCAGGGATCATTCTTAAGGAATCGGGACAAAGTTTAAGCTTTAGTGTAAAGAACGAGGCATTGACGAGGGGGTGAAACCCTTCATATATATAATAAAAACATACGAATATAGAAGTTTGTCACGTAAGGTAATTCGTAAGTTACGTATATTTTTACTAATAAAAAAGTTTGTAAAAAATTAAAAGTTCCAGTTGCCTTTTTAAATAACCAAGAAATTGGAGGGTAACTAGGCCTACTCCCCCGCTCCTTTTTTCTCAAAATCTTTCAATCAAAACTATGAGAAAGCCATTCAGCCATAAAAATAAATTAATATGGGAATATCGTTTTAATTATTCATTTGCGGAGAGCCAAAATCAAAACATGCATTAATTCAAAAACGTTCAGAAATTAAATAAAAAAAAACAATTTTTTTTAACTGAAAGTAAAAAGCGATATTAAAACTTAAAACTTACAGAAATTACTCCGTATATGAAAGGGGCTGTTCCCTCCTCAACGTCCCGCTCTTTACGCTAAAGCTTTTTACTGTTTTAAAAGTAGAGTTGAGAGAAAGAGTCAAACATTAGCGTAAAGAGCGAGGGGTTGAGAAGGGAACAGTCCCTTTCATATACAGAGTAATTTCTGTTCGTTTTAAGTTTTAATATCGCTTTTTACTTACAGTTAAGAAAACTTTTTTTTATTTAATTAAACAAATAAAACGCATCAGTGATCATTTTTCTCAGAAAAAATGCGTAATTTCGTATTTAGTAGATAGAAGCATCAAATCTCTGCGACAGCCTTTTTTCATATGCTGAATTTGATGACATTATTTTCACAAAAAAATTACTTGATTTCTTGGGGATGTTTTCCCCATTTCACGAAAATTGGGCACATTTTCTCAGGCTCGGAAATGTTGTTGAAAAATTCAAATCTATTGAATTTTTCATATTTAGAATCATCATGGTAATCCAACTCTGTTGATAATACAGATATATTGTTACCAGAACTTCTTTTTAGAAGCTTCAGTTACTATTAGCGCAAATCGTTCCTTAGTGCAGTTTGTTATCATAAACTGTCTGAAGCTAAGACACCAGTGAATAAAAAGCGAAGGCACTTTACAACGGGAGTTCTTTGAAGGGTGCCAATTCCATCTGACTCTCCAGGTGTGTGCCATGCAGTGGCGAGCCAAATTCACGATTTTCTTAGGAGGTGAGGTCAAAATTAATTTTCAAAATCTATGGGGGGTAGTAGTTTATTTTCAATTTTTTTAAAAACCGCAAAAAAATTTTTTTTATGAAAATACAATTAAAAGTGTGTTTTGAAATATAAGGTGGGCAAAAAATTCTAAGGGAGAATGGTCCACCCTCTAAATTAGTGTCACTAGTTTCAGAAAATAGAAAATAAAACCGATTTCAAGAAAAAAAACCAGCTATTTTTGAGACTTTCAAAGGAATTTGTTATTATCTTTAGTAAGAAAAATAATTGTTTTTGGGATCAACAGTTTTAAAATTTCAAGGGGATTACAACAACAGCGATTAATTGATGACAATGAAATAATTGCTCCAACAACACTCTTGGCGGTAAAGCCGACCAATGGCTGCTTAAAAAAATCACATTGACAAAGCAACATAAATCTAGTTTCATTATTATCACAGTACTTCGAGAATAAATATACTAATTTAAGTGTATTGGCTTTAATATAAGAGGTCTTCAGTTAAGACTGGAAGCTTTAAAAGTTTTACTTTACATTTACTGAAAGGCAATGGGTAAGTACATCAATCGCCGTAAACAGTCGATTAAGCTTGCGTAAAGCCCGAACTATAGTTTATAAGGAAGGTCGTGACTCAAAGGGAAGGCAGCCGTCTTAATTGCTAAAGGATTTTAGAAATTATACCACATTATTAACAACAATTGTTGTTGAATTATCAATAACAATTTGATGTGACACAAGTAATGCTGGCCGTTCTTAACCAAGTAAAGAAAAAAGTAAATTTTAATTGTTGCTTTATTAGAGGTGCGCCTTCTCAATTAAAGTCAACGATCCTGTGTTCCGCTCGATAACGTTTTCAAATGAGAGTTTCTCAGTTCTGCTCTAATAGCTCCGAAACTTCGCATGGAGTAAACAATTCATGGACGACCTGGTGGATAACCACAGAATTGGGAACGGAACTATATCACATCGTTCACTCGTAGAACAATTAATCTTTTAAGAATCTCAATCATATTGTCTTCAGCTCGTCGGAGTTTCTCACCGAGGAAGTTTCAAATTCAATATTTTTCGCTTTTTTCATCATTTTTCTCTGTCGTTACAAATACCAATTGGTTGTCGATATATTGCCAATATAATTATTATTATTTGGCTTTCCAGTGTGCATTTCAAGCATTACACACACTTTAATTTCTTGTGGGTAGTTGAGGTGCTAATATAGTTACTCTTCAATTCCTTAAAAATGTAAAAATTACCAGTCTATTAACTAAAGAATTTTCTGACGATGAAACATTATTGTACAATGTAACTGGCAACAAATCTCTTCACGACAGAGGCTCACTGAAATCTTGAGATTTCTATGGTTTTTCCTGTGATCCCTTAAAGTTCCCGTGTCGTTTATATTTTTCTCTGCGTTTTTAAGTCCCTTCTCATTCCCAAATAAATTCATTTGCGCAAGTCTTATTGTAATCATTGGAACTGCTTCAGAGATGTACTTTTCTCAGCCCTTAGCTTAGCGATAGGTTGCCCTAGTTTTTGTAGCCATATATTGGTCGCATTTGACTCATTTCTTGCTATAAAGCACCAAAAAAGCTCTTAAGGGTATTGTCAGTTAGGAAGTGACAAATTAGTAATAACCAATAGCTAAGTCTCTTGTCACAGGAAACCCGTTGAATTTGAGAAAGGATTATTTTACGTAATTTTTTCTTTCATATTTTATTGTTTTTTTAGTCAATAGCCGATGGTACATCGAATACACCTAAATTCTTTATTTCTCTATATTCATATGCCAAACCAAATATTTATGGAAGACCGGCAGGTTAAGTTAGGATTAATTAGTCTGAACAAAGCAATTGCCAAGTACATAAAGTCTTGTATTCTTTTTTTTTGTACTTTGAATCAACTTGAAGACAAGAGGATAAAAACATTTAAATCAGAGTTTTAATAAAGGTTAATACTAAAATTCACATTTCTTGGGTAAATGCAAGATTTTAAAGCTTTTAAGTTGATTATATAACAAAGCTTAAGTTGCTGTGCAACAAACTTTTTGAAGAGCTACTTCTGGATCTTTTGACCTAAGAAATATTTTTGAACAGTTCCGCAGGTTTCAGTGAGAATGCCATTTAGAGGGAGTCTTAAACTGTAAGCTTGATTGCGACTGATTTTATTTCTGAATATTGATAATAAACTTTGCTTATATTTATGGCGGAAATTACTAATTGTTTTCGAGCCACATTGGTAAGAATGTAGAAACTATTCAACCGACGAGGTAAATGATGTAATCAAATGAACCCTTTATTAGAGGGTAGGTGCAATGTTGATCGCCAATTACTGAGAGGCATGTTTCCGCTCTTGTGATAACCAAGTTTTCTTGAGTAGACGCTGAACATCTTCACTGCACCCAAGGCTGTTGTTAATTGTCCAGGCTGATAGTTATGGATCTATCCGCCTGATATCTACTAGCCAATCAGAATATAGCAAAATACTGGACATTGGTGCTTTCTCGATTAAATGCTGAGAAGGTATGAACACAGTGCAATATAGAAAATAGTATTTATCGTGGTTTCGTTGAAGATACTCGCATTGAAAGAGACTGACAAACTTAATGGATATAACATATTCAGACCAAGACTCCAGCGATTTTTTAGTCGATGAAAGTGCACTATCAGACGATGGATATGTAAAATATTACCATTTACCTGTAAGTTATATACCTTTACATGTCGTCCAAAACGAACATCAAACAGATACAGTTTTAGACTTATTAGACCTTAGTGGCTCTCGATTAGCCGATTATGAAATAAATAACAACTCCGTTATTGCATACGAAAAACTGTACTGTGAACAAGATAATGAAGATTATTCTCCTATCGGAGAATGGACTGATCTTACTCCCAAATACGACCAGAATAACGAGGAAAAACCAGAAAGCGGTAGAAAGCAAAGAAAGACAAGGGGAACAGGTGGACAAGGGGTCAGAAAACGAGTTCCCAGAACACCGAAACCACCACCCATAGAAACTATGCGTCGGAGACGCTCAGCTGCTAATGCAAGAGAACGAAGAAGAATGAACAGTCTTAATGATGCTTTTGAAAAACTGCGAGAAGTTGTCCCTTCACTAGGTTCTGATAGAAAGTTATCCAAGTTTGAAACTTTACAGATGGCTCAAACATACATAAGTGCTCTAAGTGAACTTTTGTCACGGTTCTGAACCCTTTCATTTGATATTACGTATAGACGCATTTTGTGTTTCTCTAGTCTTCAGATTTTACGTAAGGGAGTGTGCATTTTAAAGATCCGTGCTGTGAACATGTGCAATAAAAGTGTTTAGTTATGATTATTTATGTAATGCTGCCAGTTGAGTGACTTTAATAGATGAATTCGTCGTTTAAATACACTGTGTTACTGTTCATTTAAGCCTTTAGCTGCCTTTTATCATCAAATTATTTAGAAGCGCAAATCACTTCATTGAAAATGTAGCTAAAATGTTACTTTTTCTTCCTGAGATATCCTCTCAATACCTTTTTATCTTAGTTTTGTACAGCTAATTCCAACTTTTTAACAGAATAGTTTGCAGGCAGAAAACATTTCTAGGTTGCGAAGAGTATTTCTTCTGTCTAAAAATGTCGATTAGATTTCATCTCGCTTACTTTCTGAAGGGGAAATGATCCTATATTAGCTTTTAACTGTTCTGATCTTGCATAGTGTATTCAATAAGATCATTTGTTACTGCTCCGGCGTTGACCTACTACTGTTATTTCTAACAACTCACAGCTGCACAAAGCACCCGGAGGCAAACACGGACGCTTGCGCTTTTTTTTCAACCTAATCTATCCAAAGCTTCACTCTTTTCCCTCCCCGTGTATAGTTCCAATTTCTGATGACGATCAAATTTTTAATTTCTTCCCAGTTTTTTTTTCTATGCTATCTTTACAGTATTTGAATATAAATAAAGCTTTTGTGTATGAGTGTGTGTATGCGTGTTACCGTGGCACAAAAAGGTGAATTGTCTCTAGCATAGTTGGTGTTTTGTTCGCAAATTTAATCAACATCAAGGAGATTCTACTGCAGACAAATTACACTATTATCTGCCATTCCATTTTTTCTAGGGTTCTAGGAAAAAGAAAACTTACCTCTCATATAATGCCAAGGGAAATCAATGCACTTTCATTACATCAGCAGTCTTTTTTTCTTCCATCGCCACTGATATACGTCATCCTAGGCTATTCATCCTATTCCATAAATCATTATCTGCAATAGGTGATTCTTGCAAAGAAGTCATTATGGAATAGGACCGCATAAGCATATTTAAGTTATTGAAGTTGTTAAAAAAAAAAATGGTTAATACCGAGGAGGATTCTTCGTTTGCTAAATCTACCTAGTCACCCCATTCCCAACCTGATTGGCTTTACAGTGCGAAATTTCAAACCAATCGAAGCACCGGAAATTCATTGAACCACAATTTTCTTAAAGTGAATTACGTGTCTGTCGATCATTCTACAAAAAAAATTGATAAGAAGAATGCGGCATTTCAAGAGTTTTCTAGAAACAGAGGCTTAGGAAGGTTTTTTTAACGCCAGGTAGCATGGCTGTATCCAAGTTTTTTTTGATGGGGGGGGGGGTGTTTTACACAAGGATTTTTTCGGGGGGATTACCCAAAAAAATAAAATAAAAAACGTATAACAAATTTGTCTATATCCATCTTTGTTACGCTTTATGGGTCAGATTAGCATGTCGGGGGGTTGTAACCCCCTGACTCTTGCCCAGGAGGAATATTCGTTTTCTTACTCCCCCCTAAAAACGTGAGTCTTTCACGCAACGTTTCTAAACGGCGCCCAGACAGATGATAGTGTTCGGGGACAAGGTTACCCCCTCCTCCTAGCTAGGCCACCATCTGAAACATTAAAAAAGATGTGCTTCGGGATTGGGCGGAGCAAGGGTGTTTCCAGGCTCATTTGAAGAGACAGTGTCTTATAAACATAGAAAACCTATTTGGTTTAATACTATGTTGGTTGAATTAATAGTCCAAGCTGCATTTAATTTCAAGATATAAACTTAAGGTAAGCATGCTGGACAAAATGGAAGGATTGTCAATATATGCTATTGGAGGGAAAAGCAGGCCCATGATCACCTCTACAGCTCTGCCTTGCCCCTCACACTGCTGGCTTTTTAGCAATATTGCACCGTTTTTGAAAAGGTATTATTCAACATATCCAATCTTCATGTTTGGATGCCAAAGTAGGTCAGTAGTCCCTCCACCTACTTTCTCTTATTGAAATTCTAAAAGCCCATAGCTACAGTCAAAAAGACTTTCTAAAGAAGTTTTGGACCGTTTGCTGTTGCAGTCTTGCTATTGCTTGCGCTTGCTATTGCAAATCTCGGATCTGTACTGTTGGAGTACCATAATGAGGCTAAAGCCTGTTAAAATCCCCCACCGTTTTCTGACCTCCAAAGGATGGTAAGCAAGTTGAAACGTGTTTGACTAGAATCATGCAAAGATTCTCAGTCTGAGTGATTAACGCGAAAGAACTAGGGAAGGAGGCTCATCCCCAAACAACTTCCAGAATAATATAAAGAAGGATATTAATGCAGACCAAATATTTTCTTATTTAAATGCGCTTCTTAGCTTTTTGACATGGAACATACTTATGCAACAGTAAGTATTTTTCGTAAATAATTGGTAACATACTAAGCAACATACTTAAGCATACTAATAACATACTTAAGCAACAGTAAGTATTTTTTCATAAATAATTGGTTCGCGTAGCCTGGCATTTGCTTGAAGAATCCCCCCCCCCGAAAATTAATACTATAAAAAATAACTTCCCCCTCCATTGGCTGCGTTTTCGGCTTTATCACCCTTTATACCTGATTTCAGG
Source organism: Artemia franciscana (assembly GCF_032884065.1). Lineage (NCBI taxonomy): Eukaryota > Metazoa > Arthropoda > Branchiopoda > Anostraca > Artemiidae > Artemia > Artemia franciscana. Next base: position 26,923,565 of record NC_088872.1, on the reverse strand, counting down.
GGGCGCTTATGCATACAATATTGTTGCAACTTGACAAAAAACAAATAATCTAAAAATATTTATTAACATAAAAAGTTAACGAGATTGATTAAACAAAGCAAAAATGTTATCAAAATATTGACAATTTATGATTAAAATATATATATATATATATAAAAGTACATTCAAAAGTAGAACTCTCAAGAAAATTTTTGGCAAAATTATGCAGTGATGGAGAGCAGTTAAAAAAAAAGTTTTGTAAATAACTAATGGTATTTCTTACAGCAACATCCTGCATATCCTGTTATAATTGTCTTTACATCAAGAATCAATCAACTATACCATAAGAAACTGCGAATTTAAAACCCTGTCAGTTTTGTATGTATCATAATGGCTGTTAAATACCCAAAGAAGGGACCTTTGGATCAGGATCTGAACTCGAAATGCAGATAAACTTTGATATGTCTTCATTTCAGAGTACTAGCAGAGATAATCTTAAGTAGTCTCATTTTTATTAATTCTTTGGTATATGTAAATGCCTTGCTATAATTTCATCTTAAAAGTTACGATTCTTTTTTTTTTTTTTATCCATAATACGCATATATACATATATATATATCTGTATGCGTCATGAAGTTGTTTGTCGACTGACGTCATGTTTGTCAACTGATGAAATTACATACCGGGACACCGGGACACAAATGACGACCGGGACACAGGGAATATAAATGACGACCGGGAACCTCAAAGAGAAATTACAGACTGGGACACCCGGAAACAAATCACGACCGGGACACAGGGAATATAAATGACGACCGGGACACAGGGATTGTTCGAATAGAAATTGGGGTGGCACGAAGCGCCACCCCAACAGCTAGTAGGGAATGTAAATGACGACCGGGACACTCAAAGAGAAAGCGACCGGGACACAAGGAATGTTCGATTAGCAATCACCATCAACAAAGCCCCGGGACACAAATGACGACTGGGACACAGGGAATATAAATGACGACCAGGACGCTCAAAGAGAAATTACAGACCGGGACACCGGAAAACAAATGAAGACCGGGACAAAAATGATGACCGGGACACCCGGACACAGGAAATATAAATGACGACCACGACAATCAAAGAGAAATTACAGACTGGGACACCGGGACACAAATGACGACCGGGACACAGGGAAACAACAACAACGGGGACGCTGGGGGGCACAGGGGGATATTTACATGACGACGGGGACACAGGGAATGTTCGATTAGCAATCACCATCAACAAAGCTCAAGAGCAATCATTAGAATAATGAGGTATAGATCTGAATACAGATTGTTTTTCCCATGGACAATTATATGTTGCATGTTCAAGAGTCGGTAAACCTGACAATCTATTTATATGCACAGACAATGGGACAGCCAAGAATGTTGTATATTCGCAAGTTTTACGTAGTTAAAAATATATATACATATATCTATCTATATTCACAGGTGGGACACAGGGACACAACTACAATGGCGCGTAACGACTTACGCGCGCGTATATATATATATATATATGTATATATATATATATATATATATATATATATATATATATATATATATATATATATATATATATATATATATATATATATATATATATATATATATATTATATATATATATATTTATATTTATATATATATATATATATATATATATATATATATATATATATATATATATATATATATATATATATATATATATATATATATATATATATATATATATATATATATATATATATATATATATATATATATATATATATATATATATATATATATATCATATATATATGTATATATATCACATATATATCATATATATATGACAGTCTATTACTCAAACATAACGAATTAAAAATCTTAACTGTTAAGATGAAATTATAGCAAGGCTTAATACCCAGGGCTCAATAGTAACCGAAACTCTAAAAAATGGAATTTTGATACCAATAGTTACATAAAAAATTCGCATTTTAATGCTGGTTTGAAATGTATATCTTTCATCAAGATTAGTCTTACCTATCAAAAGTTACGAGCCTGATAAAATTTGCCTCATATTAGAAAATAGGGAAAAACACCCCCTAAAAGTCATACAATCTTAACGAAAATCACACCTTCAGATTCTGCGTATCAGAGAACCTTATTGTAGAAGTTTCAAGCTCCTATCTACAACAATGTGGAATTTCGCATTTTTTTTTTGCCAGAAGTCAAGTCACGGATGCGTGTTTATTTGTTTGTTTTTGTTTTTTTGTTTTTTCCCCAGGGGTAATCGTATCGACCCAGTGGTCCTAGAATGTCGCGAGAGGGCTCATTCTAACGGAAATTAAAAGTTCTAGTGGCCTTTTTAAGTGACCGAAAAAATTGGAGGGCACCTAGGCCCCCTCCCACGCTCATTTTTCCCCAAAGTCACCAGATCAAAATTCTGAGATAGCCATTTTGTTCAGCATAGTCATGAAATCTAATAAGTATGTCTTTGGGGACGGCTTACTCCCCCGCAGTCCCCGTGGGAGGGGTTGCAAGTTACAAACTTTGACCTTTGTTTACATATAGTAATGGTTACTGGGAAATGTACGGATGTCTTCGGGGTATTTTTTGGTTTGGGAGGGAGAGTTGAGGTGGGGGGGGGGGGTAGGTGGGAAAATTTTTCCATGGAAAAACTTCTCAATTGGGAAGAGACTTTCAATGAAGGGGGCGCAGGATTTTTTAGCATTATTTAAAAAAAAACAATGAAAAAAAAATATGAAAAGTTTTTTTTCTACTGAAAGTGAGGAGCAGCATTAAAACTTAAAGCAAGCAGAAATTATTACGTATATGAAGGGTTTACCTCCTCGTAATGCCTCGCTCTTTACGCTAAAGTATATTAAGTAATTTCAACTATTTATTCTACGGCCTTTGTGATTCAAAGGTCATTCTTAAGGAATTGGGACAGAATTTAAGCTTTAGTGTAAAGAGCGAGGTATCGACGAGGGGTGAACCACCTTAAATACGCAATAAAACATACGAATATAGAAGTTCGTTACGTAAGTTAATTCGTTTAATTACGTATGTTTTTTACTAATGAAAATGTTCGTAAAAAATTAAAAGTTGTAGTTGCCTTTTTAAGTAATCAAAAAATTGGAGGGCAACTAGGCTTCCTCCTTCGCTCCTTTTTCCTCAAAATCTTCCGATTAAAACTATGAGAAAGCCATTTAGCCAAAAAAAAAATTAATATGCAAATTTCGTTTTAATTATTTATGTTCGGAGAGCCAAGATCAAAACATGCATTAATAAAAAACGTCCAGAAATTAAATAAAAAAAACTAGTTTTTTTTTTAACTGAAAGTAAGGAGCGACATTAAAACTTAAAACGAACCGAAATTACTCCGTATATGAAAGGGGCTTTTCCTCCTCAACGCCCCGCTATTTACACTAAAGTTTTTTACTGTTTTAAGAAGTAGAGTTAAGAGGAAGAGTCAAACATTAGCGTAAAGAGTGGGGCGCTGAGGAGGAAAAGCCCCTTTCATATACGGAGTAATTTCTGTTCGTTTTAAGTTTTAATGTCTCTCCTTACTTTCATTTAAAAAAACTTGTTTTTTTTATTTAATTGATAAAAATGAGACTACTTGGGATCAACTCTGCTAGCATCCTGAAATGAGAAGCCCTTATATTGGTGCTAGCAAAGAGGGACCTCAACTGTAAATCATTGGCAAGAATTAGAATATTCTCCTCTCAGATTCTTCGTATTTATTGTAGTTTCATAAAATCTAATTTACAATATGCTTCCCCCGTGTGGCGCTTTGGGCACTGGGACACAGTGTTTGATTAAGTCTAATTTTCGGTCCTCCGATATTGAGTTAAAACGCCCATCAAGGAGGCTGTACTGCCTGTACTGAAACTAGGTAAAATTAAATTTAAGCGAGGTCAGTACGAAAAGAGTTTATTACTGGGTTTTGACGATGCTATGTATTTTTTAATGTGTAGACTATTTTCTATATTATATTTACAGTTTATTTTTATTACTGACTAGGAAGTTACTTGGGAATTAATGAAGCAACTTAACATCAAGCAATGTGGAGCAACGTGGATGAAGCAACTTAACATCAAAGCAATGAAAACATCAATGAATCAATGAATTAACATCAAAGCAATGATCAAAGCAACTTAATGAAGCAACTTAACATCAAGCAATGTGGAGCAACATTTGGTACAAAAAGGGTAGAGCAACCAAAACCTTATTTGCCGTTGGTGGAGAGCTAGTTCGTATGTGCAATAAATGTCCTACATCACAAACTCAAAAATACACAGGAAAGCTCTTCGTAGAAAGCTCATAATTTTTTTTTTCCCTCAAATTACATGTTAATTCAGATCATAGACTGATGAGATGGTTTTCCCTTTTTTATTGTTACACTTATTTACGCCAGTAAAACTTGTCTTTCAAGTTCCTATGAAATAATGTGTCAATTTCTACATAGTTCTGAACATCTTAATGAGATTCTGGATTCTCCTTAAAGGCTAGCCAAGAGACAGAAGGGCATTCATCATATGAAATCATATTCTTCTGCCCCAGGATCGGATAAATATATTTGCCAGAATTCGTTAGCAGGGCAATGTCACTAAAAGCAGGTTATCCGGAATAATTTATTGTGCATCAAATTAATTTACTGATTTACGCCTTCTTAAAATGGAATCGATAAAAAAGAATTAGGTTTAAATAAATCCTGGGGTCTTATTCTAGAGGCAGTGGTTTGTTTCCCAGTAAAAAATTGACGGCTACCTTCTTCTCAGGTAGTTGCATTTTGCTTTCTGATGTAACATGGCTCATGTATGGTAGATAGGGAAAAACGCAGAGCTCCTCGTATTAAATCGATCTGTTGGATCATGTAGAACAGAAATAGCAAAAACGCGCTGAAACCATACAATGAACAGGGAAAGATCAAAAGTGACAATGATCTTAGGGTAGGGCGCTTAAAAGATTTTTCAAGGGAATCCCTAGAAAAAATACATTCCTCCCCTTCCAAGTGACGGAGGAGAATGTAGTTTGAAAATAAAACATATTATTTTCATAATAGTACAAAGCCTTGAATATACCACATAATTTTAGTCCTCGAAAAATTAGGAGCCATTTTTGGTTTAATGGGTTTTCACGAGGAGAAACAGATTGCCTGAAGTCACTTTAACGAGTATTTAAAAAAAGTTTTTTTTTTCTCAAATGAAAATAACGAGCGACGCTAAAAGTTAAAACGAATAAAAAATTCTGCATATGAGGGGAGCCGCTTGTCAACTCCCCACTCTTTACGCTGAAATTTTATGGCGTTTCAGAAATACTTCTCGTTCCGATTCAATGGCCCCTGTGTTTGAGCCACCGTTCTAAAAAAAAAAAAACGGGACAAAATTCGTAATATATTAACAGGGGAGGAGGTCAAAATTAAGCATAAGAAAGGGGATTGAGGAAAGGGCAGCACGCCTTATTTACGGAATGATTCGTGTTCGTTATAGGTTTTAATGTTGCTCTTAGCTATAGTCCGAAACAACTTTTTTAATAGCATAATCTCAGTGCTTTTTTAATAGCATTATCAAGGTTACCCTAAATGCAAAAAAGGACATTGCCCCCTCAAATCCAACAAATTAAATCAAAACTTAACTGTTACAAAGCAATGCTTCGAGAAAAACAGCTCATATAGCGTACTGGCTTTTAAAAATAAAATGTCACAACCCATTTTAGAGTTTCGGTTTCTATTGACAAAGATTCGGTCCCACGAACTGTAGGCTCTCCTACACATCGACGGGGATACTTCTCTTCTTTCTTACATTCAAGTTTAGTATTCGTGTAACAATGTTTCAAGAACGATAATCATCCCTAAAAATATCTGTAATTATAGCCTATTTAAAAAATGTAACCTATATATAAAAAATGTGAAATTGTAGTAGATTTTGTAGCCTATTTGTTTTTTTTTTATAAAAGTTCTTCGTGTTTTGATATGACAATAAATAATATAAAACAGTTTATTTAAAGTAAAGAGCTATGTGCAAAGCCTTTCAAATCCAGAATTTCCCCCTCCCCCACAAAAAATTATCTCCCCCCAGGAAAAATCTCCCGGAGTATTCCTCCCAGATAATCCCCCCATATTCGCCGGGATAATTCCAGATGATCATTAGAAAGGAAATTTAAAATTCTTCTTATCTGTTAAAGTAAAACAAAAGATTGGGCCATAGTCGATTGGTATTTTCTACCATTTTCTGTCGTAAAGAGACAATTTTGGCCCAAAAGGTGAGATAAAGCCATCAAATGAAAATTTCGAGACAGGCAATTGATGATGCTTGCAGGTCATAAAAATAAACGGTTAAAATATACATTTGTTTTAAGCTGCATTTAACTAAGCTTATTCATTTGAGGCTGCATAAATTAAATTTAATTGTGGAAATAAAATCTGCAAATAAATTTGTGGTGTATAAATAAGAAAAAAATGTTTTATGAAGATGATTAAGAAGAAAAGTAATTACGAAAATGAATTTTCATATTTAAGAAGAAAAGTATGCAATTGCAGATTGCACCTTTTGTCAAAGCTACATTTATAATTCACTATTTTAAACGATATGCTATAATCAATTCACTATATGCGCTCAATCAACTCGTTCAACATTTTTCTTTTGTCTTATTTGGTTTTAAAAACGGTTCGAGTGGTCTGATTTTTGCAAAATATTTTTTGTATCTCTAAATGCAAAACTAGATGAAATTTGGTTTTGAAATTAAAATGCAACTAAAGAAATTTTTGATGCGTTTAAAAAATTTTATTTTGTGTACCCACCCCCCAACAGAAATCCTGGATACGGCCCTGGTCACCTTACCCTGAATGCGAGGCAAAATTTAGATTACTTTGCACGAAGAATAATTTGGAAACAACAATAAACAATTTTTCTTGATTTTCCTACTCTTCTATGGAAATTATGAAGTTTGACATGCTTCTTCTGAATTGCCAGAGCCGAGTTGTAATCCTTCCATAAATCATATTTCAGTCAGGTCTCCAAGTTTGCCTTCTGTTTCTATTAAGGAAATCACCAAAATTTTTGAGGGGAACCAATGCTCATGGTACGAGCCGGCATTTCTTTTATCTTGTGCGACACCAGTTCCCACGCAAGGCATCATTGCAATCGTTGAATAAGCTGTATAATTTGTAATCATTTTGCCGGGTCAGTTTGTTTCTTTTTTTACTTTGTTAATGCCGTAAAAATCTAATGAAATTGATGCTATAGCTTAAGCAAATTATTGTGAATAATGAACCGCATAATAAAGTAGTTAGTATGCTAAATCAAAAATGCCAACAAACCTAAATGCTCGTAATGATCAAGCAATTATCGAAATGCAAGTGACGGATAAGTGATCACCATAACGATAGCTCATGGCAATCATCTTTCTTTTGAAAAGTAGATATAGTAATTTGTAGCTATTAGACTAGTAGTTGAAGTGATAAACAGACGCTAGAACAGCCGACACCAAAAACAAATTTGATGCTTCTTTATTCGTGTACGCTAATGGGATAATGGGGCCTACGATTATTTTTGTCATTTTTTTTAATTTAAAAGGCACATGACAAAAATTATTTAGTCCTACCCAGTCTGAGATCAATTGGTCGGATTTCAGAATTTGTTGACGAAGGGCAAGCATTTACCTTGATTATTATTTACATTCTTATCTGGCCCATATCAACGCTGAAATAATTTTCCGATGACCATTTTTATTGGTCTGCACCAAATAAGCTGACGATATTCAACTACTTCCTGGTATCATTCATGTAACAAGATATACAAACAGCCGAACACTTCCTTACTTTTGCCTCAATTACTCCTCTCTCCAACCCTCTTTCAAGATTTAGCATAGATCTTAGCCATTTTTTATTTTCAAAAAATTCTAGTGGCTCTCCTTCTATGGTGATTTGAGTCAAGTGTGACTGGTTTGTCATAGTCTCATCTTTTCTGGCTCATGGACTCTTCGGCTAAGGTGTTTTTTAAACATCCATCACTTGATCTACAGGTATTTAAAGTCCTCCAGTCGGGCAGTTCAATTTAATCATGCTATCGGCACTGCCAAGATCGCGTATTAGAATAGGAGTATCACTTATTTGATCAGCAGCGACTCTTGGTTAGCTATTACAATTATGGTCAGAACACAGCTTAGATATACAATACACTTTAGAAAACTCCTATCTTGCCCATGAGAAGCTTTTGGTACAGAGCTCTGAATTCGGCGCCTCCTAGATCGTACTACATCACCATAGGCGGGAACGCAATTTTGTTTTGTTTGTCCAACTGCTCCGATCTTTTAGATTCAGACTGCCAGTTTCCTGTCTCCAGCCGCTAGTATCGCTACCGCTCACTGTGACCCAAAAATAAATCGAGTTTTCATAACTGTATTGTATATCTTAGCTGTGGGTCAGAACCTATTTTAACAACAGGTTAAAAACCCGGATTGGAACCAGGGTCGCCACTAGACCAAAAAATTTCGTAACGTCCAAACCCTTAAAACGTAACTTTTTCGTAAAATTTGAAAAAGTCTCTTTCAAGGCAGGGTGAAGTTAAAAGAGGGGGGGGGGGGGTGAAAAAATTGTCATCCTAATTTAAAAGGTACCTTTTTTCTATCTTAATTAAGAACTTTGAAAACTTCTCCTCCTCCTTTCTAGATATTAATGATTTGGAACCTTTTTTGCTTTTGCATCAAATAAATCAATAAAAAATCAAGTTCATTCGGGTGCAACTCAGCCTTTTTCTCGAGTAATTTTGAATGACACTTTGTTTTCACGCAAGAAAATTAAAATAAAACATAAAATTGATCTTCTTTCACCTTACAAAAAAAAAAAAAATCCTCGAGAATGTGGAGGGATGAAACTGATTATGCATAGTGTGCATTTGCTCAAGTTCTGAAAAGGTGTGCCTTAATTTTTTTTTCACTTGTAATTGATTTGGATGTAATTTAGGATACTTTGAAGAAAATAACAAGCAAAGATTACATTTTATTTAGCAAAATCTAGACAAACAACTCAAAGAGATAATCGTTTAGGGCTTAATATAAAACTTACTTTTTATTCAGATATAAGACATAAGATATTAGATACTTCTACAGCGAGATAAACATAACCAATTTGGGAAAATAGTTAACTTGGAAGTTTACTTTTTCCACTTTCTTGCTTTCCTTACAAGGGTATCCTAGATTTCTAAGGAACTTGGTCGGGAATTGCTATTCTGACATACATAAGATCAGAAACAGTTTTCGGATTGAGTCTATTGTGTAGTGGGGTCTTTATCATTTTTAACTCAAAAGTTAATTTTTGATACAAGTGAATGTTAAATTTGGATTCAGGATGCAATTTTGACTTAAGAGGTAAGTTTGAACTCTACTCCTCCCCCTCTAATTTACAAATATATACCCTGAATTGGTATATATAGGGGTGGGGTAAAGTTTATTTCCGACTCAAACACATGTTAAATTTAGATTCAGGATGGAATTCTAACTATAGACGTCTAACTAAACTGAGTCTACTGTGTCCTGCGTGTCCCCATGTGGCAATAGGGGAACGCCCTATAGATATGTAGGGTACCTCCATAGGAGGCACAGACCAAGGGGAAGCCTTGACCCTGGGGTCCATAGTAGAAACTGGGGTACCCTCGTCCGGGGCCATAAATACAGGTGAAGGAGGAAGAAGGCCCCTCAAATGAACACTCAACAGGGCCAACCGGCGTATCCAAGCATCCCATGAGTTACAAACCTTTTCCCAGTAATAGGTTAAATTGCATGATAACGAAGAACACCATCATGGGAGGATCCTCTTTAGGAGGACAACTGCGGAACGGCGTAAGATCCAGATCTATGGACAAAGGCCTCTGCAATGGGCTGCCAACTCTATTCCCATTTGAGGAGTGGCGCCCCTCAAAGAAATTATAGCCTAGTAACGACACAGCATTCGTAAGGGATTCTGATTAATGGCTAATTCTTCTGGGCTTGATCTGTTTTGACGGATGTTTGTGGGCAGAAAAACCTCTGCCTCCCCGTAGTAGTATAAAATTTGCAGGCATGAATATATAATGAGTCAGAGGTAATAGGCTTGAGACCGTCTATGCAGGATTTCGACTCTAAATGATAGAAGAGCATCGCCAAGTGCTGAAAACCATGAAGTGACCAAGATGGACCCTAGATTGCACCAAGCCTCCATTCATACTGGAGGTTCCAGAGACTTCTTGCTGTCTGGTTCTAAGCCGGCTTTGTGGACTTGAGAAGACATAATTTCAATGATTTAAAGAACATGAAAATTGGAACTTGGAATGTTACGACATTAAAAAGAGACTATGGTATTGACAATTTGATTGACAAATTCAGACGATTCGAACTGGACTTATTAGGAGTTACAGAAAGTCGTGTCCCAGGGGTAGAAAGCATGAAATTGGGTGATATAGAATTTGTTTACTCAGGCTGGAAGAATGGGTTACATAGATAGGGAGTAGGGCTCAGGGTGAACAAGGAAGTTGCTAAGTCTTGTTTAGGCTGGGAAGGTGTTAATAACAGAATACTAATTGCTCATTTTATGACTAAAAAGTTCAGGGTATCAGCTATAGTAGTATATGCCCCTATTGAACCGACTGATGGATATACTAGTGACCAAGATGAATTTTACTTACAGTTGAAGGAGCAAAAAGACAGGGTTCCAGGTAGAAATATGGTATTTTTACTAGGAGATTTCAACACCCAGGTCGGTAGAAATAGGGATAAATGGTATCCTAGCCTAGGTAAATTTGGTGTAAGAAAACAATAAAGGCTACAGACTTTTGTAATTTTATAGTTATAACAATCTAGTTATAACCAATACGGAGTTTGGTCATCAAATGGCCCATAAGTTGACATGGTACTCACCTGATAGCAAGACAGCAAACCTTATTGGTTATGTTATAGAAAACCGAAGACTGGCAGGATCAATACAAGAATGTAGGTAGACTCCAGGATAAGAATTTGAGAGAAACTTTCTAGGAACAATTGCTAATTGTTTGCTAAGCTTTAGAGTTTAAAATTTGACAATATGGAAGATAGTTGGAATAATTTTAGAAAAATAAATTGTGAAGTCGCTGATGGTGTCTTAGGGAAGAAAGTTAAGACTGCGGAATATTAGGAATATTAGTGAAAAAACTTTATGTTTAATTGAGAGAAGAAGGGGTTTGTAAAATAATTTTCTGAGCGACAGATCATATGAAAACAAAACGAATATAAAGAAAGTAGAGAAAGCATTAAAATATGAACTAGGATGTGTGAAGTGGAAGCCATGGATAAAATTGCCGAGGATCTGGATGATGCATATAGACGGCATAATGGTAAAATGTTGTACTGGTATGTTAATAAATTGAGAGGGAATAGTTGGTCCGGACTTGTCCCAGTTAAAGATAGGAACATGGCCACGATTAGTGATAAGGAAAGAGTTAAAGAGAGATGGGCGGAACATTTTGAGAATGTGCTAAACCGAGAAACAGTTACAGGAAAAGATATAAAGGAAAATGAAAAAGTTGGATATGAAGGAAGATTTGTTATGTGAGGAAGAATAAGCGACAGTACTAAAAGGATTAAAAAATAATAAGGCTCCAGATGATGATTGTGTAGTAAATGAGTTTCTTTAATATGGTGGCTCCGTGGTTACAAATAAGTTATTGAAGATTATGAATATGATTTTAAAAAAAGAGGAGGTACCTAACGATTTTTGGAAAATCGTATAAGAAAGGTGATAAGAATGAGTGCGTAATTATGAAAAATAAATTATAAAATAATATTTGAAAATTAATGTTAAGAAGGCTAAGATTGATCAGGTGAGCCGCTTCACTTACCTTGGTAGTATTAATAGCAAACCTTCCCTTTATACAGGAGGTCCCACGAATTTCTTGCTGTCCGATTCTAAGTCGGCTTAAGCGCTTCGGTATAAATTCGAGAAGATGCGTTGGTCCCCGTCCTGCATTGGCATTCGGGACAATTGCTTTTCCTGAGGCCAAAATCATCTCAATGATTTAAAAAACATGAAAATTGGAACTTGGAATGTTTTGAATGTACAAAAAAACTATCGCATCGAAATTTTGACGGACGAATTGAGACGATTCAAACTGAACTTATTATGAATTTCAGAAACTCATATTCAAGGGATAGGAAGCATGAGGTTAGGTGATGTAGAATTTGTTCACACAGGCAGAAAGGAGAGGGTACAAAGACAAGGACTAGGGCTCACGATGAATAAGGAAGCTGCTAAGTCTTGTTTAGGCTGGGAAGGTATTAATAATGGTATTAATAAATCACTCATTTTATGACTTAAAAAGCTGAAGGTATCAGTTACAGTAGTATATTCCCATGTAGAGCCGATTGACGGAGATACTCGTGATTCAGATGAATTTTACTTACGCTCGCAGAAGCAAATAGACAGGGTCCCAGGTAGAAACATGGCGCTTTTATTAGATTTTAACGCCCATGTCAGTAGAAATAGAGATAGATGGTAACCTAGCCTAGGTAAATTTGGTGTAGGAAAAGAAATTAGGTATGATTAGGATGTTCGTCACCATCCAATCTATAGCATAACTGAGAAAGATCGAGACAGTGGGCAACCCTCTTTGACTTTGTATTACAAAGTCAATCTTGAGGCATCATCGCCCGCCACATACATATATGTCCCTTCACCATTATAATCACTTTTCAGGATTACAACGAGTTGACACAGTGTTTCAACCTCATTGTTCATAACGGTTCTTCCTCCTAATTGCCAAAAACAACCTTGTCACCTTTTCTGCTATGTAGCAAGAGTACGAACTCCTTTCAATTGTTTGCAAATATCGTTGTTTGATCCTTAAGAAGACCGTGAAGCTTTTCAGCACTGAAGCTTTTTAATTATCCTGATGGTCATCAGCACTTGAAAAACATTGGACAGATTGGGCGATTAGAGTTGACATTATATTAATCACGTGAGGATACTACTAAAAGCTGGTAGAATCTGAAAATGGTTAGTGATACTTTAAAGCTCTTGAAAGTGTTCCCTCCAACGTTTAGCACGTTCTCTATTTTTTCAAAAAACAAAGCCTTATTTTTTTTATTCTTATTTTTAATGATTCAGATGGTCCAGATGTTCTGCCAGTTGATATCTTCGTGGTTTTGTCAAGTCACTGGTGCAAGCCTCATTAGCACTAATCCTGATCATGACCTTTTGCATGTTTTCCAGCTTTGTAAACTGTTTTTCGAGGCTCCTTTTAGGCTATAATAATAAAAAAAAATATCAATCGGCTCTATGATGTCATCCGACATCCGTATCTTCCTTTTGGGTTTCATAGCCCCAAACATTTCATTTTGACGAGTCAAAGGGATTTGCTGGCTTTAGGGTTCTACGGAAGCTTAAGTGGTGATAAAACCTACAAACAAAAAGGTTGTAAGCGAGTATATTTCCAACTTACACAGTTTGAATCACTCTTAAGGATCAGTTCAGGGTAATTTAGGCAAAAACTTCGTCATATGTTCAGTTTACTCTTGGTCTCCGAAGCATATAAAGAAAAAGTAAAATTGAAGTGACACCATTTGGAAATTTAACATGCCATATACTTCGCTCGTGACAAGCCCTTAACAATCAGGGAACGGTGATAGACCTAGACAAAGGACTAATTTAAGATGGAGGGTTAACAGGAGAAATTAAAATAAATAATCACACCAAACACAAGGATAACAGATATTGCAGCTATAGATAAATAAACGAATCCTTATGAAGAATCAAGTCAAACTTAAAACGAACAGAAATTAACAAAAAGAAGAGTATACCTCTCACCCCCTAAACCTTCTAAAGGTGAGAGCGCCATTTGCACTTCACTGAAAGCAAAATAAATTTTGAACATTTCCTTTTATATTAAAACAGTGAAAGATCGTTGCCGATCGTAAAAAGGCTTAGTTTAATCGTCTACTGAACGATTAAAAGTTTTCCAATTCTTGAATCTGAGCTTCAAACATTCAAGGAAAAATTGTCTGTCTTTTCTTGGACGAGTCAATATTAAGGGACAAAAACATTTTTTCGCTTTTCTAAATTGAATTCCGCTGTCCGTCTGGAAAGATTAAGTCCTGAAAGACTTAATTCGACTCCACCAGTAATCTCCATGATACTGCAGAAGTATGCCCGGGCCAATATATTTTCTTGAAGATGATACTACCACACAGTTTTTGACCCCTAAATCCCCTTGCTCTGGACAAAAATAATAAGCTCCCTTGCTAACTCCCAATAATTTGAAAGATTCAGCTCAATCTCCCCTTGTCATCCCATGTATGTTCTAGATGTAATATTTTGATAACCTTGACCCATAGTTTCTTCCACTTTCACTCTGTCGTCCCCCAAAACAAAATGAAATGTCGACTTGGCCCTCCAGCACCTGAAAAATTTACAACTCTTACCCCCAAGCTGTTTCTGAGACAGCCTGGGTACACCTTCCTGATGCAAAATATGGTAAAAAATTCGCATGCAATTTCTCTGGAAAACATATAGCAAATTTTCCTCCGTTTTTTGGAGGGCCCATACTTCAGAACCATACTTAAACAATGCCATCACTGAAGCTTCCAATATTCTAATCTTTAGTTTTCAGACTTATCTTCTTATTCTTCCAAATATTTCAAATGTGAAATAATATCTTGAGCCTTGGCTATTCTACTTTTAACATTCTCACTGCACCCACTGTCTTGGCAAATAATACTACCTAGGTAAGTGAAATTATCCACCTGATCAATTATTTGTTACCCCGCGTCATCTTTTCATCTTCACTTATTCTTAGCCTTAGTGACTTAGTTATCCTAGTATTTTCAAACATTTTTCTAGCACCCTGAACCGGCAAAACCTATAAAACTCATTTATTTTGCTCAAACTTTTGTCTAGGATGCTTAGATTATCAGCATAATCTAAGTCCAGGGAAGTTTGACTACCATTTATTTCTATGTCCTCCCATTACTTTTGTTGTGCTCCTTAAAACAAAAATTATTAAAATAATCCATACAAATGGGGATAGAACACAATCCTGATTAACTCTTAATTTAATACGAAACCAGCAACGAACCTTGTTTCATACCTTAACCGCGGCAGCATTATTCTCGTATACAGTGCTAATCACATTAATGTATTTGTCCGGTATACCATATAACAATAAAACCTTCGTCAAGGCTCTTCTAGCAGTTGAATAACACTTGTTCATAATCTATAGAACTATAAAACTAAGGTGTATGATGACTCAGACACTTCCCAATTATTAATCCAGGAGTGAAAATTTGGTCGACACATCTTCTACCCTTCAACACAAATAATTCAAACACTAAAAAAAAAAAAAAAAACAAATAAAGACGCATTCGTGATCTGCCTTCTGGGAAAAAAAAATTACAAAATTCGTCATTTTTGTAGAAAGAAGCTCGAAACTTCTATAGCAGGGTTTTCTAATTTGTTCAATCTGATGGTGTGGTTTTCGTTAAGATTCCATGACTTTTAGGGTTTTTTCCGCTCATCCATGTCAGTAAGCGCCCCCAGCGCCCCCACCAACTAGGTGTTGGGGTGGTGCGAAGCGCCACCCCAACAGCTAGTATATATCTATATATATAAAAATAAGTTGTCTGTCTGTGTGTCTGTCTGTCAGGTGACGTCATGTTTCTGTGTCGACTGACGTCATGAAGTTAGTTGTCGTCATTTTTGCTATGACGGTGACGTCATTAAAGATATTTAATCATGAAGTTAGTTGTCGTCATTTTTGCTATGACGGTGACGTCATTAAAGATATTTAAGACATATATGTTCACGTAGAAATCTATTAATGTTTAAGTTTAAAATGACTGATGAACTTACAATGGCAAAAGCCGATGAAGATGCTCAAAGAGTCTATGCCAAAAAACTTGCTGCTGATAGAGAAAGTCAGAAAAGAAAGCGTGCCGAGGAATCAAAAGAACAGCAAGGAAACAGGCTTGAGGCTGATAGAGAAAGAAAGAACAGAAAGCGTGCCGAGGAATCAAAAGAACAGCAAGGAAACAGGCTTGAGGCTGATAGAGAAAGAAAGAACAGAAAGCATGCCGAGGAACTACCAGAGCAACGCGAAAGCAGACTTGCTGCTAAAAGAGAAAGTGAAAAAAGAAGGCGTGCCGAGGAATCACAAGAACAGCAAGAAATCAGGCTTGCTGCTGATAGAGAAAGTAAGAAAAGAAAGCGTGCCGAGGAATCACAAGAACAGCAAGAAATCAGGCTTGCTGCTGATAGAGAAAGTAAGAAAAGAAAGCGTGCCGAGGAATCAGAGCAACCTGAAAGTTATCGCCTGGCATTCAGGTACAGCCCAGTCGATGATTGTAGCTTGAGTAGATGTGTTCAAATCGGGACAATGTCTAAAATTTGTCCCTATTGCAAGGCCTTGAAATTCAATGGTGAAACAATGGGAATGTGTTGCGCCTCAGGAAAAGTTAAACTTCCTCTATTGGCTGCACCACCAGAGCCATTGAAGACTTTCCTTACTGGAACTACGTCAGAATCTAAGCGTTTTTAGTCAAAAATCAGAAAACACAACTCATGTTTCCAAATGACGTCGTTTGGAGCCCAAATCGAAAATCCATATCAATTTATGTCTACTTTCAAAGTAAAAGGGCAAATTTATCATCTTCATCAGTGATAGAAATTCTGAATTGAATGCACGTTGCGAAATTTCTCCTAACGTTGAAAGGACAATCGTTTCCCAATTGCAACATCTTTTCCACGAAAATAATAATTTAGTGCGTCTGTTCAAAACAGCCATCGATTTGATGCCTACTGATACGCATAAAATTGTTATTTCCGCTGACAAAACGCCTCCTGGCCAACATGTGCGTAGATACAATGCTCCAACTATCGACGAAGTGGCAATCGTTATGGTCGGTGATCAGTTTTTACCTCGAGATATTATTCTTCATAAGCGAAACGCTTAGTTGTTAAGAATTGCTGAAACTCATCGATGCTACGATGCCCTACAATATCCTATCATTTTTTGGGATGGAGCCAACGGCTATCACTTTAATATTAAATTGATGAATCCGACCACTAACAAAGAAATGAATAAGAAATGCAGTGCAATGCATTATTATTCCTATAGACTAATGATTCGGCAGGATGAAGAAAATTATATTTTAAAATGCCGTGAATTATTTCACCAATTTGTCGTTGATATGCATGCTAAAATTGAATCAGAACGTTTGCTATATATCCGCCTGAATCAGACCAAGCTCCGCTCTGAAAAATACATTCATTTGCGAGATGCAGTTATAAATGACGGTAATACCACAGACGTTGGAAGGTTAACAATTTTACCTTCGTCATATGCTGGCAGTCCCCGTCATATGCATGGATATGCTCAAGATGCTATTGCGTATGTTCGTCTCTATGGTAGTCCAGATTTATTTATTACATTTACATGTAATCAATCTTGGGACGAGATACTGCAGCTTTTACTTCAAGGACAATCGGCGGTTCATAGGCATGACATTACGGCCCGTGTCTTCCGGCAAAAGTTGAATCACTGATAAACTATATAGTAAAACTTGAAGTGTTTGGGTCAGTGCGATGCTGGATGTACTCAGTGGAATGGCAAAAACGAGGTTTGCCACACGCACATATACTAATCTGGCTACATAAAAAAATTACTTCGAACGAAATTGATGATGTGATTTTCGCTGAAATACCTGATAAAAATGTCGATAAGGGGTTACATGATATTATTGTAAAAAATATGATACATGGACCTTGCGGTGCACTGAACGAAAATTCACCATGCATGGCCAAAGGAAGGTGCACAAAGCAATATCCTCGACTTTTAGTATCAAACACAATTACTGGCAATGATGGTTACCCACAATATAGAAGAAGATCTACTGAAGATGGCGGTAAAACAGCAATAATAAAGAAGCGTAACGGTACCACCATCGAAGTAGATAACCAGTGGGTTTTTCCATATTCCCCATTATTATCAAAAACATTTAATGCACACATAAACGCTGAATACTGTAACTCCGTAAAGGCAATCAAATACATATGTAAATACGTCAACAAAGGCAGTGCATGGCAGTTTTTGGCTTGCAGCCCGAAATCAAAGATTTCGACGAAATCGCACAATATCAGGCTGGAAGATACATAAGCAGTAATGAAGCTGTTTGGCGAATTCTTTCATTTCCGATACATGAACATAGTCCAGCTGTTGTTCACTTAGCGGTACATTTACAGAATGGTCAACGTGTTTATTTCACGGAAACCAACGTGCAACAAAGAGCCCTGAATCCATCGGATACAACATTAACAGCTTTTTTTCCGCTTTGCAAAAATGAATCTTTTGCAAAAAAAACTGCTGTATACTGAAGTGCCTCCGTATTACACGTGGAATACTAAAAATAAAGTATTTGAACGTCGAAAACATGGTAAGTCAGTCGACGGCCAACCTACCATCTTCAAAGATACCACGATAGGAAGACTCTACACCGTTCACCCCAATCAACATGAATGCTTCTTTCTACGCCTGCTTTTGGTGAATGTACCCGGTCCGACATCCTTTGAGTATTTGAGAACTGTAAACGGTACTATACATGACACTTACCGTAGTGCATGCCAAGCTCTGAATTTATTGGAGAATGACCAACACTGGGATAACTGCATCAATGACGCGTGCGAAACGTCAACCCCAAGTCAAATTCGTGCATTGTTTGGCGTCATTTTAACAACTTGCTCTCCATCAGCTCCTACAGAGTTATGGGAAAAATATAAGTCAAAAATGTCCGAAGATATACTCCATCGAAAACAGTTAGAGACGTCAGATATGACTTTTGATTTTACATCAGAAATTTATAACTACACTTTAGTTATTATAGAAGATTTGTGCGTACGTATGGCAAACAAACCTCTTCAGGATTTGGGAATGCCTTCACCTAACCGTATCGCTGCTGTTTCGACATGTGTAGAATTGGATCGTGAACAAAGTTACAGTACGAGTGATCTATTGTCGTATGTACAAAATAACATTTCCAAGTTAACGTCGGAACAAAAAGACATTTATGATACGATAATGCATTGTGTCGATAACAACGTTGGAGAAATTTTCTTTTTGGATGCGTCAGGAGGTAATGGTAAAACGTTTGTGATAAAACTGATTCTGGCATCAAAAAATGATATAGCGTTGGCAATTGCGTCGTCCGGAATAGCCGCAACATTGCTGCCTGATGGAAGAACTGCTCATTCCGCTTTGAAATTGCCTCTGAATTTGCATTCTACAGAAACTCCCACGTGCAATATTTCCAAATCATCTGGGATGGGTAAAGTATTGCAGCAATGCACACTTATTATTTGGGATGAGTGCACAATGGCACACAAAAAATCGCTCGAGGCTCTGGATCAATGCTTGAAAGATTTGAGAGGGAAGTCGAAACCCTTTGGCAGCACATTAATATTGCTTGCGGGAGATTTCAGGCAAACATTACCTATAATACCTAGATCAACTCCTGCAGACGAAATGAATGCTTGCCTGAAAAATTCTAATTTATGGGCACACGTAAAAATATTAAAATTAACTACAAATATGCGTGTCCGATTGCAAAACGATGACTCTGGTCAAACATTTTCAGATCAATTGCTGGCAATTGGAAACGGAAAGCTCCCAGTAGACTCAATTTCAGGATGTATACAACTACCTGCTGATTTCTGTAATTTAGTGACGTCCAAAAATGAATTGATTGAAAAAGTATTTCCGAATATTCTAAAAAATTATAAAAATAATAAATGGCTAAGTGAAAGAGCGATTCTCGCACCCAAAAATATAGACGTCCACGAAATCAACAATATTGTTTTGACCAAGATTCGAGACCAGGCAGTCCTTTACAAGTCAGTCGACACAGTTTTGGAACCAAATGAAGCGGTTAATTATCCATCTGAATTTTTAAATTCCATAGATCTTTCAGGGTTTCCACCACACGTGCTACAACTAAAAATAGGCGTACCAATAATACTATTAAGAAATATCAACCCACCAAAGCTTTGCAATGGCACGCGACTTGCCGTAAAAAAAACAATGGAAAACGTAATAGAGGCCACAATCTTGACAGGGCCTTTTGAGGGTGAGGCTGTTCTTATTCCTCGCATTCCCATGATTCCAACGGATCTGCCTTTTCAATTTAAAAGATTGCAATTCCCAATTCGATTAGCATTTGCAATCACCATTAACAAAGCTCAAGGTCAATCATTAGAAAAATGTGGTATAGATCTCAATACTGATTGTTTTTCCCATGGACAATTGTACGTTGCATGTTCGAGGGTCGGTAAACCTGACAATCTATTTATATGCAGCGACAATTGGACAGCGAAGAATGTTGTATATTCGCAAGTTTTACGCAGTTAATTTGTATTGTATCTATCTATCTATCTATCTATCTATATAAAAACGAGTTGTGTGTATGCATGTTTGTTTGTTTGTAAAAAGAGCGTTTGCATATGACGTCATTATTAGTACATACGGCTTTGTATATGCACAGACAATGGGAAAGCCAAGAATGTTGTATATTCGCAATTTTTACGTAGTTTGAAACACATACATAAATCTATCTATATTCACAGGTGGGACACAGGGACACAACTACAATGGCGCGTAACTAATATGGCGCGTAACGACTTACGCGCGCGGGGGGGCTTGGGGGGGGTGAAGCGAAGCGCCACCCCAACAGCTAGTATATATATATATATATATATATATATATATATATATATATATATATATATATATATATATATATATATATATATATATATATATATATATACATATATATATATATATATATATATATATATATATATATATATATATATATATATATATATATATATATATATATATATATATATATATATATATATATATATATATATATATATATATATATATATATATATATATATATATATATATATATATAAGTTGTCTGTGTGTGGATCTGTGGATCAGGTGACGTCATGTTTGTTCGCATATGACGTCTGAATTATTTCACGCTAATACAAAAGAAGAAAAAAACTAAAAAAGGTAAAAACTACAAAAAAAACTAAAAAGAAAAAAAAACTAAAAAAGCTAAAAAACTAAAAAAAACTAAAAAAAAGGTAAAAATCTAATAAATAAAAAAAACTGAAAAAAATAAAAAAAGGCAAAAACTACAAAAAAAATAAAAACTAATAAAAAAACTAAAAAAGCTAAAAAACTAAAAAAACTAAAAAAAAACTAAAAAAAGGTAAAAAACTAAAAAAAAAACTAAAAACTAAAAAAGAAAAAAACTAAAAAAAAGGAAAAAACTGAAAAATAAAAGAGAAAAAGAAAACTAAAAAAATATGAATAAATATATATAAAAATAAGTTGTTTGTGGGTTATGTCTGTCTGTCTGTCTGTCGACTGACGTCGTGTTTGTCCGCATATGACGTCTGAATTATTTCACACTAATACAAAAGAAGAAAAAAAACTAAAAAAGGTAAAAACTACAAAAAAAACTAAAAAGAAAAAAAACTAAAAAAGCTAAAAAACTAAAAAAAACTAAAAAAAAAGGTAAAAAACTAAAAACTAAAAAAAAACTGAAAAAACTAAAAAAAGGCAAAAACTAAAAAAAAAACTAAAAACTAATAAAAAAACTAAAAAAGCTAAAAAACTAAAAAAACCAAAAAACTAAAAAAAGGTAAAAAACAAAAAAAAACTAAAAATTAAAAAAGAAAAAACTAAAAAAAAGGAAAAAACTGAAAAATAAGAGAAAAAGAAAACTAAAAAAATATTAATAAATATAAAAAATATAAATATAAATATAATATAAATTAGCAATCAACAAAGCACCGAGACACAAATGACGACCGGGACACAGGGAGTATAAATGACGACCAGGACATAAGTAAAAAAAAAAACTAAAAAAACTAAAAAAATGGTAAAAACTACAAAAAACAAAAAACTAATAAAAAAACTAAAAAATCTAAAAATCTAAATAAACTAAAAAAGAAAAAAAAGAAAAAAGGAAAAAAATAAAGGAGAAAAACAAAACTAAAAAACGAATGTATATACAGACCGGGACACCGGGATACAAATGACGACCGGGACACAGGGAATATAAATGACGACCGGGACACAGGGACACAACTACAATGGGGACGCCGGGGGGCACAGGGGGATATAAATGACGACCGGGACACCGGGACACAAGGAATATAAATGACGCCCGGGACACTCAAAGAGAAATCACAGACTGGAACACCGGGACACAAATGACGACCGGGACACAGGGAATATAAATGACGACCGGGACACAGGGACATAACTACAAAGGGGACGCCGGGGTGCACAGGGGGATATATAAATGACGATGGCGACTCAGGGAATGGTCGATTAGCAATCACCATCAACAAAGCTCAAGGGCAATCATTAGAATCATGAGGTATAGATCTGAATACGGATTGTTTTCCCATGGACCATTATATGTTGCATGTTCAAGAGTCGGTAAACCTGACAATCTATTTATATGCACAGACAATGGGACAGCAAAGAATGTTGTATATTCGCAAGTTTTCCGTAGTTAAAAACATATATATATATATATATATATATATATATATATATATATATATATATATATATATATATATATATATATATATATATATATATATATCTATATTCACAGGTGGGACATAGGGACACAACTACAATGGCGCATAACTAATATGGCGCGTAACGACTTACGCGCGCGGGGGGGCTTGGGGGGGGGGCGAAGCGCCCCCACCAACTAGGTGTTGGGGTGGCGCGAAGCGCCACCCCAACAGCTACTATATATATATATATATATATATATATATATATATATATATATATATATATATATATATATATATATATATATATATATATATATATATATATATATATATATATATATATATATATATATATACTAGCTGTTGGGGTAGTCTATACGTCAATAGTCTACACGTTATAAATACATCTCATCGTCAACGCCCAGTATTGAGCTTTTTTCGCACTGACCTCGCTTAAATTTAATTCGGCTTGAAAACATTTACCTTTTTTATTTTTTTTATTTTTATTTCTTTTAGTTTTCTTTTTTTCCTTTATTTTTCAGTTTTTCCCTTTTTTTAGTTTTTTTTTCAATTTATAGTTTTTTTTTAGTTTTTTTTAAAGCCAAGGTTCGAACCTGGAACCTCTCGGACCTAGAACCTGGAACACAACGCTTTACCAACTCAGCTACTTCGGCTTGAATACATTCGTTTTTGAATTGGTATATGATGAAATAATTCAGACGTCATATGCGATACTAGCTGTTGGGGTGGCGCTTCGCGCCACCCCAACACCTAGTTGGTGGGGGCACTTTGCGCCCCCCCCAAGCCCCCCCGCGCGCGTAAGTCGCTACGCGCCATATTAGTTACGCGCCATTGTAGTTGTGTCCCTATGTTCCACCTGTGAATATATATATATATATATATATATATATATATATATATATATATATATATATATATATATATATATATATATATATATATATGTTTTTAACTACGTAAAACTTGCGAATATACAACATTCTTTGCTGTCCCATCGTCTGTGCATATAAATAGATTGTCAGGTTTACCGACTCTTGAACATGCAACGCATAATGGTCCATGGGAAAAAGCCTCACCCTCAAAAGGCCCTGTCAAGATTGTTGCCTCTATTACGTTATAACAGACATAACACGTCATTTGTGTCCCGGTGTCCCGGTCTGTAGTTTCGTTAGTCGACAAACATGACGTCAGACGACAAACAACTTCATGACGACATACAGCTCAATCCTTATAATGACGTCAGTCGACAAACATGACGTCAGTCGACACACAAACATGACGTCAGTCGACAGACAGACAAACAACTTATTTTTATTTTGAAATAAAAACTAAAAATTATTGCTCAGACAACATAAATATTTTTGATATTTACATAATAGCTTTAGTGGCTCTGGACTGAAAACTAAATATGCTAATCAAATTGGGAATTGCAATCTTTTAGGTTGAAAAGGCAGATCCATTGGAATCATGAGAATGCGTGGAATAAGAAAAGCCTCACCCTCAAAAGGCCCTGTCAAGATTGTTGCCTCTATTACGTTATAACAGACATAACACGTCATTTGTGTCCCGGTGTCCCGGTCTGTAGTTTCGTTAGTCGACAAACATGACGTCAGACGACAAACAACTTCATGACGACATACAGCTCAATCCTTATAATGACGTCAGTCGACAAACATGACGTCAGTCGACACACAAACATGACGTCAGTCGACAGACAGACAAACAACTTATTTTTATATATATAGATATATATATATATATATATATATATATATATATATATATATATATATATATATATATATATATATATATATATATATATATATATATATATATATATATATATATATATATATATATATATATATATATATATATATATATATATATATATATATTTTAGGACCAGGTGCCCAGCAGCTTCGCCGGGCTTAAATCAAAATCTTATACTCTTTGTGTTCAGATAATGCTATATTCTTTTATGGGATTTTTGACTAGATACCCATATTCTAATATGTTGCAGAGTAACAATTTTCGAATACCCGTGCTGAGAAATCTAGCAAAGTTAGTTCAGTTTTTTTTTTTCTCTCTTTTTTAATAATATGGTCAAATCATGCGGTTTTATGTTGCAATTAACAGTAAAAATGAATTTTTACTCTTTTATTTTTACAGATAATTGAAGAAGCAATTGTTGTTATTCGGAAATTCATTTACTGTGTATGAATTGCGTGCGAAAATGATTTAGAAAACCAGGAAAGAAAAATTATGGGAATTCATTATGCAGCTTACTAACCACATGGACATGCTTCGAGGCATTGGCTTTATAGGATTTCCTAGCTCGAGCCAAGGGTGGACACACTATAAGGGATTTTGGGGCCTAGGATCACTTTCGAAAATTTAGATTTTTTCGATAACTAAAAACTTTTTTCTCAGGTTTGATCGTATTAAGTCAGCAGTTGTGGAATCTCGGTATAGGGTTCAATCAAACGGAACTTAAAATTTTAATTGTCGTTTCTAAGTAAAGATGAAATGACACTTCAGCGAAGCAGTGGGTTTTACAGTTTTGCGGCGCAGAACAACAGTAATGACGCGAAGAAAACCAAAATACAATCGAGTAGAAATTGCCAGATAGTCAACTGATACAAAATTAGCCCAAGACTATCTATTAAGTTTGTAATACCATGTGGTGGTGCACTAGTCCATAAACAAGAAAAATATCTGTCAAAGAACCTTCTAATAAAACCGTTAGAATTATGGCTCGAAAAATAACTTTTGAGATTTCAAAGCTCTCCCTCCTCCTCCAAAGAAATTTTCATAGAGTTAACAATTTGTGAGGGTGAGAGGAATATTTTATGCATGGAATTATTTTGGCGAGCTTCAAAATTAAAAAGACAATAGTGTCGAGCAAATATTGCTATTAAAATACCTTCACATAAAGTATATTATAAATTCAAATTTCAGACCTTTTTGTGAAAGAACATCCAATGTAAATTATATGTAATGAGATTTTTCAAGAATTCTTCTAAAAATATGCTTCAGTAGAATCTGGCGTAATCCCCCCAAACAATTCCTCTCTAGAAAATTCTCTTCACATGTAAAACTGAGCCATCAAGGAGAGATTAA
The DNA here is from genome assembly GCF_032884065.1 of Artemia franciscana. Lineage (NCBI taxonomy): Eukaryota > Metazoa > Arthropoda > Branchiopoda > Anostraca > Artemiidae > Artemia > Artemia franciscana. Next base: position 26,897,796 of record NC_088872.1, on the reverse strand, counting down.
GACAAATAAAAAAAACATGAAAAAAGTAGCGATTCTGCAATATTCCATAACACATTTATAATATATGGTGTAGAACCGAACACTTTGTGGTAACACAGCAGAAAGGAGTAGTAAATAGTTAGTGTTAAGTAAGGAGCGATTCGGACCTTACTAAAAAAAGGAATTTCGATAACAATTAATACACCAAGAGAATTTTCCTTTCATGCTGATTCCAAATATATAAAGTTCAATAAGTTGAATGTTACACATCAAACGCTATGAGCTTGAGAAAATTTGCCTAAATTTGAAAAAATGGGGAAAATACCCTCAAAAAGCCAGAGATATCACAAAAACCACACCATTAGATTGGTTAATCTACAAAAAGGTGGAATTTTGGCAATTTTTCCTAGAAGAAAAAATCAATGATGTGTGATTATTTGTTTTTCCCCCAAGGATGATCGTATCGATCTGATGGTCCTAGAAGATTGGAAGAGGACTCATTCGAACTAAAAGTTCTCAGGCCCACTTAAAGTTGTTAAAAAGTTTGTGCCACTGGAAAGTCGCATTTGCTCCCATTTTATGGCACCAGATTACGATTTTGACCAATAAAAAACAAAGTTGCAGTCGATTAAAAATACTGGGATAGCCCCTCGTTTAAAAAGTATAAAAAATAAATATATATTGAGCTTCCCAATTGCGGAGAAAGTAGTATCAAACGGTTGAACATTCGTTCTTGAAAGTCACGTAATCCATACAAGTAGGCCAAAAGGTACTTTCGGAAAACTGTCCGATGAACACCAAGTGAACGATACCTAATATTATTTTTGTGAACGGGGTTCGATGAATTTTTGAAATCTTTCTTTACTTAAACTGTTACTTGCTTATTTGGAATAAGCAGCTCAGTCACTTTTAAATTTGTTTGGTTCTGAGAGCATGGCTCCTTATTTTTCAAGTTAAATTAGAAACAAAATGCCCCTTAAGATAGGAAAGTTGATACAAAAATTATTCAAAATCGAAACGCATGAGTAGCCTCAAGCGGGCCATTGAAAACCAGTCACGGTACAGCGACGCACCTTTATAGGTAGTTCCAGATTTATGAAACAGTTAGTTACTGCTTGATGGAAAACTTGTGATTTCACAAAATGAAAAATAATATTTTTATATCGTGTTTGAGGGAAAAAGAAGTGCTACTTTGGACGGAACCCCTCAAATACTATCTCACTTTATTTAGCGTGTAATTTAATTTAGATATGATTAAATAAGCTATTATAGTTTTGATATTATGTTAGTTTACATAGCACGAGGTCACTGGAGGCAAGTGGCTACGCCGGGTTGGGAGTAGATTGATACAGTGTATCAACGTGCCCCAGCATAATTTTCAAGGTGCTTTTATGTTTCTTCAATTCAGATGACGGTGCGAATGTACGAGAGGAAGACATAAAGAGGCAAAAATTCGATACCGAGCATTTGAAAAAGTATGTGAAACTGTTAAAAAAGATAAATCAGATGGCGAGGAACTCACAATGGGTTATGCTAAGCCGAGGCAAATACTTATTAATGAACTAGAAGAACAGCTTAGAGAATACGTCTCACATTTATCAAAAATATACTACGGGATGACCCCTCATAAAATTAAAGTACTAGTCTATGAGGTAGCTATGGCTGACCACACAAAATTATCAGTCCCCGACACCTGGATCAAACATAATCAGCCACACGACAAGGTTCAATTCTCAGCCGAGCCACAAGCTTCAACAAGTCAATTGTTAATATGGTTTTCAACCTCTTAAAGTACGTTATTGATCAATACAAGTTTAAAGATTTTTGGAATGTTACTAGGAGAGGTGTTCAGAATATCCATCGAGCAAATAAAATTGTAGCCGAAAAAGGGACGTGCCAAGTTGGAAAGACTACATCGGCTGAGAGGGGCCAGACTATGGTGATGGCCGTAAATGCAACCGGAAAACGCGTTCCACTGATGTTCACATTTCCCAGGGTGTTTTTAAGAAGCACTTTACTGCAAATGGGCTCTGGTTGCATTGGTATATCATACACAACAGGGTGGATGACAGTTGATTTTCTTTTACAAGTTCATGAAACGCTTTCATAACCCTGTTTGACCATCAAAAGACAATCCATGTCTGGTATTGTTAGACAACCATGGTTCTTAAATCTTTGTTGACACTTTTGTAGGGACAATGGTATTGTGATGTTGTCGTTGACACCACATATTTCTCACCACTTAGCACTGTTGGGCGTATCTGTCTTTGGGCCGTTTAAAAGTTTTATTTTGCTGCAGTAGATGACTGAAAGATAAGTAATCCAGGTAAGACTGTTGCAACCTTGCGATATTCATGGAATAGCCAAAACTGCTTTTCTTAACGCTATAAGGCTCTGATATTGTACCATACAACCGACAAGTATTTACAAAGATAAATTTTTGCCAAGCTTTGTCACTGACAGGCCAGTACCGGCTAATGAAGATATTTCGATCACTGGAACAGTCATTGACACACATAGCTCTTCTCTTGGTTCATCAACTTCGATCCCGGTCCTCCAGCCAACCTCATCAGGTGCCAGCACTATAAAAGCAATGTCAGTCCAGTAGACATTTACATGTTTCCCAAAGCTGACGAAAGAAAACCGAATAAGAGAAAAATAACAGCCTCTGAAGTCGGTAATTTTTATGAGCACGCCTGTAAAGGAAAAATTCAAACAGAATTTCATGAAAAAGAAATAAAGAAACTATCCAAGATTGACAAAGCAAAAATCCATAGGTGTGAATTTTAGCATTGAAATAAATTGTTGTAATCTACGAAAGAGAAGAAACTGATACCGAAAAGACAAAAACCAGAAAAAGAAACGTAATCTGAGGGAGAAGAAGATGCTCTGTGTTTTTTTTTTGTCTGAAATCCTATTCCAAGCCGAAACTTAGTTAGGATTGGATATGGTGTATCAAACAGTTCGTGGTAACGAACTGTAGTAAGGAGCGATCCGGCTCAATAGTAACCAAAACTCTAAAAAATTGAATTTTGATATCAATAGCTACATCAAAAGAATCGCATTTTAATGCTGATTTTAAATATACAAGTTTCATCAAGTTTAGTCTTAGCCATCAAAAGTTACGAGCCTGAGAAAATTTGCCTTATTTAGGAAAATAGGGGGAAACACCCCCTAAAAGTCGTAGGATCTTAACGAAAATGACACCATCAGATTCAGCGTATCAGAGAACCATACTGTAGAAGTTTCAAGCTCCTATCTACAAAAATGTGGTATTTTGCATTTTTTGCCAGAAGACAAATCACGGGTGCGTGTTTATTTATTTTTTTTTTTTTTTTTTTTTTTTTTTTTTTCCCAGGGGTCATCGTATCGACCAAGTGGTCCTAGAAGTTCGAAAGAGGGCTCATTCTAACGGAAATGAAAAGTTCTAGTGCCCTTTTTAAGTGACCAAAAAATTGGAGGGCATCTAGGCCCCCTCCCACGCTCATTTTTTCCCCAAAGTCAACGGATCAAAATTTTGAGATAGCCATTTTGTTTAGCATAGTCGAAAATCATAATAACTATGTTTTTCGGGATGACTTACTCCCCCACAGTCCCTGGGGGAGGGGTTGCAAGTTACAAACTTCAACCAGTGTTTACATATAATAATGGTTATTGGGAAGTGTACAGACGTTTTCAGGGGAATTTTTTTGGTTTTGGGGGTAGGGTTGAGGGAGGGGGCTATGTGGGAGGATCTTTCCTTGGAGAAATATGCCATGGGGGAAAAAAATTCAATGAAAAGGGCGCAGGACGAATCTGGTCACGTTAGAAAAAAACGTCAAATTAAGAGCTTAATATACAATGCTGGGTGTTCGGAGCCTCTCTATTATGGAGTATAATTTGAAAATAACACAACTATACGAGCGATAAAACATATATACCACAACCATAACTCAACTAACGAAAGAACTGCTAAGAGATAACACAACTATAAAGCGAAAACAGGCGAAAACTAACGGGAAAATAAACGAACTAAGAGGTGGAAGGGGCCCAGAGAAAAAATATAATCCTTTTTTAATTTTGAGCCTAACTTCCGCAAAGGAGTAATAATGTCAGAAGCCCCGAAATACCGAATTATTTTCTTTTCAAACAGTTCGTGGTAAGGAACTGTAGTAAGGGGCGACCCGGCTCAATAGTAAACGAAACTCTAAAAAACGGAATTTTGATGCTAAAAGATACATCAAAAGAATCGAATTTTTACGCTGATTCTAAATATTAAGTTTCAATTAATTTAGTCTTTGTCATCAAAAGTTACGAGCCTGAGAAAATTTGCCCTATTTTGGAAAAAAGGGGGAAACATCCCCTAAAAGTCGTAGAATCTTAACAAAAATCACACTATCGCATTCGGTATATCAGAGAACTCTATAGCAAAAATTTCAAGCTCCTATCTAAAAAATGTGGAATTTTGTATTTTTTGCCAGAAGACAAATCACGGGTGCGTGTTTATTTGTTTGTTTTTTTTTTTTTTTTTTCCCAGGGGTCATCTTATCGACCAAGTGGTCCTAGAATGTCGCGAGAGGGCTCATTCTAACGGAAATGAAAAGTTCTAGTGCCCTTTTTAAGTGACCAAAAAAATTGGAGGGCAAATAGGCCCCCTCCCATGCTCATTTTTTTCCAAAAGTCAACAGATTAAAATTTTAAGATAGCCATTTTGTTCAGCATAGTCGAAAACCATAATAACTATGTCTTTGGGAATGACTTACTCCCCCACAATCCCTGAGGGAGGGGCTGCAAGTTACAAACTTTGACCAGTGTTTACATATAGTAATGGTTATTGGGAAGTGTACAGACGTTTTCATGGGGATTTTTTGGTTTGGGGGGTTGGGTTGATGGAGAGGGCTTTGTGGGAGGATCTTTCCTTTGAGGAATATGTCATGGGGGAAGAAAAATTCAATGAAAAGGGCGCAGGATTTTCTAGCATTACTATAAAAAAAACAATGAAAAAATAAACATGAAAACGTTTTTTCAAATGAAAGTAAGGAATAGCATTGAAATTTAAAACGAACAGAGATTATTACGCATATGAGGGGTTCTAAAAATACTTTAGCATAAAGAGCGAGGTATTTAGGAGGAGATAAATACCTCGCTCTTTATGCTAAAATATTTTTAGTAATTTCAACTATTTATTCTACGGCCTTTTTGATTCAGGGGTCATTCTTAAAGAATTGGGACAAAACGTACGATTTAGTGTAAAGAGCGAGGTATTAACGAGGGTACAAACCCCCTCGTACACATAATAAAAATATAAGAATATAAAAGTTTGTTACGTAAGTTAATTCTTAAGTTACGTATATTTTTTACTAATAAAAACGTTCGTTGAATATTAAAAGTTCTAGTAGCCTTTTTAAGTAACCCAAAAATTGGAGGGCAGCTAGGCCTCCTTCCCCACCCCTTATTTCTCAAAATAGTCTGATCAAAACAAAGAGAAAGCCATTTAGCCAAAAAAAAATTAATATACTAATTTCATTTCAATAATTTATGTGCGGAGAGCCAAAATCAAACATGCATTAATTCAAAAACGTTCTGAAATTAAATAAAAAAAACTAGTTTTTTTAACTGAAAGTAAGGAGCGACATTAAAACTTAAAACGAACAGAAATTACTCCGTATATGAAATGGGTTGTCCCCTCCGCAGTCCCACGCTCTTTACGCTAAGGTTTTTAATTGTTTTAAAAAGTAGAATTGTGGCAAAGAGTCAAACTTTAGCGTAAAGAGCGAGGGACTGCGGAGGGGACAACCCATTTCATATACGGAGTAATTTCTGTTCGTTTTAAGTTTTAATGTCGCTCCTTACTTTCAGTTAAAAAAACTAGTTTTTTTTATTTAATTGTATGTAAGAGACCGGCAAATATCGCGTATAGAGATGATAAGACACCCTACCAATTTAGAAACTGCAACTCAGATATGGAAACAATGCAGTTATTCAGATTAGTAAATGACATAAAAAAGTTTAGGCTATCAAAGGGAAGAGCTATTTCTGAAATAACTTTGTAATATTTAATTTCAATTGTACTCAATAAAAACGTTCGTATCTTGATTTATAACCGTCTAATTATTGTGATCATTTCAAAATATAAATCGCCCTTACCTTAGTATCAACTTGCCCCAAACTGTTATCAACTTAACCCAATGTGGGGTAAGTCAGTACACTTTAAGTTGTCCAGTAAAAAAAAATTCCATTTTTTATTGCTTAGTGTGTACCAACATAAAAAAATGTGTTTTTGGAAGACAATGCGTGATCTTTAATAAAATGTTTTTATGGTGAAATAATGCCAAGCATGGCTTGGTAAAAAAAAAAAATGTTAATACTGTCACAACTTGCCCCACTCCCCTCTACTCAAGACAGGAAAAGTTTCTGATGTAGCCTATGCCTGGTGGACACGTTCTCGATCGAAAGAGCTAAACTGATATCCTGTACTATAGTCGTCGGCAAATGTGTCATGTAGGGGGAAAGTTCTAGTCAGTAAAACAGGTTTACTGGACCAGTTTGTTTTTTGCTAAGACAAAGGGATGATGGAGATGCGTGACTCAAATTAAATGAACATGATCGATGTCAGTCGATAAAGAACAAAAAATTAAGCAATTTGAATATGAATAAAACTCAAAAATCAGTCGGTATGACCAGCCAGTCGGTAAAATCATTCCCCCCTCAAACTTTTGGGTTTAGTGACGTTTTTGGTCACCAGACCAATTACACGGGAAGTAACTACTCGTACTTCTTTTTCCGAACCTGTTATCTGTGTGTACTTCAATTCATAGGATAACTCTTCTACAGTTGCCGTTTATTTCGCATTTTCAGATTATTTTCTTTAATATTTATCTTACTCTGCTGTGATAACTCAGCCCTCAAAAACACGAAAAAACAATTGACATAAATAAAATTTAAATACCAAAATACTACCATAGGACATTCTTATTACATTCAGCCTATATTTTGGAAAATAGGTAGGATATTCAAAAATTCTCTTTTTCTTAATTTTTTTTTATCTATCATGCTTTCTCTTTGGCTGCTAAATTGGGGGATTTTCCAAGAGATGATTTTCCACGTGGGGAAATTTTGCGGGAAAAATCCAGGCATACAATTACTTTGTTTACAAGATTTTTCTTTGATAAAATTCTCACACTTCGAATTAGTCGTATCGGTAGTTAATTCTAACCATAGAGCATTTATTATTGTAATAAATATATGGAATTACTCTGTGTTCTCGTTTTCAATATCGTTATTGTTTTATTTCTCAGGGTTTCATATAGGCTTATAATCCATTTTCCTTGCCGTTAGTCATCCTTGCATTATATTTATTATTTTTATTATTAAATAGTTCCATAACAATATTTGATAATTTTATCGAAGTCTGAATACTTCGAGGGGTTTGGGCTCTCCCCCTGAAAACGCACCTGGTCTTGAGACTGCATTGAAAAAATACTGACACGATTGTCAGCTCTCTTTTTGTTTTAAGGCATATGTAAATCAAACAAGCAAGTTTTTTCACCTGAAAGTAAGGAGCAACATTAAAACTAAAAAAAAACCAGAAATTATTCATTATACGAGGAACGCTGCCCCTTCCTCAATTTTCGCTCTTTACGCTAAAATCTTGAAGTTCTTTAAAATACTTCTAATTCAAAACTGAGGAAGGGGCAGTCCCCTTCATATATGAAATAATTTCTGTTCGTTTTAAGTTTTTATGTTATTCCTTATTCTCAGTTGAAAGAAACTTGTTTTTATTCTATTTTATCTCTTACCATTTTTTAAATAATGCCAGGAAAATTCCTTCCCTCCCCCGTGTAAAATTTTCCCTGGAAAATTTTCTCCGAAAACCTTCTCCCCATGGAAAATTACTCCCCTGGAAAATGTATCCCCTCTCAGAAAATATCTCCCTGAAAATTTCGATAAACTTCCCAATAACAAATGCTATATGTGAACGATGGGCAAATTGCGTAAATTACACCCCTTTCCCCAGGGACTATGGGGAGGGGGTCATGCCATCCCCAAAGTCTTAGTTATCAGACATTTTAACTATGTTAAATCAAATGGCTATGTCAAAATTTTGATCAAATGTCTTTGGCGAAAAAAAGGGTGTGGGAGGGGGGCTAGCTGCCCCTCAATCTTTTTGGTCACTTAAGATAGACACTGGAACTTTTATTTACAATCAAAGAAGCCCTCTCCCGATCTTCGAGGATTACTGGTTCGATGCGATTATCCCTGTGAGAAAAAAAATGATAATAAACACGCATTGGCAACCTTTCACCTGGGATAAAATGCCAAAGTCCGCATTTTTTACACAAGAGTCTGAATCCTCGGCAATACGTTTTTCTAATATGCTGAATGTGAGATTTTCAATCAAATCGCTTCACTTTTTGGGGGTGTTCAACCCCTTTTTCGAAAATCTGATAAATTTTCTCAGGCTCATAGCTTTTGATGAGCAACACTGGACTTAATGAACTTTATATCTTTGGAATCAGCACAAGAAAACTAATTCTTTTGATGCATATATATTGTTGTCAAAACTATTCCTCTTGTAATTTTCCCCTTTTGAAGTTTCTGTCGAGCTGGCCTGGAATTTTTGACCTTTCCAAATAAATGTTTACATACGTGCCTGCTCAAGGTTAAAACGTTTGCGAGCCCTTGCAATTTATTCTGTATCTCATCCGAATTATGAGATTGGAGAACCAAAAATGTCCAAGGAGTGAGGAGACCACACAACGAAACTCCCCAGGAAAATCAACAATATACAAAAAGGTAAAATGGCGTAACATTTGAGAAAAATATTTTTGCAACAAAATTTTGCCCTGCTCCTCGTAAAGACTCAGATGTATACGGGTTGAATAGACTAAGCAACGAATGGGTGGCAAGTAAAGTTAGTAAAAAAAATTTGTTAACAGCATATGAAATGATAATCGTGCACCAACTTAAAACACAGATGGCTTTCTGACGGTAACCATGTGCAAATGATAACTGCTTTCCTCGGTATCTGCCCCACCAAATCTTTCCAGATTTTTTGACATGCAAAAGATATCGCACCAGAGAGCACCAAAGGCTTTCTTTTAGTTTAGATGGCATACATTACAATTAGGATTTGAACAAAAACCCATTTAAATTCACGTTTAATAAGTATTTCTTTTAATAACATCTAGTTTTGTTTCTTTAATGAGTTGTTTCATCTGTTAATAAAACATCAGTTCGACTTGAACACGATATTCTATTCTTGATTGTCAGATTCTCAATGGGGCGGTGAAGCGGCATTTCAGCTAATTAGCATTACTGTCTACAATTAAAAATTTATAGGCCGAAAAACATTTCATGTCCATAAAAGACACCCAAGTGGTTCTCGTTTATCTGGGTTCTAATTTACATCAGTATTTCCTTATGTCCTGGAATGAAAGTAGCAGGCGGTGTCTTCATCTACAATCCTGTCTTAACATGTTTAAAAGATGTAGGCTGTGCTCAAGTTTATTTTTAAGCAACATAGGGATGTCTTATCCGGAAAAACCAAGAAATAAAAAATCAAATACCACTTGCAAAAATTTACAATGTCTTGCGGAGTCCTAACCGTGCCTACCCTACTTAAAAATGTCTTCTAGAGTCCTAACCGTGCCCACCCTACTTAAACTAGTAAACTTGTTCTGTAAGCTTCGTATCGAAAAAGAATAAAACAAGAATAGACTTCTCTCGCTTCCTCAATTTTAATCTTGTTCGATCTTGGCATTCTCCCTCGACAATACAGAAAAACAGACAACATCGAAGTATATGTCTCCTGCAATTTTAACTTTAAATTCCTGGATACAGATCAAAAGGTACTAAGTATAGAACATGGCCTTGAAATCACGAAGCATAAGATTTTAAGCTGTGGAACTTCAGTAACTTTACTTTGGTGTGTCCTGTGGTGGTGCAGTGGATTTGACCTTAGCTTGGTAATACGGGACCCAGAGATCGAATCACGCTGCAGGAATGCACTGCAGGGCCGACGCAGGGACCTTAGTAGTCAAGAAGCGTCGTTAATTCTTAAATAAAAAATAATTTACTTTGGTGTGTCCACATTGTCCCTTTAGTTCAATTTGTTCCCTTTGTTCTACTTTCCAGCACCCCTAGACGTGATTTAGTTCTTACTTTTACTTTTGAAAGTAACAAAGAAGAGAATGGCGAGTGGAACGAAGACAAATAGCAGGTAGCAAAAACCTCTAAATGCTTCAGGTAATGCCTGTTTTGGATATTATTCGAAGGATCTCATAGGGTACAATTTTTTTTTTTTTAGAAAACCCATTAATAGACTTGTGTTTACCTTTGGTACATTTTGTCCTGCATTTTGTAAAGGGTGGTTACAGCACTGCCCTTCCAAGGGAAAGATTTATTTCTATAAACTACGCCGGTAGAATGAGAAGAGCGTCCACCTCGATCGAATGCGATCCTCAAGTGTTAGACAGCCGATTTTACTCCTTTACTCCAGAAAACTTCTTCTTTCCAGAGGGGTCTTGATGCTTCGCCACCATGACACCGAATATGATGACCGCTTTAAGCTAGAGCTCCCCAAAACCCTTTTGCGACTTCTTGAGACAGAACAGGGCTAGCACGACAGGCTCTACCACCCCCAAAGACCAAATATTATCTTTTAATTTAGATTTAAATTTTGATGGGAATAGTTAAATACCTTTGAACATGTAGATGAAACGGCTTGACGTGTTTGTTTTTTTGCGATGAGCAAAATGATGCCATGGGCTTAAATGTTGTGCATTTACAATAGGTCGAAAAACCATTATTTGATTAAAATTCAAATCCAAATAGTCTTGGTATGAATATATATAATCCAGATCTTCAATAATTTTTAAAATGATTTAAATTGAATTTCCATCAATACGAATTGGATAATGTAACTTAAAATTGATTTCCTTTCTCCCGATCGTTGTTTACAATGCTTGATCTTAAAAAAAGAATACACCATCGCTGTAATTTAGGAAGTCCAGTTTCAAAACTGTATACGGCCCAGGATTCTAGTATCAATTATTAGTTTTTAGCTTATTTACCAACACTTAAAGGCATTTTTAAACCGATAACCTATCTTACCTTAGACCCTAGGACCACATGTGTCACCAGAGGCACCCAGGGCATCAAGGAAGCCTTCAGCTTTTTTTCCTATTCTAGTTGAATTTTGGCGTGCCGATTGTGTCGATCCCTCTGGCAGGACCAGCACAGTGTAATTCTGGGCCTTCCCCAACTACGACTTCCTGGTAGTTGCCAGTGTAAATCCGCTTTTGGGAGTCTCTGATCGTCCATGCGGAGGAGGTGTCCCACATATCTCAACCGTTTAAACTCTGATGTTTGAACCGATAAAAATTTTAAGAAAATCAAGGACAAAAAATCAAGAAATATTATTTCCCTTCACCAGTTCCACTTCCAAATAAATCTTACGAAGTATTGTTATAGTTATATATGCATTTGGATATTGTTCCATTGTTCCAACTATTTATTTTTTGAGAAACTATTTTCAAGTATAAACATAATATTGAAGAATTTACCTTATATAAAGGATATTTAATCTTCTAGTAGTGGCTTTGTTTGTTAATTGATTTGTTGTTGTGAAATTAATAAACCTTCTTCTTCTTCTTTATTACCTGAATTTATATTCCCAACTGCAGTAAAAGTAATTGAATGTTCCAAGAAAAAGGACAAATGTCAACAAGGGTCGGCTTATTTCCCCCGCGGAAAATCTTCCCTAATGTAAAATTGAGCAGCCAAAATGAAAATTAAGACAAATAAAAAGAACGAAGAAAAGTGTATAATTGAACAATAGCTAATATAAAGGAGGGACGATAGGTCCTTCTTCAGGAGGGGGGGGCTTCTAGATGCCTAAAAGATTCCATTTCAATCTCCAAATTATTTAAATCTTACTGAGCCTTCAGATAAATGTAGGAAGGGGTATGGAGGCAGAGTAGGAATTAATCTTTAATTTCTCTTGATTTACATTAAGGTTGAATGAGAGGGCTGCAGGATGATGCCTCCCTTCTTATTGTAAAAAATACTTCTGACATTTATTTTGAAGCTTCATTTAACTGAACTAATTTGCTTCATATTTCGTAGAATTACAAGCAAGTTTGGGTAAGTGCGTATCAACTATTATGAAGGAGGGTGATGGATGATTTTATTGGCGGTAGGGGGGGGGATAAATACCTCAAAAAGCACATTTAATTGTCAAAATTTCCTAAATCGTCATTGCACCTTAGCATTGTCATATTCATATATATATATATATATATATATATATATATATATATATATATATATATATATATATATATATATATATATATATATATATATATATATATATATATATATATATATATATATATATATATATATATATATATATATATAACTCATAAAAGAAATACACCCAACTTATATCTTGTGGCCTCCTTTGGTTACTTATTTGTTGACATGATGTATAGAACTGACCTGGAAGAGAGCCCAGTACTAGAGGGAGAATGTCAGCAGGAAGCCTTCATATTTATATCATATTTTCATTCTTATTTCAGGTTCCTTTTTAAGCGCTCTTCATGAGAATTTTTTCTTTACTATGTCGTGCTGAATAAGCAATATCTTGGAAAAATAATATGGCACTGATGATACGAAATAAGAGTTATTATTCAATAAATCAGATACCAGTGAAACGGTAAAGCTATTTAAAGTAGTCTTTAATTAAGCGAACAATATTTTACTTTACGGTTGACTAAGAGGTCCTTCGAATGAAGTGCTTTAATAGTCTTAAGAACTTCCAGCTGGGATAATAGCTCCTGCGACAGAATATAATTCACACAAGCACGAAAACACCAGTTTATAGCTGCAGTGTAAACACTGTATTAAGATGAGCCGACCAACCTTCTAATCACATATCTCACAAGAAATGACAGTTAGTGCTGAGCTAGTGCAATACAAGTAATAATAATCTGCAAGCTATTAAACAAATCCATTTTAAAAAGAAGATAGACTATGTATGAAACAGCGTAATTTTCAAGTTTCTTAGATTAATATACAAATTATCTTGATGTCAATTAATGGTTCAATCCGATTGACTTTCCCGTTTATCTCGATCTCTGGTAGCTACAAATCCTTAAAACAATATGTGTCAATAAGGCATCGATAGAGTAATAAGTCATGGTGGTATAGATGACCTTGAAAACCAATTAGTTATATAAATTCTATAAAACCATAGGATCGTCCAAAATCAAAATAAAATAAGCGCAACTCCTTTTCTGACAACTTACAGTTTGAAGTTGCAAGGTTATACAGAAATGATGACAAATACAGTGTTCTGAATCAGGATAGATACACAGCCCACACGTTTCTATATAAAACACATTAATCTAGACATATCTCCATCGATAGAATTCCATTTTTAAATTAAAATTCCACTTTTAAGTTTTGTGACATGGCTTGAGGCAAATTATATAGTTTACATGCAAAGAAATGCACGCAAACCCGTCTAATAACTCCTAACGACGCAATATGTTCACCGTACATAATTTTGTGCAGTATATGCATCGTTATGGAAATACCAATATGTTTTAATAAATGCTAACCTCATTCTTAGTTTTGTGATTAACTTATTGGTTGTTATAACCTAAGAATTTTTTCTTTCTTTTTACAGGGAGTACACTTTAGTTTTTACTTTTTTCCACTTGCCTAATTAGGGTCAAACTTAAACTATGAGGAGTTGTTCACTACAATAAAATATCATATCAAAAAATGCCTCTTCTCTCTCAAAAAGGATTTCATTTTGGCGTTATAAATGGAATCACTTATTGGAAAGTAAAGTAGATAATTTATTCTTGTTATTTTTAACAAGTAACGGTGATAGTTTGTAGGGGATGATGGAGAATATAAGCTTCACAACAAAAAATACTACATAAAGCCAATTAGAACACCATAGGTGGTATTCTTTTTCTCATTTCGGCTCTTTTCCCAGATAAAACTGTTTCATTTGTGTTCAAGAAATTGACTGTATTTGAATCTTATTAACAAATGCAGCGTGATGCATAGCAAGTTGCCTAAGTTGAATAATGTATATTATTTCATACTTAAACAATTCTTTTCATACAAGGATAAGGTATAAATTCATAAAAACACCATAATCATAGCCTAAAACCACCATAATCATCAAAAGCAACCTATCTGAAAATAAAAAATTCGGTATGGAGATGAAGATTATATCCCTGATTAAGCGCAAAAGGCTTTCCCGGAAAATTTTACAAATTTATTTTCGATGTTTTCTAATTACTCATCTAGAAGTTCCACTTTCTTATTGCTATTAGCTTTTGGCTAATGACTTTCAAGACGTGATACAAACCGACGTAAAGTAAAATTCTAGGTACAGCTAAAGTCTACTTGCCATTGCCTAAGTTCATATATGCTGTATACGAACTTAAAGATGTCATCATCACACTGGTTAGGGACAAAAAGTTTTTTCGCCTATTTCCTGGCAAAATCAATGCAAAGAGCTCCAAGTCCCCAAAACCGTTCCTTCTATACAAAGTTACCAGAGAAATAAAAACAATAATAATACATTGAAGGCTTGAGGTTCTACTCTTAGCACAACCTATGATATGCACTAATGCGTTAAGAGGGAAGTCCCGTATTAAGTGACCGTCTCTATGATGGTGCATCTGAAAATCACCTGCTATCACTCCAAAGGATCAACACATGACTGTTAAGACAAGCTATAGTGCTACTCTACTAACTGCAACAGGGCCCTGCATCAGATGTTACCAATATGCCTCGGTTACAAACTTGCTTTATAGATTTTTCATGAGCAAACAAAGAGGCAACATTAGACTTTGTTCTGGTAATGTAATCACGAAAATATTATCAATTATATATCATGTCTTTTTAACAAATTATTGGGTTATTTTTAATAAAAAAAATTTTTCATTCGCAAACACGATGTACAATCTGAATCTGCTAACTTTGCAACAATAAAAGAATTTACAGAAAGAATTTGGATCAGCTAATGATATCAGTTCAATTTATCTCACAATTTGGTTTTTGATTATTTCAATTGAAATTATAGTTACCACAAGCAGACTGAACTCGGATCCTCCATTCCTAAAAGAAAGTCACTTCCACTCATGTTGAGGATGTAATGTTGACTAATGTAATTAAAAAACTGGGTAGCATAAGGGATATTCCAACGGTTATCCACGAGGAGCTTTCAAGTTGTTATAGCTTATCAATATTTTTGGGATAACGCCTATTCAAAATTTAAAAAAGGTGTCTGGATATCAGCAGAAAAAAAATAAAATCCAAAAGGACAAAGTTTTTGAAATTGGAGCCCAAATTAGATTAAATTTCAGGTACTTTGGACTGTGTTCACCCTTCCCTCGTTTGGGGCTAATGCTCTAACTCTGATTACAAAAAGTGACTTGAATATTATTATTTTTTCTGGAACCTAGTAAAGGGTGGCACTACCGCCGTGAAAAGCAACTAAAGAGAAAAGGCCAAAGATACTCGAGAGACATGGGTGTATAGGCCGTCAAATTGACGCCTCAGAAGCAGAGTCTTTACAGGAATAGCTAGCACGCCTGTAGCCCAAACTTACGGTAGCTAGTTACAAACTGTGGGGTCCGTATTCCCAAGAAAATTATCAATTCAATGTTCTACAACACGGTTAGTTACTGAGGATGCAATGCTAATTTTGGTCGTGTTTAAAGATTTGGCTAGCATACGGGATATTCCAACTGTTTTCCCTGAGAAACTTGTCGAGTTTCGATAGTTCCTGCCTATTGTTTTTTCTGGTTGTATCTGCCTATTTATCTTTTTTCTGGCAGTATCTATCCTCATTAGTTTTCAAATATGCTCTTTGACAAAAAGATAGTTAGCGACCATAATGAGAGGATACTTATAATGTCAACAAAAAGAAAAAAAAGAAGACACAAATTTATGGTTTAGGCTCGAAATGGCTAAAGGGCTGATCGGGTTCGATCAGCGCTTTAGAAAACAAAAATAAAAGAAAAGGAGACATCAGTGCTACCCATACCAAAATATGATTTTTCTTGTTGTTCAAGGTGCGGGATTTTAAGCTTTCAGGTTTTACGTTCTTTCTCGAAATTCTCAAGATTGGTTCTCATAACTACAAATTTTAGGTATACTTGAATGAAAAGTACCATTTCCTAATAAAACTAAATGGAAAATTTCCGTCCTAGTCAAGCTTTTCAAAAGTCGCTTTTTAATTTCGGTTACTATGGGCCGTGCGCTCTTTACTAGGCCACAGCTACTGCTGCAACCATGATAATATTTGTTTAGATCCCAATTCTAAAATTAGATAATGAAAATAAAATATGTCATATTTCATTCATAACTAATCAGACAATTAGAATATTAGAAATTGTGAAGAGTTTACCCGCATTTTTGTCTATTCATTTACATTCAAAACTGCAAAACCATCCCATCTTATGTGAAAATGGCCTTATGTTCAGTAAAATTATCCTGTATTCTGTCATAATTATTTTTAGGGTTAAAACCAGATTTTTCTCGAAACGTATACAGCATGGTGCAATCCATTTGTCAAGCTTCAACTAGAAAACGGATGACAGGAATTCAGGCGGTGTTGTATGGTCTTTTGTAATTGAACTGTGCATTTTTTTTTATTAATTACAAACAAAATGGTAGCAAGTATTTTTTAACGAATCTTCTACTAAAAAATAGCATCAACTATAGAAAGTAAAAAAAAAAAAATAATAAAATAAGAAAAAGCAAAATATTTTCCAATTTAAGTTCTTAGCAATCAACCAGAAATCTCCACGCTAAAAATATTGGATGAAGTATTTTGAAGCTTGGAACCCAGGTATTTTATCCCCCTCCCCCTTTTTGTACTATCTGCCTATCAGGCCTACCCACACAGAGGGCAGTTCAGGCATTTACTTTTTTGAAGACTAAAAATTCTATTTTGCATCTGTTTGTGAAACAGTTATTTTAACCCAATCTATTCTAAGTTTTGCAGCCCTCAAATTTCGATTGTGTCAAAATTTCAACCCACAAAATATTTTGTCATATCTAATACTGTTACATTACCACTGGTTGCTTGATTGACCCAAAACTTAGCATTCGATAAACCTTCCATGACAACTGTAGTATCCTAATATTCTCACACTCAATTTTACATGACCTGGACGTTTTGGAGGATGAAATTGGAATACCCACAATTTCTTGCACTCTAATACACGGACCTAAAAGATATTTTCTCCACGAATTTTCTAGGACATCTTCAAACTAATCTCGGAGAACATCCTGGTTTTCCCTCTTTGCGAAAAGGCACGTTCAACTAAGATAAAAATAAGAAAAACAGATATCAAAGGACCTCTTGTTCAAACTCAGAACTTCCTTGTGTTTTTGTAGAGATTTAGTTCAGAGCAAAGGTAAGTTTAAATAATCTGTCAACTATTTAGGTTAGCCATACTTACTTACATCCTCCTACGCCTGGGGGCGCATAGGGGAGCGACGGTTGACCTCTGACTTGACCGATCTTGTGCCAAAGACCAAAGTTCATTCAAAGTGGTTTGGAGACTCGCTGCCAATTTCTCCAGGGATCTACTAAATGTGCTGCGTTGTCTTCCACTCCTTCGAATGCCGGGTGGGGTGCACAACCATAAATCGTATGGGAGGCGTCCTTCCCTCATGCGGTCATATGCTCCCAATACTTCCGTCTTCTCATTCTGATCTCGTCGGTCACCAATGTTTTTCGGTATGATCCCGAAAATGGTTTTTCGGTATGATTTTTCGGGCATTTGTTACTTTATCAGTCCAACGTACCGTAAAGATTCTATGCAGGCAATTATTCTTGAAGCCAAGTAGCCTTTTCTCAGCATTCTTTGAAAGGCTCTTGGACTTTCATCCATATAAAAGCACATTACTCCTAAACAATCGCAATTTCAACTTCTGAGAGTAGTATCCGCATCTCCAAATATTCTTCAGCTGAGAAAATCCTCCACCTACATACGCTATGCGTAGCAGAACTTCTCTGTCACAGTTCCCATCTGGGTAATTGTACTACACAAAGTAAAGCTTTCGAGCTTTACGCGGTCCACTAATAGTCACACTGCAGTCACAAAAAGGCTATTGGAATGTGAAGTAAACGATTGCAACAAATTAAAGATTTAAAATTTCGTCCTTTTCAGCTCTGAAGTTTTATCTATAGAATACAGAAGAAATAAATATTTAATGAATTCCACAAACAAAAATAAGCACATACATAAATTTTAACGCTCGTTTGTTTAATCAGACTCACAAACTTGGAGGTAAATCCTTGATACTTCGATTAAATCTTATACAAGTTTTTCTTCCATTTTTTTATGTCTCCAGTTTCCCTTTTGGACCTTTTATTTTTAAGCTTGTTGCTATTTGCTATAAAAGTCAATCGACTGCGCGGTTCAGTCAATACTGACTACACCCCATAAAATATACTAAAATAAAGCAAGGCTTTATTCCTTTCCTTTTTTTGCCGTCTTTTTGCAACTTCTTGAAGCCTTCTCTTTGTTGAGCAGCTTGCGACAAAAAAACAAAACAAAACATTTATAGAACTTCCGCAAATTAGTGATTAGGTTCCTCGATTAGTTTCAAGTAGGTCTTCTTTTTCACTTATTTACAGAGCTTCAAAACTCTGGAATAAACTGAGTATAGATATCAAGGAAATAGGTAGCTTTGGCCAGTTTAAGTCTGAATTACGTGTGGAGTTGCTCGGTAGGTATACTTTTGAAACAGATTAATTAAAATAAATTTGCCATAGGTTATTCATTTGTAATATTCATGTATTTTTTTGGTAGTTATTTTTTGTTGTCTTGGGGTAACGCAAGGTAATTTATTTTTTATGTTTTTTTATTGTTGTTGGTTTCGGTATATGGTCTCATTCTCCAAATTCTCTCATTTTCCATATTCTCTCTTTATTCTCCTTGAATTTAGTACAGCATCGCAAGCTTAGCTTATGTTGTGCTATTGTTAAGAAATGTTTATTTCTAATAAAATTGTTCTAAAAAAAAAGAAGATTGGCATAGTATCTTTTTGTGCACCCCTGGTCTTAAAATCAGACTTCTTGCGAAAAAAAAACATTTATGGGACTTTGAAAAAAAGACATCAGCCCATAGTCTTTTTTTGTCCACCCATGGTCCTACATAAAATTAATTATGTTATTTTAAGGCATCCTAACATTATAACTGGTCTAGTAAAATAACTAATTCTACACACAGATGATTTTGCCGGTGTAACTAATGTTTTGACCGAGTGTTATGCAATTACATTCTTCAATGTAAATTAGTCTGCACCCCTTTTTGAATTACAACATAATCGAGCATAGTATAGTAGAATCGTGACAGCAACTACGAATATCTTCCTAGTTTGGGTTTGGTGCATTAAAAAACGTAAGCTATTTGAACTAAGCTCATAGAGCGTAAAGCAATAAAAATACTATTTATTTAAAGTAGCCTAATTTTTCACAGTCCAAATAGTTATTTTAGTATATATTTAATACCCACAGCCGAAAAGAAACAAAATTATTTAATTGCGAGGACATTGTTTAAACTTTCATAGTTTACTTGCAATCAAACTTGGCGGACAAAAGCCGTGGCGATAAAATATATAAAATCACCTAGAGTGAACGAACTATGAAAAGCATTGCAATAAAAAATAATGGTGCAAATCTCACAATAATAAGACATTAAGTTAGCTACATTTTTAGATTTCTTGGTTTGGGTGTAGTAGACTGGAAAACAGAGGAAGCTGACATGAGATTTTCTATATACTGGCCGAGTACTTGATTCTCAGACTTCAAACACATATTTTCCTCTTTGACCGTATCGACGCGCCGTGATAAATCTGAAATGAGTTAAAAAGCCAATAAACTCAGTAAAAAAAAAGAAGAAAAAAGAAAGAATATAGACTTACATAACGCGGGTTCAGATTGACCATCACCTATTTTTGCGGTGTTCAAGGCTAAATTAGCAGAGACAAATCAAAAAAATAAATATAAAGCTAAATCACAAAGAAAGAAGAATAAGTTCTATGAAATTATTTCATACACCATTAGTAAGATAATTTTTACCAAGACTGTAAAACTACAAAAACCAAGACACCAACGATAACTTCTAGAATGTTTGTAGTTTCGATTCGCAAATCTTTGATTTTCAAAGAGACGACTCTAACTCTAACTCCTATATTTTGTAATATTTTTATAGCTCTTTTTATAACTGATATTTCATTTTATATTTTATAACTGCTATTTTATTTTATAACTACTTTTTATAATATTTTATAACTAAAGTTTTAACGGTTATGGTTGTGGAACTGCGGCTATATTTTTAAATAATCAAACCAAATAAAATAATAGTAACAATAACAGCAGTACTCTCAGACACACCAGAGTAAAATTCCAACTATAAAAGAAATCCTTTTATAATTGATTGCATGATCATTTCTGGTCATTTAGACAGGACAGATTATGAAGAGGCATAACAATGCCAAAGCATTAGACATCTGCAAGTGGGGTTGGAGTTCTTTGATTTTCAGCCTTCTTTCCCACCACAACGATTAAAAGTCTTATTTTCTAGCAAGTCAAACTACCCCTCTTTATGCAATGTGACCCAGGTCATGCTACTATTCAATGTAGAGTCACCAAAAAAAAAAATCTTCATCTAACTAGACCATGTAAATTCAACCAAAGAGGCAAAAAAATTGCAATATCCCTACGGAACAAATTATTGCTGAAATTTGACTTTTAAATTAAGCACTCCTAATTTAAATTTTCTACTGTTTGACAAGTGTAACTCTAAAATCATGTAAGAACACACATATTCAACGAATAAAGTCGGGTTGTGTCAAAGAAAATGATTGATTTTCAATATATGTCAAAATGGTTTCAGAGATTTTCAATTTTTGTCCAGCTTATTTTGTTTTTGTTCGATTTGTGTCGCAAAGA
This sequence comes from Artemia franciscana, assembly GCF_032884065.1. Taxonomy (NCBI): domain Eukaryota; kingdom Metazoa; phylum Arthropoda; class Branchiopoda; order Anostraca; family Artemiidae; genus Artemia; species Artemia franciscana. Next base: position 26,876,828 of record NC_088872.1, on the reverse strand, counting down.
TTTCAAAGATTCCCAATTTTGTGGTGGAAGCGCACAGGTTTTCAATCTTTGTCGTAAAGTTTTCTGACTTTCATTTTTCATCAAAAAGTTTTTTCCACTTTCAGTGTTTGCTCATAAAATTTCATCTTTTTCAAATTTTTGTTCAGGTAATTTCGTCTTTTTCAATTGTTTATCAATTAATTTCGCCTTTTTCAATTTTTTATCAATTAATTTCGTGTTTTTTTCAATTTTATTCAAGTAGTTTCGCATTTTTCAAGTTTTTTTGAAGTAATTTTGTCTTTCCCACGTTTTTGCTCAAGTAACAATGTCTTTAGTTTTTTGTTGAAATGGTTTTATCTTTTTATATTATTGTTTAAGTAATTTCTTCCTTTTGTTCCAAAGTTTTCACAATTTTCTTTTTTTCAAGTAATCTTGTATTTTCAAATTTGTTTTCAAATTATTATTTTTTTTTCGCAGTTCTCACCATTTCTAACTATTGTTCAAGCAATTTCGTATTTTTGTTCAAGCAATTTCTTCTTTTTTGATTTGCGTGCTAAAGTTTCCACTATTTTCAAGTTTTTTTTAAGTAATTTTGTCTTTTTGTATTTTTTCCGAAAATTCTGACTATTTTTTTTCTTCACATATTTTTGGTTCACGCGATTTCACCATATTAGGTTCCTTTAATGGATTGTGGTGTGTTAATTTCAGATTTTATGTTTTTTCTAGGTTATGATATGTGTTAAGAGATTTTTTTTTTTTAGTATATGCTGTCATCGCATATTTACGTTGGATTTTGCTGAGTTTATCTTTGCTGAGCTTCCCGCATTGACTCTAGAAATATTAAATAAAAAAAACTAGTTTTTTAAACTGAAAGTAAGGAGCGACATTAAAACTTAAAACGAACAGAAATTACTCCGTATATGAAATGGGTTGTCTCCTCCGCAGTCCCTCGCTCTTTACGCTAAAGTTTGACTCTTTGCCACAATTCTACTTTTTAAAACAACTAAAAACTTTAGCGTAAAGAGCGTGGGACTGCGGAGGAGACAACCCATTTCATATACGGAGTAATTTCTGTTCGTTTTAAGTTTTAATGTCGCTCCTTACTTTCAGTTAAAAAAACTAGTTTTTTTTATTTAATTTCTGAACGTTTTTGAATTAATGCATGTTTGATTTTGGCTCTCCGCACATAAATTATTGAAATGAAATTAGTATATTAATTTTTTTTTGGCTAAATGGCTTTCTCTTAGTTTTGATCAGACGATTTTGAGAAATACGGGGTGGGGAAGGAGGCCTAGCTGCCCTCCAATTTTTCGGTTACTTAAAAAGGCTACTAGAACTTTTAATATTCAACGAACGTTTTTATTAGTAAAAATATACGTAACTTAAGAATTAACTTACGTAACAAACTTTTATATTCTTATATTTTTATTATGTGTACGAGGGGGTTTGTACCCTCGTTAATACCTCGCTCTTTACACTAAATCATAAGTTTTGTTCCAATTCTTTAAGAATGACCCCTGAATCAAATAGGCCGTAGAATAAATAGTTGAAATCACTAAAAATATTTTAGTATAAAGAGCGAGGTATTTATCTCCTCCTAAATACCTCGCTCTTTATGCTAAAGTATTTTTAGAACCCTACATATGCGTAATAATCTCTGTTTGTTTTAAATTTCAATGCTATTCCTTACTTTCATTTGAAAAAACGTTTTCATGTGTATTTTTTCATTGTTTTTTTTTTTTTTTATAGTAATGCTAGAAAATCCTGCGCCCTTTTCATTGAATTTTTCCCCCATGGCATATTTCTCCAAGGAAAGATCCTCCCACAGAGCCCCCTCCCTCAACCCTACCCCCAAAACCAAAAAAATCCCCCTGAAAACGTCTGTACACTTCCCAATAACCATTATTATATGTAAACACTGGTTGAAGTTTGTAACTTGCAACCCCTCCCCCAGGGAGTGTGGGGGAGTAAGTCATCCCCAAAAACATAGTTATTAAGATTTTCGACTATGCCAAACAAAATGGATATCTCAAAATTTTGATCCGTTGACTTTGGGAAAAAAATGAGCGTGGGAGGGGGCCTAGATGCCCTCCAATTTTTTCGGTCACTTGAAAAGGGCACTAGAACTTTTCATTTCCGTTAGAATGAGCCCTCTTTCGACATTCTAGGACCACTTGGTCGATACGATGACCCCTGGGAAAAAAAAACAACAAAAAAACAAACAAATAAACACGCACCCGTTATTTGTCTTCTGGCAAAAAATGCAAAATTCCACATTTTTGTAGATAGGAGCTTGAAACTTCTACAGTAGGGTTCTCTGATACGCTGAATCTGATGGTGTCATTTTCGTTAAGATCCTACGACTTTTAGGGGGTGTTTCCCCCTATTTTCCTAAATAAGGCAAATTTTCTCAGGCTCGTAACTTTTGATGGCTAAGACTAAACTTGATGAAACTTATATATTTAAAATCAGCATTAAAATGCGATTCTTTTGATGTAGCTATTTATATCAAAATTCAATTTTTTAGAGTTTTGGTTACTATTGAGCCGGATCGCTCCTTACTACAGTTCGTTACCACGAACTGTTTGATAACGTTTTTCAGATTCTTGAAATTCTGGAGAAAGCTTTCTGCGGTGACGTTAAGAATAGTGTAAAGACGCGAAATTTGTTAAGATTCTTAATAGGTTAGAGTTTTGTCGTAAAAAATCCAAATAAGAAATATGAAATTTTGAAAAAAGGTGCGATAATATTGAAAAGTGAAATTTGTTAAGATTCTTTAAATACAAAAACCAGTGTTGTCAAATTGAGAAAATAACGAAGAATTGTGGAACTACAAAAAAGAATTTATTCTTGAAATATGAATAGATTAGTTATACAGATCTATAAATTCAAAATTCTTTCGAAGTAGGAAAATGTAAAATTTGTTTACGATTCTTGAATTGGAAAGGGGCTTGTCATCAAAAATTGAAATAAGAACTCAGAAATATTGAAAAAGGGCACGGATCTTGAAATTTGAAAGGTTCAGTTATAGAGGAATCTGAAAATTCTAACGATAAGAAGAAAGAAAATGAGAAATTTGCTGAGTTTCTTGAAAAGAAAAGGTTTTGTGGTGAAAAACGAAATGAGAATTGTGAAAATATGAATTAAGGCATTACTCTCCTGTTAAGATCCCATGAATGCGAAGGCTTTGCTTTGTCAAATTATGAAAATAACTTGAAAAATTGTGGGATTTTGAAAAAAAGGATTTTGGGATTTTGATTCTTGAGGCATGAAGAGATTAGTTCTCGAATTCAGGTGCTTTGACTTTACCCTTGTTAAGTTTCCCACTTGACACGTGAGGGTTGAGTTTCGTAATACTGATTCGAAAAGAAATCAAACTCCTTGGACACACAGCATTTTCATATGCGTAAAATTGAATTTTACTGAATTTAATGTTGCTGGGTTTTCTCTTGTTTAGCTTCCCTTATTGACTCGAGAGGTTTAATATTCGCCATATTAAATTTCTTCAATGGATCAGAGTGTGTTAATTTCTGGCTTTATGGTGTTTTAGTGGATTAAGATATGAATGGAGGGATAATGTGTTGAACACATGCTGTTTTCTTATATATATGGTGACTTCCCCGTTGTAGAATTTTTAGTATTTAATTGAGAGGCTTGAATTTCGTCAGAATGACTCGAAAGGAATAAATTGTGCAACAAGGACAATTTTTTTTTCCGTTGAATTTGTCAGTTAGTTAAAACAGTGTAAGTGAGCAGTGGACATGCATAATGATCCTTTCTTAGAGGGAGGGGACCACCTTCCATTATCGTTAGAATAAAATCAGATTCGAAAGGAAGATAAAATTAGACTTGGAAGAAAATGTAAAATAAATTAAAGGTGATTGGATTGTAGTAGGGTATAGACGTGTGTCTATACCCTGTCTATCAGTTTCATTATTATTCAAATAAAACTGAACCTGAAAGAAAGATAACACTAGACATCAAAGAAAACATAAAATAAACAAGAGCTAAGAGCTCATATGGCACTTGTGACGATGTCAGAAGAGCCAAGAGCTCATATGGTATGAGCTCTAGCAAAATTCTAAGAATCAATAGATTGCTTTAAAAGGAAAACCAGAGGCTTAATACCGGTCAGGATTTAAAATAAGAGCTCTGAGTCCCGAGGTCCTTCTAAATATCAAAATTCATTAAGATCCGATTACCCACTCGTAAGTTAAAAATACCTATTTTTCTATTTTTGCCTCTCCCTTCAGCCCCCCAGATAGTCGAATCGGGGAAAACAACTTTATCAAGTCAATTTCTGCAGCTCCCTGACATGCCTTCCAATTTTCAACGTCCTAGCACGTCCAGAAGCACCAAACTCGCCAAAGCACTGAACCCCACCTCCAAACTCCCCCAAAGAGAGCGGATCCAGTCCGGTTACGTCAATCACATATCTGCGACATTTATAAGCGTTTTCCAAGATTCCCGGTTCCCTCTCCAACTCCCCCCAATATCACCGGATCTTGTCGGAATTTAAAATGAAAGTTCTAAAGCACAATATCCTTTTAGATATCAAATTTCATTAAGATCTGATCACCCGTTCGTAAGTTACAAATACCTAATTTTTTCCGAAATACTCCCCCCCCCCAACTCCACCAAAGAGAGCGGATCCGGTCTGGTTATGTCAGCCACCTACCTTGGACTTGTGCTTATTCTTTCCGCCAAGTTTCATCCTGATCTCTCCGCTTTAAGCGTTTTCCAAGATTTCCGGTCCCCCCCCCCAATGACACTGGATCTGACACTGGATCTGTCAATGACTTGGATCTGTTTTCCTTAGTTTTATCGACCTAAACTCCCGTTATTGTAATTATTTCTGGTCTTTTTGCAGTAGCAGAATGAAGACCATGGAATACGTTTTTTAGGGCTTTTGGCAGCAGAATAGGCGCCAGAAGCAAAGTAATTACTAATTCCACTATTAGGCAAGACGAGCAACAAAATTTCTAGTGTTTCTGAAGCATGGTCAACCGACTTTGATAACACTGACTTAACAGGCGAAGGCTCTTGATTTATTATATAATAGTACACTTTTGATGAACGCTTGTCAAACTGATCAAAAAACAATAAATATAATAATCTTTGCTTTCGGGTTTAAAGCAAAAATTATTATTATTATTCCAAATCTTAAATTCAGAATTGGTAAAAACAAAGACAAACATCTCAGTGCTATATTCTTGACATTCCTTAAAGTAAAGTAAATATATATCAAACATACTATTAACCATCATGAAAGTAATTAGTTGTAATTCCTTTTTTCGCCATTTCTAGCACCAGCTTTGTCTATTCTAAATCATACATTTCTCTTAACAGTTTTGAAAAGGGATTTGCAAATACTGAATTCAGAAAAACTTTAATAGAAACAGAGCTCAAAAAAGAGAAGAAAAATAGCGACATAATAACTAAATCCATAAACAAAGATGGGTTTTAGTGAAAAATAAGAGAAGAAAAATAGCGACATAATAACTAAATCCATAAACAAAGATGGGCTAAGGTCAGGGGCATAATGAGTCATAATCTTGGCGGGGGGGGGGGGATTTGGAGCCGATTTTCCGAAATTAAGGGAAAATGACCAAGTGAAAAATGAGCCATATAGTACCATAGTAAAGCAATGGTATACTAAAGAAAACTGATCTGATTCTGTGGATGCTTGAATTATGCCGATCTATCTTAGTTTTGACATGACTTTTGAAAAACCTGTATTTCAACTGAGGGGGGGGGGGTGCCAACTAGTGGCTCTCTGCCTCTGCCTGTTAAGGTAAGAAAAGAAAGCTGTCAAGATGCAGCTACGCCATCATCTAACAATCATTTCGCGTTCTAGATACAGCTCCAAAATTTGTAACGGCAGATCAGCAAAAAATAATAGAGAAGCTTACAAGCCAATACGAGCAATAACCAAACAACATCAATATTGCATGCAGTAAAAGTAACTGATTCTTCTTATGCATTTATCACTTACTAGAGTCAAAGATAACAAATTATTAGTGTGTTACTATATTTCTATAAAGATAACACTAAGGCCCGACATCAAATACTTCGCTTCTTTAATTTGAATTAAATAAAAAAAAACAAGTTTTTTTAAATGAAAGTAAGGAGCGAAATTAAAACTTAAAACGAACAGAAATTACTCCGTATATGAAAGGGCTTTCCCTCCTCAACGCCCCGCTCTTTACGCTAAAGTTTGACTCTTTCTCTTAACTCTACTTCTTAAAACAGTAAAAAACCTTTAGCGTAAGGAGCGGGGCGTTGAGGAGGAAAAGCCCCTTTCATATACGGAGTAATTTCTGTTCGTTTTATGTTTTAATGTCGCTCCTTACTTTCATTTAAAAAAACTTGTTTTTTTATATTCAATTTCTGGACGTTTTTTAATTAATGCATGTTTTGATCTTGGCTCTCCGTACATAAATAATTAAAACGAAATTTGCAATTCCTTAAGAATGACCATTGAATCACAAAGGCCGTAGAATAAATAGTTGAAATTACTAAAAATACTTTAGCGTAATGAGCGAGGTATTACGAGGAGGTAAACCCCTCATATGCGCAATAATTTCTGCTCGTTTTAAGTTTTAATGCTGCTCCTCACTTTCAGTAGAAAAAAACTTTTCATATTTATTTTTTCATTGTTTTTTTAAATAATGCTAAAAAAAACCCTTGGCCCCCTTCATTGAAAGTCTCTTCCCCCATGAGAAGTTTTTCCATGTAAAGATCCTCCCACGTAACCCCCACCTCAACTCTCCCTCCCAAACCAAAAAAATACCCCTGAAAACTTCCGTACACTTCCCAGTAACCATTACTATATGTAAACACAGGTCAAAGTTTGTAACTTGCAACCCCTCCCACGGGGACTGCGGGGGAGTAAGTCGTCCCCAAAGACACAGTTATTAGGTTTGTCGACTATGGTGAATAAAATGGCTATTTCAGAATTTTGATCCGGTGACTTTGGGGAAAAAAATGAGCGTGGGAGGGGGCCTAGGTGCCCTCCGATTTTTTTGGTCAATTAAAAAGGGCACTAGAAATTTTAATTTCCGTTAGAATGAGCCCTCTCGCGACATTCTAGTACCACTGGGTCGATACAATCATCCCTGAAAAAAAAACCAACAAAAAACAAATAAACACGCATCCGTGATTTGTCTTCTGGCAAAAAATGCGAAATTCCACATTTTTGTAGATAGGAGCTTGAAACTTCTACAGTAAGGTTCTCTGATACGCTGAATCTGATGGTGTGATTTTCGTTAAGATTGTAGGACATTTAGGGGGGGGGGGTCCCCTATTTTCTAAAATGAGGCAAATTTTCTCAGGCTCGTAACTTTTGATAGGTAAGACTAATCTTGATGAAAGTTATATATTTAAAATCAGCATTAAAATGCCATTATTTTGATGTAACTATTGGTATCAAAATTCTATTTTTTGGAGTTTCGGTTACTATTGAGCCGGGTCGCTCCTTACTACAGTTCGTTACCCCGAACTGTTTGATACCTAAGTTAAAGATGATTATATTTACTTTAAGGTTCAAAATAAGAAATTACGAGAAAAAGTCACTGTCACAGTTTCGTGACAGGGGGCAAAGGGGGTGTGTGCACTTGTCTCAGGAAGTAGAATTGGTTGTGGCACTATTTAGAGAAACGTGTTTTTTTTCGGGGCATTTGAATACAGAGATGCCGACTGTATCATGTGGGATCAAGTTGAAACTTTCAGGGAGAATAAGAAGAGCCGAGTTGACCTCTAGATTTGATTTTATTATACAAATTACAATTGCAATTTACAATATACAAATTATTAGTGTGCTACTATATCTATATATATAAAAATAAGTTGTCTGTCTGTCAGGTGACGTCATGTTTCTGTGTCGACTGACGTCATGAAGTTAGTTGTCGTCATTTTTGCTATGACGGTGACGTCATGAAAGATATTTAAGACATATATGTTCACGTAGAAATCTATTAATGTTTAAGTTTAAAATGACTGATGAACTTACAATGGCAAAAGCCGATGAAGATGCTCAAAGAGTCTATGCCAAAAAACTTGCTGCTGATATAGAAAGTCAGAAAAGAAAGCGTGCCGAGGAATCAAAAGAACAGCAAGGAAACAGGCTTGAGGCTAAAAAACGCAAAACCGCGCAGTTAGATGAAGATCCACCTGGACAGCGAGAGTCAAAACATATCAAAACTGAAAATGATAGCGATGATGATTGGGTTTGGGATTTTGACTTGGATAAGGTCATCAATACCTACCAGATTTTAGTTAAAAAAACAAAGGTTCGGCAATATGTATTTCATAGTGAAGCTGAAAAATAAAGAAGAAAAAGAAAACTGAAAAAAGAAAAAATGTCAAACCGAAGTAGCTGAGTTGGTAAAGCGTTATGTTTCAGGTTCTAGGTCCGAGAGGCTCCAGGTTTGAACCTTGGCTTTAGCATTAATACAAAAGAAGAAAAAAACTAAAAAAGGTAAAAACTACAAAAAAATGTTTCTGTGTCGACTGACGTCATGAAGTTAGTTGTCGTCATTTTTGCTATGACGGTGACGTCATTAAAGATATTTAAGACATATATGTTCACGTAGAAATCTATTAATGTTTAAGTTTAAAATGACTGATGAACTTACAATGGCAAAAGCCGATGCAGATGCTCAAAGAGTCTATGCCAAAAAACTTGCTGCTGATAGAGAAAGTCAGAAAAGAAAGCGTGCCGAGGAATCAAAAGAACAGCAAGGAAACAGGCTTGAGGCTAAAGAACGCAAAACCGCGCAGTTAGATGAAGATCCACCTGGACAGCGAGAGTCAAAACATATCAAAACTGAAAATGATAGCGATGATGATTGGGTTTGGGATTTTGACTTGGATAAGGTCATCAATGCCTACCAGATTTTAGTTAAAAAAAAACAAAGGTTCGGCGATATGTATTTCATAGTGAAGCTGAAAAATAAAGAAGAAAAAGAAAACTGAAAAAAGAAAAAATGTAAAAAACTAAAAAATGCTAAAAAGAAAAAACACTCAAAGAGAAATTACAGACCGGGACAGAGGGAATATAAATAACGACCGGGACACTCAAAGAGAAATTACAGACTGGGATACCGGGACACAAATGACGACCGGGACACAGGGAATATAAATGACGACCAGGACACAGGTATTTAAGAATATCGTTCAAAGACAAATTTTTAATTGTAAGAAGACCGTTGAAAGAGAAATTTCTAATTGTAAAATGACTGAAGAACCTACAATGGCAACACCCGAGGAAGCTGCTCAAAACGAATGTATTCAAGCCGAAGTAGCTGAGTTGGTAAAGCGTTATGTTTCAGGTTCTAGGTCCGAGAGGCTCCAGGTTTGAACCTTGGCTTTAGCATTAATACAAAAGAAGAAAAAAACTAAAAAAGGTAAAAACTACAAAAAAACTAATATGACGCGTAACGACTTACGCGCGCGGGGGGGCTTGGGGGGCGCGAAGCGCCCCACCAACTAGGTGTTGGGGTGGCGCGAAGCGCCACCCCAACAGCTAGTTTCATATAAAGATAACACTAAGAACCGACATCAAATACTTCGCTTTTTTAATTTGAATACCTAAGTTAAAGATGATTATATTTACTTTAAGGTTCAAAATAAGAAATTACGAGAAAGAGTCACTGTTGAAGTTTCGTGACAGGAGGGCAAAGGGGGGGGGTGCACTTGTCTCTGGAAGTAGCATTGGTTGTGGCGCTATTTAGATAAGCGTGTTTTTTCGGGGCATTTGAATACAGAGATGCCGACTGCATCATGTGGGATTAAGTTGAAACTTTCAGGGAGAATAAGAAGAGCCGAGTTGACCTCTAGATTTGATTTGGGGAGCGGGGCCAAGAGAAATACAAAGATACTACACGTACCCAGGTTATTTTAATTAGCATATACGCAACACGTCTCGAACGCCTTGGGAAATCAATCTGAAACTTTACATGTACAGGGGGGGACTTCAATTTTTTAAGGTTTGTTTTAGGAGGAGAAGACGAGAGGACAAATTTTTCTTTTATTTTCGGTGCACCCAAAACTGTTTGTACCTACAGGACATCGACTCTATTGAGGGTTAAGCAAAGAGGCAAATCAAAAGGCATTATATGCAACACGGTTGTTAAAATAGGATGTCTTCCATGTCTTGGGGGTTGAGATGAAGCTTTCTGGGAATACTAGGGAAGGAAGGAGCAAGGAGAATTCTAATTTTATGTTTGGGTAAGCGATGAACGGGCAAAAGATTTTTGTAATCGAAATATTGGTTCACCTGGAGAAGGTCTAAGTACTTTTACAATAAAAGCTCAAAGCTTATATCGACAAGTGCTTGAGCCAAAGGGACCTCTATGCACAAAAAAAAGTTGAAAATTAAAATTTGTTTGGTCTGCAAATAAGCCAACAACTTATTTTCTGGACTGGTCAGGACTCGTAATACCTTTGTCCAGTCTAAACCAAAAGGAGTGCTTGGCATTGAATGGTATTGATCATCTGAGTCCAAAAAACTAAATGATTCGTTGCGTTCAAAAACTGGACTAAACATTTTGTGTTTCCAATTGGTTCTTGAATTCCATTGACACATCGCTCGACTAGGTGAACCGAACCTCTATGCAGAAAACTAATTCGGAACTAATTTGGCAGTTTTTAATCGTAACGCCCAAAAAAGGCCCCAAAATTGATGTTTCTTCCTTTAAACACATTTCTTTCAAACGCGTAGGAAATAAATTGGCATCTAACTGATTGATTAATCAATGCAAATACAGATATACAACTAAAGTTCTTGTTTCAACACACTGAAGATATTGCTTCAAAATTACCGACTTTTGTTTCGAAGTATTATATAATCATCAATGTTCGAATGTTTTTCAAAACGAAAGGTAAAGGTAAACAAAGAAAGTGTCCCTTTAAAGTAATAAAATTGAACTGAAATTACCAAATGTAAGCATCCAAAGGATCTTGTTTTTCTTTCCCGTAATTACGATTAAAATCGTGATTTTGTTGTTGTTGATGTTTTGACAAACAAAATTACAGTGTTCGTAACCCCTATGTGTTTGTTATAGCATAAAAGAAGCTCTGGTTTTTAGAAACTTAAGGGGGAGGTTAGCCCCAATATAAGCTTGTGGAAATGTAAGTTCATTTTAAGTTTGAGTTGATTATTCTTTTTTATTTCTGTTCTTCATATGCTTCATGTAGTCATCTATATTGGTGTCTGTTATTTTTATGTTTGATGTGATTGTTTATTTGAGCTTCTATTCGTCTTAAATTTTAGCTATTATATTACTTTATTTCTGATCGTTTTAGGTTTTAACATAGGTCTTTCCTTTCTTGAGAAAAACTATTTCTTGAAAAACATTTTTTTAAATTAGTCAAATCGTGACCTGTGTCAAAATTGTCTTACTCCTCGAAAATTGATTAATTATATCAAGTGAACATTTTTTCTTCGGTGTTTAGTGATAGTGGAGCAACCAGATGGAATGCAATATCTTCGCTCCTAGAATAAATCCGCTCAAAGTGCTAACATAATTGGGATAAAACATAATTATCAGTTGGCAAGTAACAAAGGATCGTGTAGAGTCCCAACATAGAACATTCCCCATAGACCAATAATGCACGGTAGACGACCTGTAAAATTTTGAGATTTCATGGAAAAGATAATTTTGCTATCAGGTCGAATGCTGCGCGGTTTTCGTATGTTGGAGAGGGTTTATGGTCAATCATTTTTGAGAGAAAAGACACGCTTTATAAGAGTAATGCAAGAGTGCTTATTTTTATAACTTTAATAACTACATAGTTAAAAATGCATTCATTTCTATTGAATATTTTCATCCTTGTCCAAGATCGGACATTGCACGGCCAGGAAGTTCAGCCGTCACCCTTTCTTCCTATATGACAAGACTCAATCAACAAGAGCTATAGTATAAGTTGCTGAATATGTGTTTCTATTTAAATGTTTGTTTACTCCTTTCTGAAAAATGATGAGAAGCAATTATGTTTCCTCCCGGTAAATTGTAATCGCTAGTCTTTAAAACTAAAAATAATATAATATAATTTCAGGGCATTACGATATTATGCCTTTTCGCAAAAAGTTTAACGGGCCGCAACATAAGGTAACGGCTCACGGCCTGTGTAATACACAAATCCGTTCTTGAACAATAACTAATACAAAAAACAAATGCAGACATCAGCTTAAACTTTAAACCTAAAACGTGAGTTATTATCACAATTAAGGTTCAATAATATATGCAAAATAAAAACCAAGCCAATCAAGCAGCCAATATTATGCAAAACTGAATCGATCATGATTATTGACATCTATCACCATTATAAAGTAGCAAATTCGGGAGCTATTATTACAGGCTTGTCGGTCGAATAACATTCAATAACTAATTATCTGTTGTATGTTTTATGTCATAAATCAAGCAACAACACGGAAAAGGTCATTTTATAACATTCAAAAGAGTTAAAAGATGCAGTGACTGAGATGCCAGACCAAAGGGTGGTGTAAAATCTACGCAATATGACAATAACTTCTTAACAATATAATTACGCTTAGAAAATATTGTCTTCTAGACAGAGGCGCCATTTGGACCAAATCTTGGGGTGGGCATAAACTCCATCTTGCCCCCCCCCGATTCACTTCGTGTCGCGTAATCATCTTGGAAATGGGCATTTGACAAAACTCGAGAATTTTATTATGTATCTTACCTGCTTTCAAAGTTTACAATAATTATTAAAAAAATATAAAAAAAAATTATTTGGCAGTTAAAGAAAATGTCACTCCCTTGGGCTCTCGTGACGAGTGAATTTTCTTCAATTGGACGATTATTATACAACGAACGAAAATGTTAAACTGACTATACTAGCAGAATTGAGAAGATGAAGCAAAATCTATGCTGCAACAAACTTAAAGCTGACTTTTCGCTACAAGACCATAATGCGGTAAATCCGGATAACACACCAGCCCTAGTTGTTGGTGACGACTGTTCTTATGCAGAAATCAACTGATGAAGAAAACAATCTAGTGAAAAAAAAACGACTTTTGTTTGCAAAGCTATATTAATGAACAAAATTGAACAGCAGTTTATTCTCAGACCACTAAAATTAATATCATACAAAATATACAAAAAATTTTTTCCACCAAAACAAATGATACGACGCCTATACAATTTTCAATGAGTTCTGCAGTTGGGAGTTCTGCAGAATGTGTACGGTAGGCCAAGATGATCGAAAAACTGTATATATTGCCTAGACACGCTAATCACCAGTCTATACATCTGATATTCTACTATCAGCTACAAAAGTAGCATTTTCAATTTCAATGTGATTGAAATAATGAAAAAGTTCAAATTTGTACGGCAGAGATATAAAGACATCCATTATCCTACAATGCTGGCACTCTCCACGTGAGCCAATACGAAATTTTAATGTATTCCACTTCCACTAACAGAATGAAGAATTCCAGTAGATGCAAAAGCCAACGGGGCTGTTGATCGTATGAGGGACAAGAAGCTTGACATTGTTTCCACTAGCCCTCAAATCCTCAACTACAAGCCCAACGGAATCTATAACCTGCTGTTTTTGGACATAAAGTTCTGCTGAAGTGACACTGACTCATAAATTCGGTGGCCGCGTTTACCATCCCCCCCCCCAGAAAATACCCCAACACTCGCGGAGTATATAGGAAAATAGAAAATGATGGAGTCTAATATAAAAAAAGACGTTTAAAAATTTCTATGAGAAAGACTAACATAGGCAGCGCAATAGCGCATCCTAAGTGAAGAACGATGTTGCCACAAAGTATTATTTATTAATTATTATTTTAACCAGGACACTTCTTATAGAATGAGTTGTTGTAAAAACATCAAAAAGGGCTAATTCGATCGGAAATTGAGAGGACTAGTGCCCATTGTATAGTTGAAAGTGATTGGAGGGCAAATAGCCCCACCCCTCCCACACCCATCATTTCCCCAAATATTTCGGATCAAAATTTTGAGGGAGCCATTTTGATCAGCGTAGTTGAAAAGCACGGAAATTATATCTTTGAGGATTGCAACCCCACTCCACAGTACTCGGGGCAAGGGTTGAAAGTTATGCTCTGGGGGCAAATAAGTTTTTTTTTATAGAAAACGTCGTCGTATAAACTTTGGAGGGAGCTCATTGGATTGGTAATCTGAAGTTCTAGTGCCCTTTTTAAGAGTCGAAATGATCGGGTGGCAGCTATCCCCCCTCCCCTACAAACAAACACATCATGTTTTCTCGAAGTGTATCTAATGGACATTTCGAGGTAGCCATTTTATTGAAAACGGTCCAAATATCACATAACACGGCTTTTGGGGTTGAAACAAACCCTAAGAGCCTGGGGGAAAAAAGTTTTAAGTTATTCCCCGTTTTAGTTTAAGTTTTAAGTTTTAATTTCGTGTTTTTTTCAATTTTATTCAAGTAGTTTCGCATTTTTCAAGTTTTTTTGAAGTAATTTTGTCTTTCCCACGTTTTTGCTCAAGTAACAATGTCTTTAGTTTTTTGTTGAAATGGTTTTATCTTTTTATATTATTGTTTAAGTAATTTCTTCCTTTTGTTCCAAAGTTTTCACAATTTTCTTTTTTTCAAGTAATCTTGTATTTTCAAATTTGTTTTCAAATTATTATTTTTTTTTCGCAGTTCTCACCATTTCTAACTATTGTTCAAGCAATTTCGTATTTTTGTTCAAGCAATTTCTTCTTTTTTGATTTGCGTGCTAAAGTTTCCACTATTTTCAAGTTTTTTTTAAGTAATTTTGTCTTTTTGTATTTTTTCCGAAAATTCTGACTATTTTTTTTCTTCACATATTTTTGGTTCACGCGATTTCACCATATTAGGTTCCTTTAATGGATTGTGGTGTGTTAATTTCAGATTTTATGTTTTTTCTAGGTTATGATATGTGTTAAGAGATTTTTTTTTTTTAGTATATGCTGTCATCGCATATTTACGTTGGATTTTGCTGAGTTTATCTTTGCTGAGCTTCCCGCATTGACTCTAGAAATATTAAATAAAAAAAACTAGTTTTTTAAACTGAAAGTAAGGAGCGACATTAAAACTTAAAACGAACAGAAATTACTCCGTATATGAAATGGGTTGTCTCCTCCGCAGTCCCTCGCTCTTTACGCTAAAGTTTGACTCTTTGCCACAATTCTACTTTTTAAAACAACTAAAAACTTTAGCGTAAAGAGCGTGGGACTGCGGAGGAGACAACCCATTTCATATACGGAGTAATTTCTGTTCGTTTTAAGTTTTAATGTCGCTCCTTACTTTCAGTTAAAAAAACTAGTTTTTTTTATTTAATTTCTGAACGTTTTTAAATTAATGCATGTTTGATTTTGGCTCTCCGCACATAAATTATTGAAATGAAATTAGTATATTAATTTTTTTTTGGCTAAATGGCTTTCTCTTAGTTTTGATCAGACGATTTTGAGAAATACGGGGTGGGGAAGGAGGCCTAGCTGCCCTCCAATTTTTCGGTTACTTAAAAAGGCTACTAGAACTTTTAATATTCAACGAACGTTTTTATTAGTAAAAATATACGTAACTTAAGAATTAACTTACGTAACAAACTTTTATATTCTTATATTTTTATTATGTGTACGAGGGGGTTTGTACCCTCGTTAATACCTCGCTCTTTACACTAAATCATAAGTTTTGTTCCAATTCTTTAAGAATGACCCCTGAATCAAATAGGCCGTAGAATAAATAGTTGAAATCACTAAAAATATTTTAGTATAAAGAGCGAGGTATTTATCTCCTCCTAAATACCTCGCTCTTTATGCTAAAGTATTTTTAGAACCCTACATATGCGTAATAATCTCTGTTTGTTTTAAATTTCAATGCTATTCCTTACTTTCATTTGAAAAAACGTTTTCATGTGTATTTTTTCATTGTTTTTTTTTTTTTTTTTATAGTAATGCTAGAAAATCCTGCGCCCTTTTCATTGAATTTTTCCCCCATGGCATATTTCTCCAAGGAAAGATCCTCCCACAGAGCCCCCTCCCTCAACCCTACCCCCAAAACCAAAAAAATCCCCCTGAAAACGTCTGTACACTTCCCAATAACCATTATTATATGTAAACACTGGTTGAAGTTTGTAACTTGCAACCCCTCCCCCAGGGAGTGTGGGGGAGTAAGTCATCCCCAAAAACATAGTTATTAAGATTTTCGACTATGCCAAACAAAATGGATATCTCAAAATTTTGATCCGTTGACTTTGGGAAAAAAATGAGCGTGGGAGGGGGCCTAGATGCCCTCCAATTTTTTCGGTCACTTGAAAAGGGCACTAGAACTTTTCATTTCCGTTAGAATGAGCCCTCTTTCGACATTCTAGGACCACTTGGTCGATACGATGACCCCTGGGAAAAAAAAACAACAAAAAAACAAACAAATAAACACGCACCCGTTATTTGTCTTCTGGCAAAAAATGCAAAATTCCACATTTTTGTAGATAGGAGCTTGAAACTTCTACAGTAGGGTTCTCTGATACGCTGAATCTGATGGTGTCATTTTCGTTAAGATCCTACGACTTTTAGGGGGTGTTTCCCCCTATTTTCCTAAATAAGGCAAATTTTCTCAGGCTCGTAACTTTTGATGGCTAAGACTAAACTTGATGAAACTTATATATTTAAAATCAGCATTAAAATGCGATTCTTTTGATGTAGCTATTTATATCAAAATTCAATTTTTTAGAGTTTTGGTTACTATTGAGCCGGATCGCTCCTTACTACAGTTCGTTACCACGAACTGTTTGATAACGTTTTTCAGATTCTTGAAATTCTGGAGAAAGCTTTCTGCGGTGACGTTAAGAATAGTGTAAAGACGCGAAATTTGTTAAGATTCTTAATAGGTTAGAGTTTTGTCGTAAAAAATCCAAATAAGAAATATGAAATTTTGAAAAAAGGTGCGATAATATTGAAAAGTGAAATTTGTTAAGATTCTTTAAATACAAAAACCAGTGTTGTCAAATTGAGAAAATAACGAAGAATTGTGGAACTACAAAAAAGAATTTATTCTTGAAATATGAATAGATTAGTTATACAGATCTATAAATTCAAAATTCTTTCGAAGTAGGAAAATGTAAAATTTGTTTACGATTCTTGAATTGGAAAGGGGCTTGTCATCAAAAATTGAAATAAGAACTCAGAAATATTGAAAAAGGGCACGGATCTTGAAATTTGAAAGGTTCAGTTATAGAGGAATCTGAAAATTCTAACGATAAGAAGAAAGAAAATGAGAAATTTGCTGAGTTTCTTGAAAAGAAAAGGTTTTGTGGTGAAAAACGAAATGAGAATTGTGAAAATATGAATTAAGGCATTACTCTCCTGTTAAGATCCCATGAATGCGAAGGCTTTGCTTTGTCAAATTATGAAAATAACTTGAAAAATTGTGGGATTTTGAAAAAAAGGATTTTGGGATTTTGATTCTTGAGGCATGAAGAGATTAGTTCTCGAATTCAGGTGCTTTGACTTTACCCTTGTTAAGTTTCCCACTTGACACGTGAGGGTTGAGTTTCGTAATACTGATTCGAAAAGAAATCAAACTCCTTGGACACACAGCATTTTCATATGCGTAAAATTGAATTTTACTGAATTTAATGTTGCTGGGTTTTCTCTTGTTTAGCTTCCCTTATTGACTCGAGAGGTTTAATATTCGCCATATTAAATTTCTTCAATGGATCAGAGTGTGTTAATTTCTGGCTTTATGGTGTTTTAGTGGATTAAGATATGAATGGAGGGATAATGTGTTGAACACATGCTGTTTTCTTATATATATGGTGACTTCCCCGTTGTAGAATTTTTAGTATTTAATTGAGAGGCTTGAATTTCGTCAGAATGACTCGAAAGGAATAAATTGTGCAACAAGGACAATTTTTTTTTCCGTTGAATTTGTCAGTTAGTTAAAACAGTGTAAGTGAGCAGTGGACATGCATAATGATCCTTTCTTAGAGGGAGGGGACCACCTTCCATTATCGTTAGAATAAAATCAGATTCGAAAGGAAGATAAAATTAGACTTGGAAGAAAATGTAAAATAAATTAAAGGTGATTGGATTGTAGTAGGGTATAGACGTGTGTCTATACCCTGTCTATCAGTTTCATTATTATTCAAATAAAACTGAACCTGAAAGAAAGATAACACTAGACATCAAAGAAAACATAAAATAAACAAGAGCTAAGAGCTCATATGGCACTTGTGACGATGTCAGAAGAGCCAAGAGCTCATATGGTATGAGCTCTAGCAAAATTCTAAGAATCAATAGATTGCTTTAAAAGGAAAACCAGAGGCTTAATACCGGTCAGGATTTAAAATAAGAGCTCTGAGTCCCGAGGTCCTTCTAAATATCAAAATTCATTAAGATCCGATTACCCACTCGTAAGTTAAAAATACCTATTTTTCTATTTTTGCCTCTCCCTTCAGCCCCCCAGATAGTCGAATCGGGGAAAACAACTTTATCAAGTCAATTTCTGCAGCTCCCTGACATGCCTTCCAATTTTCAACGTCCTAGCACGTCCAGAAGCACCAAACTCGCCAAAGCACTGAACCCCACCTCCAAACTCCCCCAAAGAGAGCGGATCCAGTCCGGTTACGTCAATCACATATCTGCGACATTTATAAGCGTTTTCCAAGATTCCCGGTTCCCTCTCCAACTCCCCCCAATATCACCGGATCTTGTCGGAATTTAAAATGAAAGTTCTAAAGCACAATATCCTTTTAGATATCAAATTTCATTAAGATCTGATCACCCGTTCGTAAGTTACAAATACCTAATTTTTTCCGAAATACTCCCCCCCCCAACTCCACCAAAGAGAGCGGATCCGGTCGGGTTATGTCAGCCACCTACCTTGGACTTGTGCTTATTCTTTCCGCCAAGTTTCATCCTGATCTCTCCGCTTTAAGCGTTTTCCAAGATTTCCGGTCCCCCCCCCCCAATGACACTGGATCTGACACTGGATCTGTCAATGACTTGGATCTGTTTTCCTTAGTTTTATCGACCTAAACTCCCGTTATTGTAATTATTTCTGGTCTTTTTGCAGTAGCAGAATGAAGACCATGGAATACGTTTTTTAGGGCTTTTGGCAGCAGAATAGGCGCCAGAAGCAAAGTAATTACTAATTCCACTATTAGGCAAGACGAGCAACAAAATTTCTAGTGTTTCTGAAGCATGGTCAACCGACTTTGATAACACTGACTTAACAGGCGAAGGCTCTTGATTTATTATATAATAGTACACTTTTGATGAACGCTTGTCAAACTGATCAAAAAACAATAAATATAATAATCTTTGCTTTCGGGTTTAAAGCAAAAATTATTATTATTATTCCAAATCTTAAATTCAGAATTGGTAAAAACAAAGACAAACATCTCAGTGCTATATTCTTGACATTCCTTAAAGTAAAGTAAATATATATCAAACATACTATTAACCATCATGAAAGTAATTAGTTGTAATTCCTTTTTTCGCCATTTCTAGCACCAGCTTTGTCTATTCTAAATCATACATTTCTCTTAACAGTTTTGAAAAGGGATTTGCAAATACTGAATTCAGAAAAACTTTAATAGAAACAGAGCTCAAAAAAGAGAAGAAAAATAGCGACATAATAACTAAATCCATAAACAAAGATGGGTTTTAGTGAAAAATAAGAGAAGAAAAATAGCGACATAATAACTAAATCCATAAACAAAGATGGGCTAAGGTCAGGGGCATAATGAGTCATAATCTTGGCGGGGGGGGGGGGGGGATTTGGAGCCGATTTTCCGAAATTAAGGGAAAATGACCAAGTGAAAAATGAGCCATATAGTACCATAGTAAAGCAATGGTATACTAAAGAAAACTGATCTGATTCTGTGGATGCTTGAATTATGCCGATCTATCTTAGTTTTGACATGACTTTTGAAAAACCTGTATTTCAACTGAGGGGGGGGGGGGTGCCAACTAGTGGCTCTCTGCCTCTGCCTGTTAAGGTAAGAAAAGAAAGCTGTCAAGATGCAGCTACGCCATCATCTAACAATCATTTCGCGTTCTAGATACAGCTCCAAAATTTGTAACGGCAGATCAGCAAAAAATAATAGAGAAGCTTACAAGCCAATACGAGCAATAACCAAACAACATCAATATTGCATGCAGTAAAAGTAACTGATTCTTCTTATGCATTTATCACTTACTAGAGTCAAAGATAACAAATTATTAGTGTGTTACTATATTTCTATAAAGATAACACTAAGGCCCGACATCAAATACTTCGCTTCTTTAATTTGAATTAAATAAAAAAAAACAAGTTTTTTTAAATGAAAGTAAGGAGCGAAATTAAAACTTAAAACGAACAGAAATTACTCCGTATATGAAAGGGCTTTCCCTCCTCAACGCCCCGCTCTTTACGCTAAAGTTTGACTCTTTCTCTTAACTCTACTTCTTAAAACAGTAAAAAACCTTTAGCGTAAGGAGCGGGGCGTTGAGGAGGAAAAGCCCCTTTCATATACGGAGTAATTTCTGTTCGTTTTATGTTTTAATGTCGCTCCTTACTTTCATTTAAAAAAACTTGTTTTTTTTATATTCAATTTCTGGACGTTTTTTAATTAATGCATGTTTTGATCTTGGCTCTCCGTACATAAATAATTAAAACGAAATTTGCAATTCCTTAAGAATGACCATTGAATCACAAAGGCCGTAGAATAAATAGTTGAAATTACTAAAAATACTTTAGCGTAATGAGCGAGGTATTACGAGGAGGTAAACCCCTCATATGCGCAATAATTTCTGCTCGTTTTAAGTTTTAATGCTGCTCCTCACTTTCAGTAGAAAAAAACTTTTCATATTTATTTTTTCATTGTTTTTTTAAATAATGCTAAAAAAAACCCTTGGCCCCCTTCATTGAAAGTCTCTTCCCCCATGAGAAGTTTTTCCATGTAAAGATCCTCCCACGTAACCCCCACCTCAACTCTCCCTCCCAAACCAAAAAAATACCCCTGAAAACGTCCATACACTTCCCAGTAACCATTACTATATGTAAACACAGGTCAAAGTTTGTAACTTGCAACCCCTCCCACGGGGACTGCGGGGGAGTAAGTCGTCCCCAAAGACACAGTTATTAGGTTTGTCGACTATGGTGAATAAAATGGCTATTTCAGAATTTTGATCCGGTGACTTTGGGGAAAAAAATGAGCGTGGGAGGGGGCCTAGGTGCCCTCCGATTTTTTTGGTCAATTAAAAAGGGCACTAGAAATTTTAATTTCCGTTAGAATGAGCCCTCTCGCGACATTCTAGTACCACTGGGTCGATACAATCATCCCTGAAAAAAAAACCAACAAAAAACAAATAAACACGCATCCGTGATTTGTCTTCTGGCAAAAAATGCGAAATTCCACATTTTTGTAGATAGGAGCTTGAAACTTCTACAGTAAGGTTCTCTGATACGCTGAATCTGATGGTGTGATTTTCGTTAAGATTGTAGGACATTTAGGGGGGGGGGTCCCCTATTTTCTAAAATGAGGCAAATTTTCTCAGGCTCGTAACTTTTGATAGGTAAGACTAATCTTGATGAAAGTTATATATTTAAAATCAGCATTAAAATGCCATTATTTTGATGTAACTATTGGTATCAAAATTCTATTTTTTGGAGTTTCGGTTACTATTGAGCCGGGTCGCTCCTTACTACAGTTCGTTACCCCGAACTGTTTGATACCTAAGTTAAAGATGATTATATTTACTTTAAGGTTCAAAATAAGAAATTACGAGAAAAAGTCACTGTCACAGTTTCGTGACAGGGGGCAAAGGGGGTGTGTGCACTTGTCTCAGGAAGTAGAATTGGTTGTGGCACTATTTAGAGAAACGTGTTTTTTTTCGGGGCATTTGAATACAGAGATGCCGACTGTATCATGTGGGATCAAGTTGAAACTTTCAGGGAGAATAAGAAGAGCCGAGTTGACCTCTAGATTTGATTTTATTATACAAATTACAATTGCAATTTACAATATACAAATTATTAGTGTGCTACTATATCTATATATATAAAAATAAGTTGTCTGTCTGTCAGGTGACGTCATGTTTCTGTGTCGACTGACGTCATGAAGTTAGTTGTCGTCATTTTTGCTATGACGGTGACGTCATGAAAGATATTTAAGACATATATGTTCACGTAGAAATCTATTAATGTTTAAGTTTAAAATGACTGATGAACTTACAATGGCAAAAGCCGATGAAGATGCTCAAAGAGTCTATGCCAAAAAACTTGCTGCTGATATAGAAAGTCAGAAAAGAAAGCGTGCCGAGGAATCAAAAGAACAGCAAGGAAACAGGCTTGAGGCTAAAAAACGCAAAACCGCGCAGTTAGATGAAGATCCACCTGGACAGCGAGAGTCAAAACATATCAAAACTGAAAATGATAGCGATGATGATTGGGTTTGGGATTTTGACTTGGATAAGGTCATCAATACCTACCAGATTTTAGTTAAAAAAACAAAGGTTCGGCAATATGTATTTCATAGTGAAGCTGAAAAATAAAGAAGAAAAAGAAAACTGAAAAAAGAAAAAATGTCAAACCGAAGTAGCTGAGTTGGTAAAGCGTTATGTTTCAGGTTCTAGGTCCGAGAGGCTCCAGGTTTGAACCTTGGCTTTAGCATTAATACAAAAGAAGAAAAAAACTAAAAAAGGTAAAAACTACAAAAAAATGTTTCTGTGTCGACTGACGTCATGAAGTTAGTTGTCGTCATTTTTGCTATGACGGTGACGTCATTAAAGATATTTAAGACATATATGTTCACGTAGAAATCTATTAATGTTTAAGTTTAAAATGACTGATGAACTTACAATGGCAAAAGCCGATGCAGATGCTCAAAGAGTCTATGCCAAAAAACTTGCTGCTGATAGAGAAAGTCAGAAAAGAAAGCGTGCCGAGGAATCAAAAGAACAGCAAGGAAACAGGCTTGAGGCTAAAGAACGCAAAACCGCGCAGTTAGATGAAGATCCACCTGGACAGCGAGAGTCAAAACATATCAAAACTGAAAATGATAGCGATGATGATTGGGTTTGGGATTTTGACTTGGATAAGGTCATCAATGCCTACCAGATTTTAGTTAAAAAAAAACAAAGGTTCGGCGATATGTATTTCATAGTGAAGCTGAAAAATAAAGAAGAAAAAGAAAACTGAAAAAAGAAAAAATGTAAAAAACTAAAAAATGCTAAAAAGAAAAAACACTCAAAGAGAAATTACAGACCGGGACAGAGGGAATATAAATAACGACCGGGACACTCAAAGAGAAATTACAGACTGGGATACCGGGACACAAATGACGACCGGGACACAGGGAATATAAATGACGACCAGGACACAGGTATTTAAGAATATCGTTCAAAGACAAATTTTTAATTGTAAGAAGACCGTTGAAAGAGAAATTTCTAATTGTAAAATGACTGAAGAACCTACAATGGCAACACCCGAGGAAGCTGCTCAAAACGAATGTATTCAAGCCGAAGTAGCTGAGTTGGTAAAGCGTTATGTTTCAGGTTCTAGGTCCGAGAGGCTCCAGGTTTGAACCTTGGCTTTAGCATTAATACAAAAGAAGAAAAAAACTAAAAAAGGTAAAAACTACAAAAAAACTAATATGACGCGTAACGACTTACGCGCGCGGGGGGGCTTGGGGGGCGCGAAGCGCCCCACCAACTAGGTGTTGGGGTGGCGCGAAGCGCCACCCCAACAGCTAGTTTCATATAAAGATAACACTAAGAACCGACATCAAATACTTCGCTTTTTTAATTTGAATACCTAAGTTAAAGATGATTATATTTACTTTAAGGTTCAAAATAAGAAATTACGAGAAAGAGTCACTGTTGAAGTTTCGTGACAGGAGGGCAAAGGGGGGGGGTGCACTTGTCTCTGGAAGTAGCATTGGTTGTGGCGCTATTTAGATAAGCGTGTTTTTTCGGGGCATTTGAATACAGAGATGCCGACTGCATCATGTGGGATTAAGTTGAAACTTTCAGGGAGAATAAGAAGAGCCGAGTTGACCTCTAGATTTGATTTGGGGAGCGGGGCCAAGAGAAATACAAAGATACTACACGTACCCAGGTTATTTTAATTAGCATATACGCAACACGTCTCGAACGCCTTGGGAAATCAATCTGAAACTTTACATGTACAGGGGGGGACTTCAATTTTTTAAGGTTTGTTTTAGGAGGAGAAGACGAGAGGACAAATTTTTCTTTTATTTTCGGTGTACCCAAAACTGTTTGTACCTACAGGACATCGACTCTATTGAGGGTTAAGCAAAGAGGCAAATCAAAAGGCATTATATGCAACACGGTTGTTAAAATAGGATGTCTTCCATGTCTTGGGGGTTGAGATGAAGCTTTCTGGGAATACTAGGGAAGGAAGGAGCAAGGAGAATTCTAATTTTATGTTTGGGTAAGCGATGAACGGGCAAAAGATTTTTGTAATCGAAATATTGGTTCACCTGGAGAAGGTCTAAGTACTTTTACAATAAAAGCTCAAAGCTTATATCGACAAGTGCTTGAGCCAAAGGGACCTCTATGCACAAAAAAAAGTTGAAAATTAAAATTTGTTTGGTCTGCAAATAAGCCAACAACTTATTTTCTGGACTGGTCAGGACTCGTAATACCTTTGTCCAGTCTAAACCAAAAGGAGTGCTTGGCATTGAATGGTATTGATCATCTGAGTCCAAAAAACTAAATGATTCGTTGCGTTCAAAAACTGGACTAAACATTTTGTGTTTCCAATTGGTTCTTGAATTCCATTGACACATCGCTCGACTAGGTGAACCGAACCTCTATGCAGAAAACTAATTCGGAACTAATTTGGCAGTTTTTAATCGTAACGCCCAAAAAAGGCCCCAAAATTGATGTTTCTTCCTTTAAACACATTTCTTTCAAACGCGTAGGAAATAAATTGGCATCTAACTGATTGATTAATCAATGCAAATACAGATATACAACTAAAGTTCTTGTTTCAACACACTGAAGATATTGCTTCAAAATTACCGACTTTTGTTTCGAAGTATTATATAATCATCAATGTTCGAATGTTTTTCAAAACGAAAGGTAAAGGTAAACAAAGAAAGTGTCCCTTTAAAGTAATAAAATTGAACTGAAATTACCAAATGTAAGCATCCAAAGGATCTTGTTTTTCTTTCCCGTAATTACGATTAAAATCGTGATTTTGTTGTTGTTGATGTTTTGACAAACAAAATTACAGTGTTCGTAACCCCTATGTGTTTGTTATAGCATAAAAGAAGCTCTGGTTTTTAGAAACTTAAGGGGGAGGTTAGCCCCAATATAAGCTTGTGGAAATGTAAGTTCATTTTAAGTTTGAGTTGATTATTCTTTTTTATTTCTGTTCTTCATATGCTTCATGTAGTCATCTATATTGGTGTCTGTTATTTTTATGTTTGATGTGATTGTTTATTTGAGCTTCTATTCGTCTTAAATTTTAGCTATTATATTACTTTATTTCTGATCGTTTTAGGTTTTAACATAGGTCTTTCCTTTCTTGAGAAAAACTATTTCTTGAAAAACATTTTTTTAAATTAGTCAAATCGTGACCTGTGTCAAAATTGTCTTACTCCTCGAAAATTGATTAATTATATCAAGTGAACATTTTTTCTTCGGTGTTTAGTGATAGTGGAGCAACCAGATGGAATGCAATATCTTCGCTCCTAGAATAAATCCGCTCAAAGTGCTAACATAATTGGGATAAAACATAATTATCAGTTGGCAAGTAACAAAGGATCGTGTAGAGTCCCAACATAGAACATTCCCCATAGACCAATAATGCACGGTAGACGACCTGTAAAATTTTGAGATTTCATGGAAAAGATAATTTTGCTATCAGGTCGAATGCTGCGCGGTTTTCGTATGTTGGAGAGGGTTTATGGTCAATCATTTTTGAGAGAAAAGACACGCTTTATAAGAGTAATGCAAGAGTGCTTATTTTTATAACTTTAATAACTACATAGTTAAAAATGCATTCATTTCTATTGAATATTTTCATCCTTGTCCAAGATCGGACATTGCACGGCCAGGAAGTTCAGCCGTCACCCTTTCTTCCTATATGACAAGACTCAATCAACAAGAGCTATAGTATAAGTTGCTGAATATGTGTTTCTATTTAAATGTTTGTTTACTCCTTTCTGAAAAATGATGAGAAGCAATTATGTTTCCTCCCGGTAAATTGTAATCGCTAGTCTTTAAAACTAAAAATAATATAATATAATTTCAGGGCATTACGATATTATGCCTTTTCGCAAAAAGTTTAACGGGCCGCAACATAAGGTAACGGCTCACGGCCTGTGTAATACACAAATCCGTTCTTGAACAATAACTAATACAAAAAACAAATGCAGACATCAGCTTAAACTTTAAACCTAAAACGTGAGTTATTATCACAATTAAGGTTCAATAATATATGCAAAATAAAAACCAAGCCAATCAAGCAGCCAATATTATGCAAAACTGAATCGATCATGATTATTGACATCTATCACCATTATAAAGTAGCAAATTCGGGAGCTATTATTACAGGCTTGTCGGTCGAATAACATTCAATAACTAATTATCTGTTGTATGTTTTATGTCATAAATCAAGCAACAACACGGAAAAGGTCATTTTATAACATTCAAAAGAGTTAAAAGATGCAGTGACTGAGATGCCAGACCAAAGGGTGGTGTAAAATCTACGCAATATGACAATAACTTCTTAACAATATAATTACGCTTAGAAAATATTGTCTTCTAGACAGAGGCGCCATTTGGACCAAATCTTGGGGTGGGCATAAACTCCATCTTGCCCCCCCCCGATTCACTTCGTGTCGCGTAATCATCTTGGAAATGGGCATTTGACAAAACTCGAGAATTTTATTATGTATCTTACCTGCTTTCAAAGTTTACAATAATTATTAAAAAAATATAAAAAAAAATTATTTGGCAGTTAAAGAAAATGTCACTCCCTTGGGCTCTCGTGACGAGTGAATTTTCTTCAATTGGACGATTATTATACAACGAACGAAAATGTTAAACTGACTATACTAGCAGAATTGAGAAGATGAAGCAAAATCTATGCTGCAACAAACTTAAAGCTGACTTTTCGCTACAAGACCATAATGCGGTAAATCCGGATAACACACCAGCCCTAGTTGTTGGTGACGACTGTTCTTATGCAGAAATCAACTGATGAAGAAAACAATCTAGTGAAAAAAAAACGACTTTTGTTTGCAAAGCTATATTAATGAACAAAATTGAACAGCAGTTTATTCTCAGACCACTAAAATTAATATCATACAAAATATACAAAAAATTTTTTCCACCAAAACAAATGATACGACGCCTATACAATTTTCAATGAGTTCTGCAGTTGGGAGTTCTGCAGAATGTGTACGGTAGGCCAAGATGATCGAAAAACTGTATATATTGCCTAGACACGCTAATCACCAGTCTATACATCTGATATTCTACTATCAGCTACAAAAGTAGCATTTTCAATTTCAATGTGATTGAAATAATGAAAAAGTTCAAATTTGTACGGCAGAGATATAAAGACATCCATTATCCTACAATGCTGGCACTCTCCACGTGAGCCAATACGAAATTTTAATGTATTCCACTTCCACTAACAGAATGAAGAATTCCAGTAGATGCAAAAGCCAACGGGGCTGTTGATCGTATGAGGGACAAGAAGCTTGACATTGTTTCCACTAGCCCTCAAATCCTCAACTACAAGCCCAACGGAATCTATAACCTGCTGTTTTTGGACATAAAGTTCTGCTGAAGTGACACTGACTCATAAATTCGGTGGCCGCGTTTACCATCCCCCCCCCCAGAAAATACCCCAACACTCGCGGAGTATATAGGAAAATAGAAAATGATGGAGTCTAATATAAAAAAAGACGTTTAAAAATTTCTATGAGAAAGACTAACATAGGCAGCGCAATAGCGCATCCTAAGTGAAGAACGATGTTGCCACAAAGTATTATTTATTAATTATTATTTTAACCAGGACACTTCTTATAGAATGAGTTGTTGTAAAAACATCAAAAAGGGCTAATTCGATCGGAAATTGAGAGGACTAGTGCCCATTGTATAGTTGAAAGTGATTGGAGGGCAAATAGCCCCACCCCTCCCACACCCATCATTTCCCCAAATATTTCGGATCAAAATTTTGAGGGAGCCATTTTGATCAGCGTAGTTGAAAAGCACGGAAATTATATCTTTGAGGATTGCAACCCCACTCCACAGTACTCGGGGCAAGGGTTGAAAGTTATGCTCTGGGGGCAAATAAGTTTTTTTTTATAGAAAACGTCGTCGTATAAACTTTGGAGGGAGCTCATTGGATTGGTAATCTGAAGTTCTAGTGCCCTTTTTAAGAGTCGAAATGATCGGGTGGCAGCTATCCCCCCTCCCCTACAAACAAACACATCATGTTTTCTCGAAGTGTATCTAATGGACATTTCGAGGTAGCCATTTTATTGAAAACGGTCCAAATATCACATAACACGGCTTTTGGGGTTGAAACAAACCCTAAGAGCCTGGGGGAAAAAAGTTTTAAGTTATTCCCCGTTTTAGTTTAAGTTTTAAGTTTTAATTTCGTGTTTTTTTCAATTTTATTCAAGTAGTTTCGCATTTTTCAAGTTTTTTTGAAGTAATTTTGTCTTTCCCACGTTTTTGCTCAAGTAACAATGTCTTTAGTTTTTTGTTGAAATGGTTTTATCTTTTTATATTATTGTTTAAGTAATTTCTTCCTTTTGTTCCAAAGTTTTCACAATTTTCTTTTTTTCAAGTAATCTTGTATTTTCAAATTTGTTTTCAAATTATTATTTTTTTTTCGCAGTTCTCACCATTTCTAACTATTGTTCAAGCAATTTCGTATTTTTGTTCAAGCAATT
This sequence comes from Artemia franciscana, assembly GCF_032884065.1. Classification (NCBI taxonomy): domain Eukaryota; kingdom Metazoa; phylum Arthropoda; class Branchiopoda; order Anostraca; family Artemiidae; genus Artemia; species Artemia franciscana. The sequence goes on along the minus strand of NC_088872.1, from coordinate 26,847,937 downwards.
TCTTCTTTTTTGATTTGCGTGCTAAAGTTTCCACTATTTTCAAGTTTTTTTTAAGTAATTTTGTCTTTTTGTATTTTTTCCGAAAATTCTGACTATTTTTTTTCTTCACATATTTTTGGTTCACGCGATTTCACCATATTAGGTTCCTTTAATGGATTGTGGTGTGTTAATTTCAGATTTTATGTTTTTTCTAGGTTATGATATGTGTTAAGAGATTTTTTTTTTTTAGTATATGCTGTCATCGCATATTTACGTTGGATTTTGCTGAGTTTATCTTTGCTGAGCTTCCCGCATTGACTCTAGAAATATTAAATAAAAAAAACTAGTTTTTTAAACTGAAAGTAAGGAGCGACATTAAAACTTAAAACGAACAGAAATTACTCCGTATATGAAATGGGTTGTCTCCTCCGCAGTCCCTCGCTCTTTACGCTAAAGTTTGACTCTTTGCCACAATTCTACTTTTTAAAACAACTAAAAACTTTAGCGTAAAGAGCGTGGGACTGCGGAGGAGACAACCCATTTCATATACGGAGTAATTTCTGTTCGTTTTAAGTTTTAATGTCGCTCCTTACTTTCAGTTAAAAAAACTAGTTTTTTTTATTTAATTTCTGAACGTTTTTAAATTAATGCATGTTTGATTTTGGCTCTCCGCACATAAATTATTGAAATGAAATTAGTATATTAATTTTTTTTTGGCTAAATGGCTTTCTCTTAGTTTTGATCAGACGATTTTGAGAAATACGGGGTGGGGAAGGAGGCCTAGCTGCCCTCCAATTTTTCGGTTACTTAAAAAGGCTACTAGAACTTTTAATATTCAACGAACGTTTTTATTAGTAAAAATATACGTAACTTAAGAATTAACTTACGTAACAAACTTTTATATTCTTATATTTTTATTATGTGTACGAGGGGGTTTGTACCCTCGTTAATACCTCGCTCTTTACACTAAATCATAAGTTTTGTTCCAATTCTTTAAGAATGACCCCTGAATCAAATAGGCCGTAGAATAAATAGTTGAAATCACTAAAAATATTTTAGTATAAAGAGCGAGGTATTTATCTCCTCCTAAATACCTCGCTCTTTATGCTAAAGTATTTTTAGAACCCTACATATGCGTAATAATCTCTGTTTGTTTTAAATTTCAATGCTATTCCTTACTTTCATTTGAAAAAACGTTTTCATGTGTATTTTTTCATTGTTTTTTTTTTTTTTTTTATAGTAATGCTAGAAAATCCTGCGCCCTTTTCATTGAATTTTTCCCCCATGGCATATTTCTCCAAGGAAAGATCCTCCCACAGAGCCCCCTCCCTCAACCCTACCCCCAAAACCAAAAAAATCCCCCTGAAAACGTCTGTACACTTCCCAATAACCATTATTATATGTAAACACTGGTTGAAGTTTGTAACTTGCAACCCCTCCCCCAGGGAGTGTGGGGGAGTAAGTCATCCCCAAAAACATAGTTATTAAGATTTTCGACTATGCCAAACAAAATGGATATCTCAAAATTTTGATCCGTTGACTTTGGGAAAAAAATGAGCGTGGGAGGGGGCCTAGATGCCCTCCAATTTTTTCGGTCACTTGAAAAGGGCACTAGAACTTTTCATTTCCGTTAGAATGAGCCCTCTTTCGACATTCTAGGACCACTTGGTCGATACGATGACCCCTGGGAAAAAAAAACAACAAAAAAACAAACAAATAAACACGCACCCGTTATTTGTCTTCTGGCAAAAAATGCAAAATTCCACATTTTTGTAGATAGGAGCTTGAAACTTCTACAGTAGGGTTCTCTGATACGCTGAATCTGATGGTGTCATTTTCGTTAAGATCCTACGACTTTTAGGGGGTGTTTCCCCCTATTTTCCTAAATAAGGCAAATTTTCTCAGGCTCGTAACTTTTGATGGCTAAGACTAAACTTGATGAAACTTATATATTTAAAATCAGCATTAAAATGCGATTCTTTTGATGTAGCTATTTATATCAAAATTCAATTTTTTAGAGTTTTGGTTACTATTGAGCCGGATCGCTCCTTACTACAGTTCGTTACCACGAACTGTTTGATAACGTTTTTCAGATTCTTGAAATTCTGGAGAAAGCTTTCTGCGGTGACGTTAAGAATAGTGTAAAGACGCGAAATTTGTTAAGATTCTTAATAGGTTAGAGTTTTGTCGTAAAAAATCCAAATAAGAAATATGAAATTTTGAAAAAAGGTGCGATAATATTGAAAAGTGAAATTTGTTAAGATTCTTTAAATACAAAAACCAGTGTTGTCAAATTGAGAAAATAACGAAGAATTGTGGAACTACAAAAAAGAATTTATTCTTGAAATATGAATAGATTAGTTATACAGATCTATAAATTCAAAATTCTTTCGAAGTAGGAAAATGTAAAATTTGTTTACGATTCTTGAATTGGAAAGGGGCTTGTCATCAAAAATTGAAATAAGAACTCAGAAATATTGAAAAAGGGCACGGATCTTGAAATTTGAAAGGTTCAGTTATAGAGGAATCTGAAAATTCTAACGATAAGAAGAAAGAAAATGAGAAATTTGCTGAGTTTCTTGAAAAGAAAAGGTTTTGTGGTGAAAAACGAAATGAGAATTGTGAAAATATGAATTAAGGCATTACTCTCCTGTTAAGATCCCATGAATGCGAAGGCTTTGCTTTGTCAAATTATGAAAATAACTTGAAAAATTGTGGGATTTTGAAAAAAAGGATTTTGGGATTTTGATTCTTGAGGCATGAAGAGATTAGTTCTCGAATTCAGGTGCTTTGACTTTACCCTTGTTAAGTTTCCCACTTGACACGTGAGGGTTGAGTTTCGTAATACTGATTCGAAAAGAAATCAAACTCCTTGGACACACAGCATTTTCATATGCGTAAAATTGAATTTTACTGAATTTAATGTTGCTGGGTTTTCTCTTGTTTAGCTTCCCTTATTGACTCGAGAGGTTTAATATTCGCCATATTAAATTTCTTCAATGGATCAGAGTGTGTTAATTTCTGGCTTTATGGTGTTTTAGTGGATTAAGATATGAATGGAGGGATAATGTGTTGAACACATGCTGTTTTCTTATATATATGGTGACTTCCCCGTTGTAGAATTTTTAGTATTTAATTGAGAGGCTTGAATTTCGTCAGAATGACTCGAAAGGAATAAATTGTGCAACAAGGACAATTTTTTTTTCCGTTGAATTTGTCAGTTAGTTAAAACAGTGTAAGTGAGCAGTGGACATGCATAATGATCCTTTCTTAGAGGGAGGGGACCACCTTCCATTATCGTTAGAATAAAATCAGATTCGAAAGGAAGATAAAATTAGACTTGGAAGAAAATGTAAAATAAATTAAAGGTGATTGGATTGTAGTAGGGTATAGACGTGTGTCTATACCCTGTCTATCAGTTTCATTATTATTCAAATAAAACTGAACCTGAAAGAAAGATAACACTAGACATCAAAGAAAACATAAAATAAACAAGAGCTAAGAGCTCATATGGCACTTGTGACGATGTCAGAAGAGCCAAGAGCTCATATGGTATGAGCTCTAGCAAAATTCTAAGAATCAATACATTGCTTTAAAAGGAAAACCAGAGGCTTAATACCGGTCAGGATTTAAAATAAGAGCTCTGAGTCCCGAGGTCCTTCTAAATATCAAAATTCATTAAGATCCGATTACCCACTCGTAAGTTAAAAATACCTATTTTTCTATTTTTGCCTCTCCCTTCAGCCCCCCAGATAGTCGAATCGGGGAAAACAACTTTATCAAGTCAATTTCTGCAGCTCCCTGACATGCCTTCCAATTTTCAACGTCCTAGCACGTCCAGAAGCACCAAACTCGCCAAAGCACTGAACCCCACCTCCAAACTCCCCCAAAGAGAGCGGATCCAGTCCGGTTACGTCAATCACATATCTGCGACATTTATAAGCGTTTTCCAAGATTCCCGGTTCCCTCTCCAACTCCCCCCAATATCACCGGATCTTGTCGGAATTTAAAATGAAAGTTCTAAAGCACAATATCCTTTTAGATATCAAATTTCATTAAGATCTGATCACCCGTTCGTAAGTTACAAATACCTAATTTTTTCCGAAATACTCCCCCCCCCAACTCCACCAAAGAGAGCGGATCCGGTCGGGTTATGTCAGCCACCTACCTTGGACTTGTGCTTATTCTTTCCGCCAAGTTTCATCCTGATCTCTCCGCTTTAAGCGTTTTCCAAGATTTCCGGTCCCCCCCCCCCAATGACACTGGATCTGACACTGGATCTGTCAATGACTTGGATCTGTTTTCCTTAGTTTTATCGACCTAAACTCCCGTTATTGTAATTATTTCTGGTCTTTTTGCAGTAGCAGAATGAAGACCATGGAATACGTTTTTTAGGGCTTTTGGCAGCAGAATAGGCGCCAGAAGCAAAGTAATTACTAATTCCACTATTAGGCAAGACGAGCAACAAAATTTCTAGTGTTTCTGAAGCATGGTCAACCGACTTTGATAACACTGACTTAACAGGCGAAGGCTCTTGATTTATTATATAATAGTACACTTTTGATGAACGCTTGTCAAACTGATCAAAAAACAATAAATATAATAATCTTTGCTTTCGGGTTTAAAGCAAAAATTATTATTATTATTCCAAATCTTAAATTCAGAATTGGTAAAAACAAAGACAAACATCTCAGTGCTATATTCTTGACATTCCTTAAAGTAAAGTAAATATATATCAAACATACTATTAACCATCATGAAAGTAATTAGTTGTAATTCCTTTTTTCGCCATTTCTAGCACCAGCTTTGTCTATTCTAAATCATACATTTCTCTTAACAGTTTTGAAAAGGGATTTGCAAATACTGAATTCAGAAAAACTTTAATAGAAACAGAGCTCAAAAAAGAGAAGAAAAATAGCGACATAATAACTAAATCCATAAACAAAGATGGGTTTTAGTGAAAAATAAGAGAAGAAAAATAGCGACATAATAACTAAATCCATAAACAAAGATGGGCTAAGGTCAGGGGCATAATGAGTCATAATCTTGGCGGGGGGGGGGGGGGGATTTGGAGCCGATTTTCCGAAATTAAGGGAAAATGACCAAGTGAAAAATGAGCCATATAGTACCATAGTAAAGCAATGGTATACTAAAGAAAACTGATCTGATTCTGTGGATGCTTGAATTATGCCGATCTATCTTAGTTTTGACATGACTTTTGAAAAACCTGTATTTCAACTGAGGGGGGGGGGGGTGCCAACTAGTGGCTCTCTGCCTCTGCCTGTTAAGGTAAGAAAAGAAAGCTGTCAAGATGCAGCTACGCCATCATCTAACAATCATTTCGCGTTCTAGATACAGCTCCAAAATTTGTAACGGCAGATCAGCAAAAAATAATAGAGAAGCTTACAAGCCAATACGAGCAATAACCAAACAACATCAATATTGCATGCAGTAAAAGTAACTGATTCTTCTTATGCATTTATCACTTACTAGAGTCAAAGATAACAAATTATTAGTGTGTTACTATATTTCTATAAAGATAACACTAAGGCCCGACATCAAATACTTCGCTTCTTTAATTTGAATTAAATAAAAAAAAACAAGTTTTTTTAAATGAAAGTAAGGAGCGAAATTAAAACTTAAAACGAACAGAAATTACTCCGTATATGAAAGGGCTTTCCCTCCTCAACGCCCCGCTCTTTACGCTAAAGTTTGACTCTTTCTCTTAACTCTACTTCTTAAAACAGTAAAAAACCTTTAGCGTAAGGAGCGGGGCGTTGAGGAGGAAAAGCCCCTTTCATATACGGAGTAATTTCTGTTCGTTTTATGTTTTAATGTCGCTCCTTACTTTCATTTAAAAAAACTTGTTTTTTTTATATTCAATTTCTGGACGTTTTTTAATTAATGCATGTTTTGATCTTGGCTCTCCGTACATAAATAATTAAAACGAAATTTGCAATTCCTTAAGAATGACCATTGAATCACAAAGGCCGTAGAATAAATAGTTGAAATTACTAAAAATACTTTAGCGTAATGAGCGAGGTATTACGAGGAGGTAAACCCCTCATATGCGCAATAATTTCTGCTCGTTTTAAGTTTTAATGCTGCTCCTCACTTTCAGTAGAAAAAAACTTTTCATATTTATTTTTTCATTGTTTTTTTAAATAATGCTAAAAAAAACCCTTGGCCCCCTTCATTGAAAGTCTCTTCCCCCATGAGAAGTTTTTCCATGTAAAGATCCTCCCACGTAACCCCCACCTCAACTCTCCCTCCCAAACCAAAAAAATACCCCTGAAAACTTCCGTACACTTCCCAGTAACCATTACTATATGTAAACACAGGTCAAAGTTTGTAACTTGCAACCCCTCCCACGGGGACTGCGGGGGAGTAAGTCGTCCCCAAAGACACAGTTATTAGGTTTGTCGACTATGGTGAATAAAATGGCTATTTCAGAATTTTGATCCGGTGACTTTGGGGAAAAAAATGAGCGTGGGAGGGGGCCTAGGTGCCCTCCGATTTTTTTGGTCAATTAAAAAGGGCACTAGAAATTTTAATTTCCGTTAGAATGAGCCCTCTCGCGACATTCTAGTACCACTGGGTCGATACAATCATCCCTGAAAAAAAAACCAACAAAAAACAAATAAACACGCATCCGTGATTTGTCTTCTGGCAAAAAATGCGAAATTCCACATTTTTGTAGATAGGAGCTTGAAACTTCTACAGTAAGGTTCTCTGATACGCTGAATCTGATGGTGTGATTTTCGTTAAGATTGTATGACATTTAGGGGGGGGGGTCCCCTATTTTCTAAAATGAGGCAAATTTTCTCAGGCTCGTAACTTTTGATAGGTAAGACTAATCTTGATGAAAGTTATATATTTAAAATCAGCATTAAAATGCCATTATTTTGATGTAACTATTGGTATCAAAATTCTATTTTTTGGAGTTTCGGTTACTATTGAGCCGGGTCGCTCCTTACTACAGTTCGTTACCCCGAACTGTTTGATACCTAAGTTAAAGATGATTATATTTACTTTAAGGTTCAAAATAAGAAATTACGAGAAAAAGTCACTGTCACAGTTTCGTGACAGGGGGCAAAGGGGGTGTGTGCACTTGTCTCAGGAAGTAGAATTGGTTGTGGCACTATTTAGAGAAACGTGTTTTTTTTCGGGGCATTTGAATACAGAGATGCCGACTGTATCATGTGGGATCAAGTTGAAACTTTCAGGGAGAATAAGAAGAGCCGAGTTGACCTCTAGATTTGATTTTATTATACAAATTACAATTGCAATTTACAATATACAAATTATTAGTGTGCTACTATATCTATATATATAAAAATAAGTTGTCTGTCTGTCAGGTGACGTCATGTTTCTGTGTCGACTGACGTCATGAAGTTAGTTGTCGTCATTTTTGCTATGACGGTGACGTCATGAAAGATATTTAAGACATATATGTTCACGTAGAAATCTATTAATGTTTAAGTTTAAAATGACTGATGAACTTACAATGGCAAAAGCCGATGAAGATGCTCAAAGAGTCTATGCCAAAAAACTTGCTGCTGATATAGAAAGTCAGAAAAGAAAGCGTGCCGAGGAATCAAAAGAACAGCAAGGAAACAGGCTTGAGGCTAAAAAACGCAAAACCGCGCAGTTAGATGAAGATCCACCTGGACAGCGAGAGTCAAAACATATCAAAACTGAAAATGATAGCGATGATGATTGGGTTTGGGATTTTGACTTGGATAAGGTCATCAATACCTACCAGATTTTAGTTAAAAAAACAAAGGTTCGGCAATATGTATTTCATAGTGAAGCTGAAAAATAAAGAAGAAAAAGAAAACTGAAAAAAGAAAAAATGTCAAACCGAAGTAGCTGAGTTGGTAAAGCGTTATGTTTCAGGTTCTAGGTCCGAGAGGCTCCAGGTTTGAACCTTGGCTTTAGCATTAATACAAAAGAAGAAAAAAACTAAAAAAGGTAAAAACTACAAAAAAATGTTTCTGTGTCGACTGACGTCATGAAGTTAGTTGTCGTCATTTTTGCTATGACGGTGACGTCATTAAAGATATTTAAGACATATATGTTCACGTAGAAATCTATTAATGTTTAAGTTTAAAATGACTGATGAACTTACAATGGCAAAAGCCGATGCAGATGCTCAAAGAGTCTATGCCAAAAAACTTGCTGCTGATAGAGAAAGTCAGAAAAGAAAGCGTGCCGAGGAATCAAAAGAACAGCAAGGAAACAGGCTTGAGGCTAAAGAACGCAAAACCGCGCAGTTAGATGAAGATCCACCTGGACAGCGAGAGTCAAAACATATCAAAACTGAAAATGATAGCGATGATGATTGGGTTTGGGATTTTGACTTGGATAAGGTCATCAATGCCTACCAGATTTTAGTTAAAAAAAAACAAAGGTTCGGCGATATGTATTTCATAGTGAAGCTGAAAAATAAAGAAGAAAAAGAAAACTGAAAAAAGAAAAAATGTAAAAAACTAAAAAATGCTAAAAAGAAAAAACACTCAAAGAGAAATTACAGACCGGGACAGAGGGAATATAAATAACGACCGGGACACTCAAAGAGAAATTACAGACTGGGATACCGGGACACAAATGACGACCGGGACACAGGGAATATAAATGACGACCAGGACACAGGTATTTAAGAATATCGTTCAAAGACAAATTTTTAATTGTAAGAAGACCGTTGAAAGAGAAATTTCTAATTGTAAAATGACTGAAGAACCTACAATGGCAACACCCGAGGAAGCTGCTCAAAACGAATGTATTCAAGCCGAAGTAGCTGAGTTGGTAAAGCGTTATGTTTCAGGTTCTAGGTCCGAGAGGCTCCAGGTTTGAACCTTGGCTTTAGCATTAATACAAAAGAAGAAAAAAACTAAAAAAGGTAAAAACTACAAAAAAACTAATATGACGCGTAACGACTTACGCGCGCGGGGGGGCTTGGGGGGCGCGAAGCGCCCCACCAACTAGGTGTTGGGGTGGCGCGAAGCGCCACCCCAACAGCTAGTTTCATATAAAGATAACACTAAGAACCGACATCAAATACTTCGCTTTTTTAATTTGAATACCTAAGTTAAAGATGATTATATTTACTTTAAGGTTCAAAATAAGAAATTACGAGAAAGAGTCACTGTTGAAGTTTCGTGACAGGAGGGCAAAGGGGGGGGGGTGCACTTGTCTCTGGAAGTAGCATTGGTTGTGGCGCTATTTAGATAAGCGTGTTTTTTCGGGGCATTTGAATACAGAGATGCCGACTGCATCATGTGGGATTAAGTTGAAACTTTCAGGGAGAATAAGAAGAGCCGAGTTGACCTCTAGATTTGATTTGGGGAGCGGGGCCAAGAGAAATACAAAGATACTACACGTACCCAGGTTATTTTAATTAGCATATACGCAACACGTCTCGAACGCCTTGGGAAATCAATCTGAAACTTTACATGTACAGGGGGGGACTTCAATTTTTTAAGGTTTGTTTTAGGAGGAGAAGACGAGAGGACAAATTTTTCTTTTATTTTCGGTGCACCCAAAACTGTTTGTACCTACAGGACATCGACTCTATTGAGGGTTAAGCAAAGAGGCAAATCAAAAGGCATTATATGCAACACGGTTGTTAAAATAGGATGTCTTCCATGTCTTGGGGGTTGAGATGAAGCTTTCTGGGAATACTAGGGAAGGAAGGAGCAAGGAGAATTCTAATTTTATGTTTGGGTAAGCGATGAACGGGCAAAAGATTTTTGTAATCGAAATATTGGTTCACCTGGAGAAGGTCTAAGTACTTTTACAATAAAAGCTCAAAGCTTATATCGACAAGTGCTTGAGCCAAAGGGACCTCTATGCACAAAAAAAAGTTGAAAATTAAAATTTGTTTGGTCTGCAAATAAGCCAACAACTTATTTTCTGGACTGGTCAGGACTCGTAATACCTTTGTCCAGTCTAAACCAAAAGGAGTGCTTGGCATTGAATGGTATTGATCATCTGAGTCCAAAAAACTAAATGATTCGTTGCGTTCAAAAACTGGACTAAACATTTTGTGTTTCCAATTGGTTCTTGAATTCCATTGACACATCGCTCGACTAGGTGAACCGAACCTCTATGCAGAAAACTAATTCGGAACTAATTTGGCAGTTTTTAATCGTAACGCCCAAAAAAGGCCCCAAAATTGATGTTTCTTCCTTTAAACACATTTCTTTCAAACGCGTAGGAAATAAATTGGCATCTAACTGATTGATTAATCAATGCAAATACAGATATACAACTAAAGTTCTTGTTTCAACACACTGAAGATATTGCTTCAAAATTACCGACTTTTGTTTCGAAGTATTATATAATCATCAATGTTCGAATGTTTTTCAAAACGAAAGGTAAAGGTAAACAAAGAAAGTGTCCCTTTAAAGTAATAAAATTGAACTGAAATTACCAAATGTAAGCATCCAAAGGATCTTGTTTTTCTTTCCCGTAATTACGATTAAAATCGTGATTTTGTTGTTGTTGATGTTTTGACAAACAAAATTACAGTGTTCGTAACCCCTATGTGTTTGTTATAGCATAAAAGAAGCTCTGGTTTTTAGAAACTTAAGGGGGAGGTTAGCCCCAATATAAGCTTGTGGAAATGTAAGTTCATTTTAAGTTTGAGTTGATTATTCTTTTTTATTTCTGTTCTTCATATGCTTCATGTAGTCATCTATATTGGTGTCTGTTATTTTTATGTTTGATGTGATTGTTTATTTGAGCTTCTATTCGTCTTAAATTTTAGCTATTATATTACTTTATTTCTGATCGTTTTAGGTTTTAACATAGGTCTTTCCTTTCTTGAGAAAAACTATTTCTTGAAAAACATTTTTTTAAATTAGTCAAATCGTGACCTGTGTCAAAATTGTCTTACTCCTCGAAAATTGATTAATTATATCAAGTGAACATTTTTTCTTCGGTGTTTAGTGATAGTGGAGCAACCAGATGGAATGCAATATCTTCGCTCCTAGAATAAATCCGCTCAAAGTGCTAACATAATTGGGATAAAACATAATTATCAGTTGGCAAGTAACAAAGGATCGTGTAGAGTCCCAACATAGAACATTCCCCATAGACCAATAATGCACGGTAGACGACCTGTAAAATTTTGAGATTTCATGGAAAAGATAATTTTGCTATCAGGTCGAATGCTGCGCGGTTTTCGTATGTTGGAGAGGGTTTATGGTCAATCATTTTTGAGAGAAAAGACACGCTTTATAAGAGTAATGCAAGAGTGCTTATTTTTATAACTTTAATAACTACATAGTTAAAAATGCATTCATTTCTATTGAATATTTTCATCCTTGTCCAAGATCGGACATTGCACGGCCAGGAAGTTCAGCCGTCACCCTTTCTTCCTATATGACAAGACTCAATCAACAAGAGCTATAGTATAAGTTGCTGAATATGTGTTTCTATTTAAATGTTTGTTTACTCCTTTCTGAAAAATGATGAGAAGCAATTATGTTTCCTCCCGGTAAATTGTAATCGCTAGTCTTTAAAACTAAAAATAATATAATATAATTTCAGGGCATTACGATATTATGCCTTTTCGCAAAAAGTTTAACGGGCCGCAACATAAGGTAACGGCTCACGGCCTGTGTAATACACAAATCCGTTCTTGAACAATAACTAATACAAAAAACAAATGCAGACATCAGCTTAAACTTTAAACCTAAAACGTGAGTTATTATCACAATTAAGGTTCAATAATATATGCAAAATAAAAACCAAGCCAATCAAGCAGCCAATATTATGCAAAACTGAATCGATCATGATTATTGACATCTATCACCATTATAAAGTAGCAAATTCGGGAGCTATTATTACAGGCTTGTCGGTCGAATAACATTCAATAACTAATTATCTGTTGTATGTTTTATGTCATAAATCAAGCAACAACACGGAAAAGGTCATTTTATAACATTCAAAAGAGTTAAAAGATGCAGTGACTGAGATGCCAGACCAAAGGGTGGTGTAAAATCTACGCAATATGACAATAACTTCTTAACAATATAATTACGCTTAGAAAATATTGTCTTCTAGACAGAGGCGCCATTTGGACCAAATCTTGGGGTGGGCATAAACTCCATCTTGCCCCCCCCCCGATTCACTTCGTGTCGCGTAATCATCTTGGAAATGGGCATTTGACAAAACTCGAGAATTTTATTATGTATCTTACCTGCTTTCAAAGTTTACAATAATTATTAAAAAAATATAAAAAAAAATTATTTGGCAGTTAAAGAAAATGTCACTCCCTTGGGCTCTCGTGACGAGTGAATTTTCTTCAATTGGACGATTATTATACAACGAACGAAAATGTTAAACTGACTATACTAGCAGAATTGAGAAGATGAAGCAAAATCTATGCTGCAACAAACTTAAAGCTGACTTTTCGCTACAAGACCATAATGCGGTAAATCCGGATAACACACCAGCCCTAGTTGTTGGTGACGACTGTTCTTATGCAGAAATCAACTGATGAAGAAAACAATCTAGTGAAAAAAAAACGACTTTTGTTTGCAAAGCTATATTAATGAACAAAATTGAACAGCAGTTTATTCTCAGACCACTAAAATTAATATCATACAAAATATACAAAAAATTTTTTCCACCAAAACAAATGATACGACGCCTATACAATTTTCAATGAGTTCTGCAGTTGGGAGTTCTGCAGAATGTGTACGGTAGGCCAAGATGATCGAAAAACTGTATATATTGCCTAGACACGCTAATCACCAGTCTATACATCTGATATTCTACTATCAGCTACAAAAGTAGCATTTTCAATTTCAATGTGATTGAAATAATGAAAAAGTTCAAATTTGTACGGCAGAGATATAAAGACATCCATTATCCTACAATGCTGGCACTCTCCACGTGAGCCAATACGAAATTTTAATGTATTCCACTTCCACTAACAGAATGAAGAATTCCAGTAGATGCAAAAGCCAACGGGGCTGTTGATCGTATGAGGGACAAGAAGCTTGACATTGTTTCCACTAGCCCTCAAATCCTCAACTACAAGCCCAACGGAATCTATAACCTGCTGTTTTTGGACATAAAGTTCTGCTGAAGTGACACTGACTCATAAATTCGGTGGCCGCGTTTACCATCCCCCCCCCCAGAAAATACCCCAACACTCGCGGAGTATATAGGAAAATAGAAAATGATGGAGTCTAATATAAAAAAAGACGTTTAAAAATTTCTATGAGAAAGACTAACATAGGCAGCGCAATAGCGCATCCTAAGTGAAGAACGATGTTGCCACAAAGTATTATTTATTAATTATTATTTTAACCAGGACACTTCTTATAGAATGAGTTGTTGTAAAAACATCAAAAAGGGCTCATTCGATCGGAAATTGAGAGGACTAGTGCCCATTGTATAGTTGAAAGTGATTGGAGGGCAAATAGCCCCACCCCTCCCACACCCATCATTTCCCCAAATATTTCGGATCAAAATTTTGAGGGAGCCATTTTGATCAGCGTAGTTGAAAAGCACGGAAATTATATCTTTGAGGATTGCAACCCCACTCCACAGTACTCGGGGCAAGGGTTGAAAGTTATGCTCTGGGGGCAAATAAGTTTTTTTTTATAGAAAACGTCGTCGTATAAACTTTGGAGGGAGCTCATTGGATTGGTAATCTGAAGTTCTAGTGCCCTTTTTAAGAGTCGAAATGATCGGGTGGCAGCTATCCCCCCTCCCCTACAAACAAACACATCATGTTTTCTCGAAGTGTATCTAATGGACATTTCGAGGTAGCCATTTTATTGAAAACGGTCCAAATATCACATAACACGGCTTTTGGGGTTGAAACAAACCCTAAGAGCCTGGGGGAAAAAAGTTTTAAGTTATTCCCCGAGGGCATTTAAGGTTTTTATGGAAGGGATGGATGTTTAACTTTAAGGAGGCTTATTTAGTTGAAAATTGGAAGTTCTAGTTCCCAAGGAATAAACATCAGAATCTGTATATAAAACTGACAATCAACGGTTTTTTTTTCTATTTTAGTAAACTGCAAATTACGTTCTGATCTAGAGAAGACATGGGGGTTTCAGCCCTACTCCTTTTAATTTTTGCTTTTTTTTTAGTTAGACTAGGTTATGTATTGTAATTCCCGTTCGTTTTGGATTTGATTTACTTATTAATGGTGATTTGTTGTAATTTTGAACTTGGTAGATAAGAAAAACTAACTCGTAGAATTTGACAATGCTTTCGTCTGTAAAAACCTAAACAATAAAAATTCGTTTGTTCCCAAAGCCAACTATGCTTTCAAAGAAGATAAGCCTTCTTAAACTTTTTGGTGCCATATGTTATTTGCTTAATTTTGATGACTTCTCGCCTACCTACTGTTTCTTCTTCTTTTTTTTTTTTTTAAGTTCATATGGAAGTCTTTTCAACAAAAATGGATTTGCGATTTTTTCCTAAGTTTTTAAGATACTTATGATGCGTAAATTCCTTGGTTTCCCTTTCCTTAGTATTTCACAACGAAACTAAAAAAAAGACAACTCGAATAAAATTCTCAAATCGGAAAACCCAGTTTTCTACGGGGGGGGGGGATCATTTCCGGGAGGTATTTTCCGGGGAGAGGGATAAACGCCTAGAAATCATAGATTTAATGGATCACCCTACTAGTTTCCGTAAAATGAAAGAGAATGGAGCGATTGTTGGATTTTATGTCCACCTTGACATTTTGCATCACCTATATGGATATGTTGTTTCTAGTATACCAAAAAAGGATGGACCTTCACTGTAGCTCTTCTAGCGGCTGAATCAATTGCCTCTATAAAACTAAAGAATAAAGCGGTCAGATGATTGTGACAATTTTCAGTATTTTATCTTAGAGTGTTAATCTGGTGGACGCACCACCTGTCCTTTTCAAAACTATACTGCTCTTCTCTCAAAACTTTATTTACAGCATCTCTTAGTCTAAGAAGTATCTCCATTCTAAGTAATTTGCTCCCTGCAGGAACCAACTTAATATCCCAACAATTAACTATCTCACTATTATCATCTTCCTTATAAAGGGGTTCTGTCAAAGTTTTCCTAACATCACCAGGTACTCTTCCCTTTCAAAAATCATGTTCATAATCTTCAGTAATTTAGCTCAAACTTTGCAACCACCGTATTTCAAGAAGTCACTTACAAAGCTATCAGCATCTGAGGCCTTATTTTTTAAATCCTTTTAGTACTGTCACTAACTCTTTGCAAAATAGATCTTCCTTCACTTCCAAACTGTCAAAATAAACTGCCCATCTCTCTTTAATACTTTTCTTATCACTAATCGTGGCCCTTTCCTATCTTTGACTGGTAGTTGTGAGAAGAACCTTCCTTTGAGAAGTAAACCTGATAGCATAAGTCTTGTTGATTGAAATTCAGAAACCAGAAGGTAAACACAAGCTGTCGATTAGAATTAAATCTTGTTGACTGAGTCTTTACAATAAATTGAAATTCCTCAAAGACTTTCATATTACTAAATCCTCAGCTTAAAGCCCAAATAGTGAGCGTGACATTTTGGACTTGGTTGCATAAAGATTGAAAAGAGGAGGACTCAAGATTACTCCCTGAGGGAAATTCCTAGTAACAGGAGTAACCTTACCGTTTACGTCTTTACCTGAAAAAAGAAGCTTCTTTCAGTTAGAAATGCATTCATGAAAACAGCAAAAGCTTTGAGAATATCCAAGCTTAATAGGAGCCTTAAACAGTCTATCAAGGAACGGATTACCACAGGAGGATGACAAATCAAACAGAATAGCCACAATCGACATGTCACTTTTAAGCAAAATGCTTACCTTAGTTTAAGGCGGATAATGTGGTAAATGGAATTAACAGCTATTTTTTAGTTTGTTACTTCTTTTGGAAGGATGTTATTAATCTCAACAAACCATCCAATTCTGGAAAAGATAATTCTTTCGACAAATTCACAGAGCGAAGGTAAAACCGAAGTAAGTCGGCAAAAGCTAGGATTAATAGAAGACAGAAGTTTTCGGGAGAAGAAAGGCGACGGAGATCACGTGGTCCGTCCACAGAACATTGAAAGAGTCAAGGAGCTAGGACTGTCAGGAGTTCCCAAATACACTTGTCATACAAATGTAAATACAATTACAGCCCTCATGTAGACTTAGTAGTAAGCTATTTACGCAAAGCAATTAATCCTGAATAAAAGGCTTAACGGATTCACTATCATAGAAAGAAGAATGAGGCACGAAATGGCAAGAGGATTCTGTGAGAACCAGGATACATTTTTTTTTTTTTTTATAAACGTCAGCAAAAAAAAAAAATGCTTCCTTAGCGTCAGTCACAGGTGGAAAGTGAATCAAGAGGCAATCATATTTGCGATGGTCAATTTGCTGATGGTCAGAAGCTTGGGCATACCACATGAATCTTGTATAAATCTTAGAAGTCATGTTATCTGACAACACATGGGGAACTTCTTCAATGAACATTGTCAATGTATGATGGTGAACCCAGTTCTAAGTCAACGGTTGATTATGGGAAACAATATTGAATTACATCTGAATGTTGAATGGGACATGGCATCCAAAGATATGGATGAAACTTTCCTTACACTTCCCTGCTGTGTGGCTAGTGGAGTCATGCTCCCAAAAGAGAGCTATGCGTATTGAAATTATCGAAGATAAAAGAGTTGTTTTCCAGAAAGTTCAGACAACGGTAGCGTTTCCCCTTTTGGTTAATAAAAGAACTTCATGAATTCATTATTTCCGTTAGTGACGCAAATTCCTTCCAAAATAGTTAATCTCCCCCTATACGGATGTATAGACAGGGGAAAATTTAGAGATTAGGCTGTTTAAAAGAATTTCCAGCTCCCTTTCCTTTCCTGTTGGTTGATCAAAGCATTTAAATCGTAGATCAAAAACCGTTGTTTAAAATCACAACCCTGTTGTTGTTTTTTTTTTACCAGCCATTATGTAGTATTTTAATCTTGTCATGGTATACATTTCATGAGTTTCTGTAAGTTTAGTGTCAAATTGTCTTTTTAAGTCAAACCAAAGTTTAAACTTTATTTTTTTTAAGAATAAAAAAAGAAACAAATTTGAGTTTCCATTATTAATATATTGCTTTTCATTTTCCCCCTTTTTCTGTTTGTGTTCTAGTATATCTGGTGTTTGGTTTCTAGTATATGGTTTTTGACTTAAAGTATCAAAATAAAGAACCAAATTTGAGCTCCCATTGTTATTACATCTCCTCTCGTTTTCCTCGTTTTTTAAGTACGTTTTCTATTTTGTACAATATAGAGCTCATATGAGCCTGTAATTCAGCCAGTATTTTAAAAGGTCTCTTTCAAAAAGAGCCAAGAGCTCATATGGCACTTTTGACGAGGCTGGAAGAGCTAAGAGCTCATATGGCATGAGCTCTAGCAAAATTTTAAGAATCAATAGATTGATTTAAGAGGAAAAATCAGAGGCTTAATGCCGGTCGGGATTTAAAATAAGAGCTCTGAGACACGAGGTCCTTCTAAATATCAAAATTCATTAAGATCCGATCACCCACTCGTAAGTTAAAAATACCTAATTTTTTCTAGTTTTTCCTCTTCCTTCAGCCCCCCCCCCAGATGGTCTAATCAGGGAAAACGACTTTATCAAGTCAATTTGTGCAGGTCCCTGACACGTCCTTCCAATTTTCATCGTCCTAGCACGTCCAGAAGTACACAACTCGCCAAAGCACTGGACCCCCTCCTAACTCCCCCAAAGAGAGCGGATCCAGTCCGGTTACGTCAATAACGTATCTACGACATTTGCTTATTCTACCCACCAAGTTTCATCCCGATCTCTTCACTCTAAGCGTTTTCCAAGATTTCCGGTCCCCCCCTCCAATTCCCCCCAATGTCACCAGATCTGGTCGGGATTTAAAATAATAGCTCTGAGACATGAGTTCATTCTAAATATCAAATTTCATTAAGATCCGGTCACCCGTTCTTAAATTAAAAATACATCAATTTTTCTAATTTTTCGGAATTAACACAGCCCACCCTCAACTCCCCCAAAGAGACCCGTTCCATTCCAACTATGGCAATGACGTATCTAAAACTTGTGATTATTCTTCCCATCAAGTTTTTTTCCGATCTCTCCACTCTGAGCGTTTTCCAATATTGCTGTATCCCCCCCAACCCCGTATGTCCCCGGATCCAATTCAAATTGAAATCTTTCTATATATCAAGTATCATTAAGATCCGATCACCCATTCGTAAGATAAAGATACCTCAATTTTCATGTTTTCCAAGATTTCCGGTTTCCCCCTCCAACTCCCTCAATCTCACCAGATCTGGTCAGGGTTTAGAATAAGAGCTCTGAAGCACAAGATTCAACTAAATGTCAAATTTCATTAAGATCTGAGCACTCGTTCGTAAGTTACAAATACCTCACTTTTTCTAGTTTTTCCGAATTGCCCGACCCAGTGACACTAGAATTTCCGGTTCCCCCGCTGCAACTCCCCCAATGACACTGGATCCGGTCGGGACTTAAAATAAGAGATCTGAATTACGAGGTCCTTCTAAATATGAAATTTCATTAAGATCCGATGACTCCTTTGTAAGTTAAAAATACCTCATTTTTTTCTAATTTTTCAGAATTAACCCTCCCCCCAACTCCCCCAAAGAGAGCGGATCCATTCCAGTTATGTCAATCATGTATCTAGGATTTGTGCTTAAATTTCCCACCAATTTTCATCCCGATCCCTCGATTTAGGTTTCCCCCTCCAACTCCCCCGAATGACACTGGAAACAGTTGGGATTTAAAATAAGAGCTCTGAGACACGATATCCAAATATCTAATTTCACTAAGATCCGATCACCCATTCGTAAGTTAAAAATACCTCATTTTTTCTAATATTTCTGAATTAACTGTCCCCCATTCCCCCCCCCCCCCCGATGGTCGAATCGGAAAAACGACTATTTCTAAACTAATCTGGTCTGGTCCCTGATACGCCTGCCAAATTTCATCGTCCTAGCTTATCTGGAAGTGCCTTAACTGGCACCAATGACCGACAGACCAACAGAATTTGCGATTGCTATATGTCACTTGGTTAATATGGTCACTTGTTTAATATATATATATATATATATATCATGCATGACTCACGGATATACCCATGAAAAGGGCCTCTGTTTTCGGCCCCTTCCCAGAATACTAAATTTTTACTTAATTCAGTCAATAATATGAAAGAGAAAATCAAATAAAAGGAAAAACTTGGTTTGTACGTATCGAAGACTTGAATAAGTAAATAATGTTAAAAACAAGTTATTAAGCTTACCATCCAAAGTATTTTGTAACTCCATGACTTGAGCAATGAGCCTTGCTTTTTCTTCTAAATCTACTTCAGGCACAGGTTCGCCATCTACAACGAAATGAAAATTAAAGAACCAAAAAGTAAACTTATATATGACGCTTGGATATTAAGTCTTTGCATTTATCAGACAATGTTCCGATTGGATAAAATTAATACAACTGATCTTGTTTATAAATATTTATCCAAGAAAACAAAGAGCGAATCGAAACTGTCAAGGAAAGTGAGCTACTGCATTCAAAGAGTCATATTAAGTGTATCAGGTCTTAATATATTGCGTGCATTTGAAGGAGTGTAACTACTTCATAAAAAAATATGAAAGAACTTTTTTGTAAAAAAAAAAAAAAAAAAAAAAAAAAAAAAAAAAAAAAAAAAAAATCTTTGGCAAATTTAACTCAAAGACTCGCTGACGAAGAAAGACAAAACGAAGCCACATTCAACAGCTGCATCTTGTTGTTTTTAATTATCATTTTTTTTTGTTCTTGAATCTAAATACTGGTCTAAAGAAAACATCGGAATCACCTCTAGTTTTAGACTAGACCATACAATATTTCCATTCATCAATACCATACAACGCGGTCAATAAAGGCGAAAGAAAATGACACACAAGCTAGCAGTTATCTACTCAGAATCATAGGTAGATTATATTTAAAAGAAAAATTAAGGAAAGATCAACACATTTCCGATGTGTGGAGAGTTCAAGAATAAAAAAAAAAAAAAAAAAAAAAAAAAAAAAAAAAAAAAAAAAAAAAAAAAAACGATTTTCAACCCTAGAAATCAAGGTTTTTCTGCATCTCTATGTACTTCACTTTAAAAAACGTCTGAAGTGTCCCGGGATGGATACTGAGAGACAAGATATTTCTCAGTGTTTTTGTTTTTTTGGCAATTCCGCTTTAGATTTCGATCAAATAAAAAAACAAGTTATTTTAACTGAAAGTAAGGAGCGCCATTAAAACTTATAGCGGAAAGGCAAATTGTTTTGATGTGTCTATTATTAGATAAATTGCATTCTTTAGTTTCGGTTACTATTGGACCGAGTCAATCCTTACTTAAGAGTTTCATTACCATCAACTATTTGATATAAGTTTGATAGAATATATACATATACAAGAACTTTTCAGGTTTTTAAGCGTTTTTGTTTGTGAATTGTTATGAAGTGGCCAACAAATTTCACAAAGTAATAGTCTTGAAGGGTCAGTGTAAGAATAATAACCTACATATTAGCCAAGAGAGGAGGAATAAGAATTGAAATAGAAAATCAGGAAGACCATGTGTTTTCATAGGATTCGCATCAGAATGATAGTTAATTGCTTCTTCTTTATAAAAAAAACATTCTATCCAAAAAATTATGATATCATACACTTGCTCTTAAAAAGAAGAAGAAATGAAATGCCAAATTGATCATATTTGTTAGTGCTAAAGAATGACTTATTAACTGAATTAATAAGTTTTTTGATGATATAACATTTTACATAGTTTATAAAGTTCAACTTGAGGCAATCCACTAGTGTTGCCTTAATAAAAAGACACGTGTCTTCATTGTATCTGTGTTTCCCGACATCTTCATATGGAAGCCGTGGTTATAGAAACTTGAGTGGGGGATTATTTTATCGGAAATTGAAAATTCTGTGTTCTATTTAAGGGCCAAAAGTGATGAGAGGGTAACTAGTCCCCTACCATACTCTTGCCTCCTCCCATTCATATCCGAATTATTAGATGGGCATTTTGTACAGAAATGCCAAGAGGGTAATTCTCACAGAATCGACACCACTCCTGTATCCCCAGGGACAATTGTCCAAAATTACATAAATTACCAACTGTTGGAAAATAAGTCTTAGCAGAAAAGGTGGGCACATACGGTCTCCTAAGGGTATACTATGTACACGTACCTAAATTATTGAAAAGACCCTACGTCCATCCCAATTTTCAAAATACGTTCTCGGCAATGTATCACCAATAGCTTGGAACAATTCAATTTATGCTTTCAGGGAGTGTTGGGGAGAGGCACGCGGACCTCCAATTTTGACTTGAGGATGAAACAGAGTAAATCAAAAGACACAATTATTCAAATGCCTAAAGGGGCACATCTGAAGTATCTCGGCAATGGCTTGGGGGATCAAATTGAGGCTTACAGTGAGTTTTTTTTATGGAAGGGAGGGGCAGATGGACCTCAAATTTTGGATTCGGGGGAGGGAATGGAGTTACATCGAAGATGATTAAATGCTTTCAGCTTTCCAAAATAGCACATATACAATGTCTCGGAGACAGCTTGGGGGATGGTGCTATAGCTTTCAGGCAGTATTGGGGAAAGCAAGGGGGCAAGGCAAACATAAACTTTTGTGTTGGGCTTGGAGAACCTTGACTTGGGTAATGAGGCAGCGGGGAGGGGGATATTTTGTCTCAGATCAGCCAGTAAGTTTGGGGACTATAACCCCTGTGAGACTTGGAATGTACTCAAGGTGAAGTGGCTATGCAAATAGAAAAAAACACTGTGTATCCAGCTAATCAAAATATTGCATCTACAATGTCTCATGAACGGTTATGTGATAGAATTCTAACTATCAGGATATGTCGGTGGTCGAGTAGACCTCAATGTTGAACTCGGGACATCAACTTTTGCATTGGGAGATGACAAGGCTTATAATATTTTTTTTTCCGACCAACCTAAAAGTTTTTGCACTATAAGCCCAATGAGATCCTGAATAAAAAGTGATGTGAAAAGAGCGATGTGAATAGAAAAATGCCAAAAAGGGGCCTACTATTTTTTTCTCAAACGATAGAACCTTAGATCGGTGCATCTCTGGGCCAAAGACAACTGATAAAGGGCCAAAAACCTTTTTTCCGATCAGCCAGGACTCAAAATATTCTTTCGACCCAGACCAAAAGGACAAGAGCACTTGACTTTGAATGTTCTTGATAATTACAGACAAAAAGACAAAAAGATTCAGGACACCCAATAAAGATACGCCAATCATCGGGTAGTATATAAACACAAAACAAGTTACAGCTTGACTGTGTCGATATGTGACACCAGGAATTGGATCAACATATTTTGTTCTCTCCAACTAGCTTAAGGCAAATGACAGGGACAAATCAATCTCAATGAAGACAAAAGACATGAGACAAAAAACTTGTGTACTAATAGGTGAGGCATTTATCTATTCATGACACCCTAAAATAGGCCAAACAAAGCTTTTTTCTAATCAGCTTGAAACTGACGGCTGACCCCCCTCCTCCTGCGAGGAAAAATATCCAATCCCCAAGAGCCCCCGTCCCTCTCCGCAGATAATCATCCCTTGGAAATTCCCCACACATGTAAAACTGAGGAGCTAAAGGGAAATAAATGACAAATAAAAAGAATGAGGAAAAGACAAGACTTTGGAATATTCTACCTATATTCCAAAATATAGGTAAAATAAATGGCATAGAATGTCATATAGTGTTTATTTTATATTTTTATTTCTTTGTGTTTCTTTTCTTCGGGGGGTTGAGTTATCATAGCGGGATAAGATAAAGGTTAAAGAAAATAATTTGGAAATATAAAATTAGTGACAACTGTAGAAGTGTTAACCTACGTTAGAAGTGCACCGAGATACAGGATGGGATTAAGAAGTAAGAGGAGTTACTTCCTCTAGATTTTGTCTAGAACCGACATCTATAGTACATGATGCCAGTACACCAATTGTGATCAAGAATCAAGAACGCGTCCACTAGGTGTAAATCAGAAGGTTTTTCCGTCTAAAGTAACATTAAGGGTTTGTTTTTGTTGTTGTTTTTTAATATAATTCCAATAACATGTAGTCAAACCCCAAGTCAGAACCAACAAAATTCAAGATGGACAGAACTCTCTTTTCTAAATAAGCAAACAAATTGTCTGTTTTAACCCTCATTGACATCACAGCCACATTATTTGCCATCGTTCTATTACAGAGATTCCAAACGGGAAGAAATAGGCAAACACGGGAAAACCATTCCAGATTCCAGTCCAATAGAAGATCTCGGATCAGATTTTCTCCCTTCATTTGATAAATGCACAATGCAAAAAGGTAAAAATCTTCCACTCATCATTTTTCAAAGATTATGTTGCTGCCTTTGATTCAGTTGAACTGCGAACTTTGTAGAGGATTCTCCTTTAAGATAGCATGCTGCAGGAATTTGTTAACATCCTGGAAGCTTATAACCAAGGACTTGAATCCTGAGTCAGAATCTATGGCGAAGAGTTGTCATGACTTGATATAGAATAGGGTGCCAAACAAGGCCGTGTACTCTCTCTGGTCTTTTTAATTATTTTATTGATTGGATCATTGAGCATGCTCTCTGGAGATTTGAAAGAATAGTAGTTGGTTGAAACGTCACCTTGATAGACCTTGACTGAGCCGAAGTTCTTGATCTAAACATTACAAGAAACAGACTATTTATGGTCTTCTACTTAAAGAGGTTGACAGCCTTGTCTAGCTGCAATCTGAGGTGGATTTGAAAGGATGATGCGATCAAGACGTCAACAGAAAAATATCTAAGGCTCAAGCAGTCTTTGCTAAATTCCGCGAGCATCTATGAGTTTCTCAAAAGATTAGTGTAAGAGAATGAGCATTTGATAGCTGACAGAGAGGACATTTTTTCTTTATGGAGCTGAATCCTTGTCCATTAAAACAGCTCAGAGGCACGCTCCAGAGGTCTTTGACCACTGTTACCTGCGTTTGATCTAATGCAACTGGATGTCAGATCAAACAATAGAATCCAGAACAAATGTTACAATGTTGACAGAATCTTAGGCATCATCAAGCTCTGCTGGCTTTCATACACTTTACATAGCCCTGAAAGATACCTCATTAAACAAATACTGCTTGCCAAGCCCCTACCAACATGGTGTGTGTTAAAAATTTGCTGGACGCTAGTTAGACAAGATCTGGAGCCAGCTGGAAGTTGCTGCAAATTTGACCGCAGATGGGACAAATACTGGCTTTTATTTGCCAAAGAATTGGCACAAGACTGACTATCAAGGGAAACCACCATTCAGAGGCTTTGTTCAGATGTTGGGTAAGGCAGAAACACCTGGCCCTACTGCAAGTACAAATGAAGTACCAAATACCATTATTGCATGAATGCCATAAGTATTTCCCCAATAGTGAGAGGGCGGAGTGCTGCCATAAGCTCTGTTTTACAAAGACCTAATGGAAATATGTCTCACTTTCGAATTGTTATACAGTTTTAATGATTTTTTTTGTGGGGGGAGGGAGTTACTCACCCCTACCCCCTACTGGCGCCCACATATTATTGTATTTTAGTGATCCTGCAACTAGAACAATGCAACTAAAAAATTAGACTTTCACAGTCTTAAAAAACTGATATCAGTTCTTTCAATATTCCATTAATTCATGATCATATCAAGCCCCAAATACATGCCAAGTAATGAAAAGATACCCATAAATCTAGATTTTGATGGATCAAAAATCTTTTGATGGTCATCTAAATCAAACATATAAGCCAAATAGAATGAAGTCAAAGTTAGCATACATGGAGATTAATCTCGTATAAATTTCGTGAAAAAATAGAGCGATAAAATAATATTACATACAGTACAGTAAACTTACAATCAGACTTACCAAATTGTGAACAGAGTATAATGGCTGGGGAATGCTGGTTACCACTTTTATTCTGATTAACACAAAAAATACGATTCCTGCGTTTAACAAACAAAATCTACTAAAGAGACTAGGTATATTTACTAATACTCATATGTTCACTGCTGAAATTCTGGAAGCTAAAATTACAGTTTAGCAGAATAATGAAAAGATGTTTGAAGAATAAACTTGTAGAGTACAGCCAAAAATGTTTTATCAGAAAAATAAAGGGCTGATTTAATACTAATTCATTCAGATAAACAATTAGAGCTCTAATAGCAAAACTCAAGGAATTGCCAGGAAATATAAGGAAATCTACTACTACTACTACTACTAATAACTCACTGCAGCACCAAGCCGTCTGAGGCAAACACGCTCCTCCTCCAACCTAATCTATTTAAAGCCTCCCTCTTTACATCCTCCCAGGAAGTTCCCATTTCCTTTAAATCTTTATTTATGACATCCTCCCAACCCAGACAAGGACGACCTGCTTTCCGTGTAGCCCCAGACGGTTGGCCAAAAAGGACAACCTTCGGTAATCTGTCATCCTTCATCCGTAGAACGTGGCCTAGCCATCTCAACCTTTCTTTCATTATAGCCCCAGAAAGCGGGATTGAACCACACTTTTCGTACAACCTACTGTTTGAAATACGGTCAGTCAGCCGGGTACCCAGAACAAACCGTAGGCAATTTCTCTGGAAAACATCTAGTAAATTTTCATCTGCTTTTCGTAGTGCCCATGCTTCAGAGCAATATTTGACCACTGTCATCACTGTAGCTTCCAATATTCTAATCTCGGTTTGTAGACTTATCTTTCTATTCTTCCAAACTTTTTTTTAACTGTGAAAAACACCCTGAGCTTTAGCTATTCTACTTTTAACATCTTCACTGCTCCCACCATCTTTACTAATAATACTAACAAGGTAACTGAAGCTCCCAACCTGATCAATCTTTTTGTTACCTAATGTCACCTGTTCATCTTCACTTATTCCTAGCCTTGGTGACTTAGTCTTCTTAACATTAATTTTCAAGCCTATTTTAGCACCCTGAACTCGTAAAACCTCTAAAAATTCATTCATTTTGCTCACACTTTCATCCAATATGCTTAAATCATCAGCATAATCTAAGTCCAGGAGCGTTCTTCCTCCCCATTTGATTCCATGGTCTCCAATTGCCTTTCCTGTGCTCCTTAAGACATCCATCAAAATGATCCATATAAAGGGGGATAGAACACAACCCTGCTTAACTCCTGTTTTAATACAAAACCAGTTGCTAACCTCATTTCCTACCTTAACCTCAGCAGTATTTTTCTCGTACATAGCGCAAATCACTTTAATATATTTTTCTGGTATACCATATAACGATAAGACCTTTGTTAACGCTGTTCTATCAACAGAATGGAAAGCTTGCTCATAATCGATAAAACTAAGGACCAAAGGTGTTTGACAACGAAGGGACTTCTCAATTATTAACCTAAGAGTGAAAACATGGTCGACACATCCTCTACCTTTTCTAAAACCGCATTGTTCTTCCCTTAAAACTTTGTCTACAGCATGTCTCAGTCTAAAAAGTATCATATTACTCAGTAATTTGCTACCTACAGAGACCAGACTAATGCCTCCATAATTACGACACTCACTCTTGTCACCTTTCTTATACAGTGGTTTAATTAAGGTTTTCCTAAAATCATTGGGTACTTCCCCTTTTTCAAAAATCATGTTCATAATCTTCAGTAGCTTATTCCTAACCTCAGAGCCACCATATTTAAGAAACTCATTAATCATACTATCAGCACCTGGGGCCTTATTATTTTTAATCCTTTTAGTACTGTCGCTAATTCTTCCTCACTAAACAAATCTTCCTTCACATCCAAGGTATCACAAACTTTTTCATTTTCATCTATATCTTTTCCTGCAACTGTATCACGGTTTAGCACATTCTCAAAATGTTCCACCCATCTTTCTTTAACTTTTTCCTTATCACTAATTGTGGCCCCATTTCTATCTTTAACTGGGACTATTCCGGATTGGCTACTCCCTTTCAATTTATTAAAATGCCAGTATAATATTTTACTATTATGCCGTCTAGCCGCATCTTCCAGATCCTCAGCAATTTTATCCATCGCCTCCACTTCACATCTCCTTAGTTCATATTTTAATGCTTTCTCCATTTTCTTTACATTCCTTTTGTTTTCATACGACCTATCACTCAGATAATTCTTATACAAACCCCATCTACTCTCTATTAAACCTAAAGCTTTTTCACTAATATTCCTAGTTGCAGTCTTAGCACTCTTACCTAGGACATCATCAGCAACTTCACAAATTGTTTTTCTGAAATTATTCCATCCATCTTCCACATTGTCAAATTTTAAACCCTCAAGTTTAGTACTCAACTGTTCCTGGAATTTTTTTCTCAAATTTTCATCCTGAAGTCTACCTACATCATAACTTTCCGGGAGGGAGTTACCCTTCCGAAATTTCAGCTTTAAATTAACCTTAGACACTACTAGATGGTGATCTTTACTTTTAACATCAATAACGGCACTCCTATACACCCTAGTATCTTGTATTGATCCTGCTAGTCTTCTGTTTACAATAACATAATCAATAAGGTTTGCTGTCTTACCATCACGTGAATACCATGTCAACTTATGGGCTATTTTGTGACCAAACACTGTATTGGTTATAACTAGGTTGTTATACCTACAAAATTGCAAAAGCCTATAGCCATTACTGTTTTCTTTTCCAACACCAAATTTACCTAGGCTAGGATACCATCTATCCCTATTTCTACCAACCTGGGCATTAAAATCTCCTAGCAAAAACACCATATTTCTACCTGGTACCCTGTCTATTTGCTCCTGTAACTGTAAGTAAAATTCATCTGAGTCACTAGTATCTCCATCAGTTGGTTCAATGGGAGCATATACTACTACAACTGATACCCTAAACTTTTTAGTCATAAAATGAGCAATTAGTATTCTATTATTAATACCTTCCCAGCCTAAACAAGACTTAGCAGCTTCCTTATTCATCATGAGCCCTACTCCCTGTCTATGTACCCCATCCTTCCTGCCTGAGTAAACAAATTCTATGTCACCTAATTTCATGCTTCCTACTCCTGGGATATGAGTTTCTGAAACTCCTAATAAATCCAGTTCAAACCGTCTGAATTCGTCAGTCAAAATGTCGATGCGATAGTCATTTTTTAACGTTGTAACATTCCAGGTTCCAATTTTCTTGTTCTTTAAATCTTTGAAATTATTTTGGCATCAGGAAAAGCAATGATCCCGGACACTAGTGCAGGACGGGGACCAACATATCTTCTCAAGTCTACACCAAAGCGCTTAAGCCAGCTTAGAACTGGACAGCAAGAAATCCCTGGGACCTCCAGTATGATCGGAGACTTTGTGCAATCCTGGGCCCATCTTGGTCACAATTTGGGTTTCAGCACTTGGCGATGCTATTCTATCAACAAGAGTCGAAATCCTGCACAGACAGTCCCAAGCCTATTACCTCCGACTCATTATATATTCATGCCTACAAATATGATGCTACTACGGGGAGGCAGCCCATAGTAGATAAATTAGCTAGGAAGAGGTTTTTCAGCCCGAAAACGCCCATAAAAACAAACCGAGCCCAGAAAATTATCCAATAATCAGAATCCCGTACGAGTGCTGTGTTGTTTACTCCATGATAGGAAATCTATCATGTTTTATATTCCTGAATAAACTAAAAATAGAAGCTATTGAAAACTTATTGTCACTAAACAAGGTTGTAGACAGTCTTTTACTTGAGGGGCAGGAGGGGTGTCAAAGAAAGGCTTCTCTACCAGAAAAGCATCAAGTCTATTTTGTTAGGACTTATAGAGCGATCAGTAAAAGGCAACACATTGTCCTTGGTCGTTGATATGACACTATGGACAGAAACAGGTAAAGATGAGTGGTAATACCTACTATATCAGCACATAAGGGATAGTCTTCCGTTTTTCCCATATATTGCTCCAAATGATGCTTAAGAAAAATGAAATTGCAGCCCAAAATGAAGTTTATGCATGTCCCCCCCAAAAAAAAAAACAACAACAAGAAGGCATAACTGTTACCTACGGGTTGGATTTCCATGTACCTGTGTATACATAGGTAACCATTCAAACAAGACTGAAAAAGGAGCAAAATTAAACAAAGGTTACAGCACTTTCTGATTATAGCATAGTTTGCAAATTAAAGCCATTGCTTTGTAAAATTGTATCATATATGATGCAATAATTTTGTTATTCTTTACATCTTGAGTAAACAAAGGTGGGTTTTCAAAGGAATACTTGCAACATGCTACTTTTGGTTTTTTAACTTCCTAAAACAGATTTCTGTGTGGTAGTGTTTTTTTTTTTTTCACTTACCAGCATCAGCATCAACTAATGGAATATTAGCTAAATATGATTCTACTTTATTTGAGTCAGGATCCTCTTGATTCAAACTTGGGTGATTCATATTTGAACCACTTAGACTTATCTATAAAGAGAAAAACAATCATGAAGTAAAACCTTAACTAGACGGTAACAAAATAACCATAAACAGAATTTTATTAGAAAAAAAAACCTTTCATATTACAGTAAGAAAATATCAATCCGAGGCTGTAGTAAAATAAGAAAACAGCCTTTCAAATGAAATGCTTCCCGTAACCATTTATAGCATTTGTGAACCTACTATTCTTTCTGTTAAAGAATAATAAAGAACCTGAACTTCAGCTTAAGTGCATCCAGGCACTGACAATAACTGGTTGTACCAGATTTACTACATCAGTCTTGACGTATACTTGATTGCTTCCAATCTTTAACCCCTAGGCAATATTTTTCGTCCTATTTTATTTAATATTTTTCATGTCAGACAAAAAGGTACATCAAAAAATTAAATTGGCTAGTACCCTAAAAGACCATGATGTTTTGGGATTATTTACGCTTACAGATCCAGGATATGTAAAGATAATTGACTCCAATAATAATAATAATAAAGATCCTCCAGAGCCATTGCTGGCGCATAGGGCGTCGAATCGACGTTTCAGTTGCTGTTTTTTTTTACAGGAGCAAGTAGCAAGCTTGTCGCCCAACCTTGCTGCGGCGGGGATCGAACCCTGGGCCCCGTATTGCCAAGCAGTGCACCAATCCACTGTGCTACAAAAGGTTATAATTGACTCCACAAGGATTAAAATGGTTCTGCCTGCTATCCTACACATTGGCCAGAAGATGGCCAAACAATTATTTACTGCTATCTGTGGCAAATTCTATCCAGGGAAGTTAGGCTAAATTAGGCGAATAGCCCTTGTGATACTGAAACAAATCTCATAAGTAAAACCGCAACAAGCATAAACATGTCAATGGAAGCAAGAACAGAGGTAAATTTGAACAAGAAGGATACTTATCTTCAATTTCGCCAGTGAAAAAGTGTTTTCGAAGCTTCAGATTGTGAAAATTTTACTTCTTTAGAAACACGTATGCAGCATAAGGTGCATGAAATTCAATGGATATATCACTAGTCTTTGGCCCAATTCAAACAATAGCCTGGTTACCATATACAATTTTAACAAACAAAAGGAAAACCAAACTGCACATGTGTGCAACCCCTTGACCCTGAAGTTGAATAACATAGTTGAATAGAAACTTTTCTTTCAAGAAAAAACCTTGAGAAGTATATCAGTCAGTGACATGAATGTTTACAAAGGACAAACAACTTTGTAAAAATTCTTGTGGTAGCTCTTGTAATTTTTGGTTCAGGCGAAACCTGACTCCAGGTAATAGTCTTTCTTATATTCCAAGATAAATGTGATGAAAGTAAAAAAAAGAAGAAAAATAAGATAACGAACAACATATAAAATCAGCAACAGCAACAGCAACGCTTAAAGAAATTTATAATAAAAGTTCTTGTGATATTTACCCAGATTTATCAGCAGTCAGTTGAACCAATCTTATACCAAACCATCTTCTAGACAACACTATAGTGTTTTTTTGTGGATGGTGAAGTCCTCCCTTTGAACGAGTGGCAGACAGTCTGGTTTTATATTATCAATTTTTCCCTTCTTTTTTTTTTTGATTGTATTAAAGCTTATTCCAATAGGCAATGCATAGAACACCACCTAAAAAAATCCCCCCTGACCCTACCCCAAGTACCACTGAAAACATTCAACCCCTTGGCTGGTCAAGTCAACTTTCTCAAAGCTCACATGAGGGGTCATTTAATAATACAATGGTGGAAGTCGGGGCGTATGTCACAATACAGGATGAGACTGAAAATGAATTTCAAGAGGTCCTATCAAGAAACTCAAAAAAAAGGAAAAAGATTTCACCAATCAAAAATAATACCCCTTCCCATAATCCAACATTCCCCTCACAAAACCTTGGAATTTACTTAAAAATCACTCCAGATACCCCCTTTGAGATAAAAAAGGTAGCTCTTTTGAGGGTTGCAATCTTTAAAATGTTAAAATCAATGTTTTCATTAAACATTAACCGTGATGGATCTCTGCTAATAGCCCTTCAAGATTCTAAATCGGCAGACATATTACAGAATTCAAAATCTCTTCTTAACATACCAATAAAATCTGTTCTCTGGTCCCCAAACCAAAACCCAACTAAAATAGTAGTGTATAACATCCCTCCAGAAATTCCTATTCAGGATCTAAAAGAAGGACTCTCTGACAGAACCGGTAACCCAATCCCAGTAGCTGACGTAACCCAATTGGGTAAACCAGATGCCAATGGCCAAAAGTTAAGCAAGTCTTTCTTATTCACACTAAGAGAAGAAAATAATAACCTGGATCAGATATTCCTATTTGGACAAAGGAAACCCCACAAGCCCTACAAGCCAAAACCTATCCAATGCCAAAAATGTCTAAGACTAGGACACACAAAAAACACATGCAGTGAAACATTACATGAATGCAATTCTTGTAAAAACTCCCACCCCACTGGAATGATAAATTGTAAAAACAATCAGCCAAAATGTATCAACTGCAATGGTCCCCACGATTCTACTAATAAAACTTTATGCCCTGTATATAAAAAACGAGCACTAACACTCCAAATAGCAACAGAAAAAAACATACCTTACCCTTTTACAGCAATGGAAGCAAATGCAGCACAATCACATCTGACCAAAAACTTTATGAAACCACCCAACCCTCTCACCCACAGACAAACCATTCTACCAAAAGCATCAAGCACCCCCAATAATACTCCTTCCTCAAAGCAACCAAGCTCACATTCCTATAAGAGAGGTTCACCCTGGACAAACCTTCCAGCCTCTACAAGTAATGATAGAATATCAGAATGGCCACCTCTCCCGAGTAGAAATGAATCAGAAGTATTAACGGGTATTAATCAAATTATCAACAAAAAGCCAGATGAATATCCAAATGAATTAACACCTAACATGTGCCTATTTATACTAAATTCTAATGCAGTACAGTCAATGAACCTAAAACAACCACAAAAAGCAAAAATAATAAGCGAATTGGCAAAGTTGTACCTACCCAATCACATGCATATCCAAGCAAAAAAAGATCTTGCTCTGCTCCTAGCAAAGCTAAAGATTGATACACAGCAAAATGAAAATTAAAACAACAAAGCAGCATATTTCAATACTTCAGTGGAATGTAAGATCACTTTCAGAAAATAAGTTAAATGAACTTTTATCTTTTATGAATAAAAATTCCATTGATATTGCTTGCCTTCAAGAAACCCATTTGACTAATAACCAACAAACAAAGTTTCCAGGATATACTATCCTGAGAAAGGATAGGTCTTCTCAGAGAAAAGGAGGTGGCGTAGCTATAATTTTAAATAATAATATTAAATTCTGTGGTATTAATTTCCCAGATTTTTCAAATGATGTTGATGTTATTGGCATCAATGTTTGGATAAATAATACAAAAACATACATATTAAGTCTTTATAACCCCAATGGCCAGACTACAGATGCCATGGATTTTTTCACTTATATTACTAATTCTAATATGCTAAAAAACATAATCATCTGCGGGGATTTTAATGCCCACAGTCTTCTGTGGGGGGATAAGCCAGCAAATAAAGCTGGTAAGCTCATTGAAAGATTGATTTCAAATAATGCCGATTTAGCAATTGCTACCCCTCCTAATCTAAATACATATTTTAACCCCAAAAGTGGTAAATTTTCAACTATTGACCTACAAATTGTTTCAATAAATATACTAAATAAAATTTATATTAAGAAAATTGAAAATCTATGCACTGACCATTTTGCAATAGTATCCTCTTTAAATGAACCAGCCAACATTCTCCCACATATCCCTAAATATGTCAACACCAAAGCAAATTGGACCATGTTTAGAAATAAACTTAATGAAGAAGTCCTAAGTTTAACCCAGAAATCTCATACCTCAGTTGTAACTGCTGACACGTGTGCTGAAGCTATGACATCAATATTAACAAATGCAGCTAATCAAGCTATCCCCAGAACTTCACCTAGGAAAACCATCCCTAAACACACCCCTAAAGCATGGTGGACAAAAGATTGCCAAATTATGTGGAGAATAAAAAATGCAACCAGGAGAGCATACCTAAGAAAACCATCCCCTGACACATATTTAAGTAAATTACAAGCAGAGGCTAACCTCAAGAGAACAATAACTAATGCCAAATATAATTATTGGAATAATTTTGCAAATAATCTTTCCAGAGAAACATCTGAGCCAAGAATACATAGACTTATAAGCAAAATCTGTGGGAAAAAAACATCCTCCAACCCTCTTATGTATGAACTAATGCATGAGAATTCCCACTATGATAACGACACTGATAAGGCAAAATTATTTGCCTCCCTTTTCTCAAAAAAGCTAACATCAAAAAACCAAAATATCACCACACAAATCATGACAAATCCTATTTACCAGCCCCGACCAGGTTCAGAATATATAAACCATCCCTTCTCGATACATGAATTGAATAATGCAATTCAGCATATCAAGGCCAATGCTACAAGTAGCTATGATAATATACACCCTATATGGATAAAGAATCTTTCCCCTTTGTACAAACAGGAGCTCCTAAATTGCTATAACCATGCATGGGCTACATCCACATTCCCTAATATCTGGAAATGTTCATCTCTCATACCAATTTTAAAGAAAAATAAACCTAAACATGACCCTCAGTCATATAGACCCATAATGATTACCCCAGTGCTGGGAAAATTAATGGAGAAAATGATTTACCATCGGCTGCTTTGGTTTGTTGAGAAGAATAATCTGATACCTCATACTCAAACTGGCTTCAGGAAACACCACTCATCAACAGATGCTTTCATAGTGTTAACAAATGCAATAAATGAATCCCTATCAAAAAATAATGTCTTAACTGCTGCATTCCTAGATTTTGAAGGAGCTTATGATAATGTTGACCACCAGATTCTATTAGTTAAACTTACAAACCTTGGACTACCCCCCAAACTTGTATCCTTCATAAAATCCTTTATAGAAAACCGAAGTTTCATTGTTTGTGTAGGTTCAGCCTCTTCACCCAAAACTTCAATAACCAAAGGCCTTCCGCAGGGTGCAGTCCTGAGCTGCCTCCTATTTTCACTTTTTCTGTGGGACATGAACCTCCCACATACCAATCTACAGTACGCTGACGATCTGGTATTATGGGCAACTGGCAATACCTTCGAGATTACGCATTCAAAGTTGCAAAATGCACTTTTCCAATTTGAAAAGTTCTCCCAAAAGTCCATTTTACCTACTGCACCCACAAAGTCAAAAATTATCCAATTCCACCATAAGCGAAATCATTATGATGCTAGGCTAACATTAAATGGAATACTTATCCCAGAGGACAATCAAATTAATTACCTAGGGCTCATACTTGACCAAAAACTAAACTTCCACCTCCACATCACAAATACAATAAAAAAGTGCTATAGAAAAACAAGAATAATTAAAAGGCTACTAGCCACACCTTGGGGCTGTAATGAAAAAACACTAATCCAATTTTATAAATCATATATAAGACCCCATATTGATTATGGCCTCATAGTGTATGGTGCTTGTGCTAAGACCCACATGCAAAAAATCGAAACAACACAAAATGATATAATTCGTCTTATATTTGGTCTTAGGAAACCAACAAAAACTAAGTTTCTGCTTACTGAGAGTGGACTATCACCAATAAATGAAAGAAGAAGATCTCTACTAATTAAGTACCTTACAAAAATTGAAGCCAATGATTCTCATACCCTGCATAACTGGTTAAGAAATCCATCTATGTTTAGAGGCGTTGCAAATGAATATGCAAATATCCAGAAGAAGTTCCCAGTGCCAGTAAAATCTATTGCACCCACACTCCCCCAAACCCCCCCTTGGAGTTGGTCAACCCCCATAATAAAGACTGACTTCTCAAAGTGGACCAAAGAACTTACCCCCATTTCTTTTATTCAAAAAAAAATTGCCGAACTAAATAATGTTGCTTATAAAAATTATTTCCAAATTTTTGTAGATGGGTCCAAAATAAATGAGAAAGTGGCAAGCGGAGCTTTCTTCCCAACCCATAATATCGCTTTAGGAGAGAGATTACAAGATAATTCATCTGTAATGTCTGCCGAGCTAAACGCCATAATCATGGCACTAGATTTCCTCATGGTTAATTAATATATGAAAGTTAATATTAATAATATTATAATATATTCTGATTCTTTGTCAAGCCTAGAGCTTCTTTCGTCAGCTTCTCAAAATAAGATGGATATTGACACATTTCTTTGTCTTAGGATTATTGATATTTTTGCTTCAAAAGGTATTTTAACTCATATACAGTATATTCCAAGCCACTCAGGTATAATAGGTAACCATAAGGCAGATGAAATAGCCAAAAATGCTTTAAATATTGACCAGCCAAGTGGGAGACCAATCCCCATTAGAGATATTTACCGCTGGAGATTTACAGAGGTACTGATAATTAATAAGAATCCTACCCCATCACCTTTCCCAAGTAAGCACCTTTCCAAGATTTATCATAGGATTCGGTCAGGTTCAAATGGGCTAAATTTTCAGGCATTTTCATATCAGATTCCTAATTCAAGTGGCGAAGTTCCCTCGTCCCCCCTTTGCAGGTCATGTAATCTTAAGAATGAAACAATAGATCACTGCCTATTTGAATGTAATATGCTGACGTCTGCACAGTATACCCTGCGACGTAAAATGGTAGAATGCTTCAAACACCACAAAATTCCACTAACAGCCAAGAGTCTTGCTGACCATACTCTCCCGCAGAGCACAGAGATCAATATATACTCTCTTATAATTCAACTGCTGGTATCAAAAGATATACTTCAAGAAATCTGAGCAGATACAAATCATACAAGACAAACCAGCTCCATAGCTCTGTCGTTCTCACAGAGTGAGCCAAAAGGAAAAGGGCTAAATAGTATCAACTGAAAAGCCCGTCTGCTGAATAAGGAGAAGAAGACCTTTGAACAAATGCTTAAAAAGTTTGAGCCTGTTTGAAAAAACACAGACCTTTGGGTAAAATTGGTGCAAACAGTATTACTGGCTTTCATATAAAAGTGAATATACCACTTGATGCCTTTTTTTTTACCTTTTTTGACCTTTGTTAGCAATGAAAAAACAAAAAATCAATATATTACTTAGGGCTATAAGTTATTAAGGGGCAAAGGGCGAAGGTAGTGGCCATTATATTTAAAAGGAGTGTTGAATAAGAGCATAATTGCCTTAAATTGCAGCTTGGAGCAATCTAAGAATTATTAAACAGGGTTTAGCTGTCCTTTTTATTAATTTTTAACTAGAGGAAAAACATTCCACTTGATGCATCTTTTAACACTATTTCAAAATATTCGAACTGCTACCCTTACAAATGCCCCCCCCCCCCAAAAAAAAAGAGCCCTAGGTTAGACACAAATTTCTTTGTGTCTAAACACTGCCCTAGATTAGACACAAATTTCCAGATCTTGTGGGGATTTGTTTCAAATGGACTTTATGAGACAAGCTGTTGAGAAAGAAATAATCCCAAAAATAGCACAAACCTGTAAAACCATCAAATTTGTGTAATCTATATAGCCTAGGGCTGTATGCACTCTCATTTGACAAGGTAGCAATTAGCAGCCTATGTTTGGAAATAGCAGTGAAAGGTGAAATGGATGCTATCCATTGTTTCTACTTTTCTATTTTTATTCTCTCTATTTGCATACAAATTTTCTCTTAAACTCCTCATGTTAAGGTCTAAATTCTTCCTGGAAATAAAAGGATATTTTACCCAGATTTACACAGAATTTACATGAAAAGAGGCACAAGAGGAAACCTTGTCCCTATGGTCCATGATGGAAACTGACACCCTTGCCAGGGGTCGTAAATACAGGCGGAGGAGAAAGAAAGCCCCTCAAATGCACACTTAGCAGGTCCATTGGCATGCAGACAAGCCCTGTGAATTACAAAACTTATCCTAGCATTGCATTCAATGGCATGGTGATACAAAAACAATCATGGTAGGATCCTCTATATGAGGACAACTACACCAGGGCGTAAGATCCAGATCCATTGGCATTGCCCCTGCAAGACTGGGAACCTTAAACTCAGCTTTATTCCCACTTGAGGAGTGGCGCCACTCAGGGAAATTATAGCCTTGTAACCAATACATCATTTGCATAGGATTCTGATTAATGGACAATTCTTCTGAGATGGGTCTGCTCTGGTGGGCGTGACAAGGAAAAAAACTATTCCTAGCTGATTTATTGACTATGGGTTACCTCTTCATAGAAGCATTATATTTGTAGGCAGGAATATATAATGAGACATAGGTAATAGGCTTGAAACTTTCTATGCAGGATTTCAAATCTTGTTGACAGAGGAGCATCACCAAGTGCTGAAACTATATTGCAACCAAGATGGGACCAGGATTGCACAAAGCCTCCATTCAACTGAATGTCTCAGGGACTTCTTGCTGACTGGCTCTAAGCCACATCAAGCACTTTGGTATAGACCTGAGAAGATGTATTGGTCCCCGCCCTGCAATGGTTCTGGGACCATTGATTTTCCTGGTACCAAAATAAATTTGGCGATTTAAAGAATACGAAAATTATAACTTGGAATGTTGTGACATTAAAAAATAACTATTGTATTGATATTCTGATTGATAAATTCAGACACTCCAAAATGGACTTATTAGGAGTTTCAGAAACCCATATCTCAGGGGTAGGAAACATTAGATTAGGTGATAAGAAACTTATTTACTCAGGCAGGAAGGATGGGGCACATAGACAGGGAGTAGAGTCCATAATGATTAAGGAAGCTGATAATTCCTGTTAAGGTTGGGAAGGTATTAAAAATAGAACACTAATTGCTCACTTTGCGACTAAAAAGATTTTACCTATTGTTTCACCTTTATATTTGTTTGTTATAAAAAGGCAGTGTGGTCTTTGTTGCTAATTTTGCTATTTTTTTAAAAAGTACAGGGTATCAGTCCTAGTAGAATATGCTCCTGTAGAACAAACAGACAAAAGACAGTAGTGACTCAGATGAATTTTACTTACAATTGCAGGATCAAATAGAAAGGATTCAAGGTGGAAATATAGTGTTTTTATTAGAAGATTTTAATGCCTAGGTAAGTAGAAATAGGGGTAGATGGTATCCTAGTCTAGGCAAACTTGGTGTAGGAAAAGAAAACAAGACTGCAGCATTTTTGTAGCTATAACAATCCAGTTATGACCAATACAGTATTTTATCATAAAATGACCTATAAGTTAACATGGTATCCACATGATGGCAAGACAGCTAATCTTATGATTACACTATAGTAAACTGAAGACTGGAAGGATCAAAACAAGATCTTGGGTGACAAGATCTTGTTGGTGGACAAATGCTTAAGGATTGAATGATTGACTATGCACTTGAATATTTTGACAACAACTGAGTTCAGGCTAATTGGCCAATAATTGTTAGGCTTTGAATGGTTACATTTCTTGAAAACTGGTGTAATGTTGGCTTTTTCCTGTCTGCTGGCAGCTCCCTAGAAGTAAGTGATTTCTGGAAAATTTTCCTAAGCAGTTCTGCTATAATTGTTGTAGTTTCTTTTAATAGCCTGGGGTGTAGGTTATCAAGTCCTGGTGACTTGTAAAGTATCTAACATCTGTAGATGTCTGAGAAACTCTGTGAGCAATAGAGTGATGCTATCCACTGGGGTTTTTACAATGTATTCTGGTGAAGGAGGTAAAGGACCAATGGGTTCAGTAGTAAAAAAAAATAGACACAAATTGGTGATTTAGTGAGTTTGCAAGCTTATTAATGTCAGCTATCTCTTCACCTTCCCCTGTTAGCAGTTTCCTGATGCCTTATCTATTATGGTATTGGCTAGAGGCATATTGACAGGATTTCTTTGGGTTTGTCTTAGCTTCATCTGCAAGCTCAGATTCAAAGCCTGTATACAAATTGCATGTCAAATTTTTAAGTTTGTTCTTTTTTAGAGTTTTATCTCTCTTGATTGTTTAAAGATGTAGAATAGCAGCTGTCTAGAAGAAAATATGCTAAAACCAAAAGAGACGTTTTTAGATTTCCAATTTTATGCTTATTTTTATGATTGTGTACTGGGGATCAACTGTAAAAAATGCACACAAAAGTATCAAAATTAGCAATCTAAAAGTCTCTCTTTTTGTTGTAGCATGTCTCCTTTGTAAAGCCACTATTCTAAACCCTTACCTTTAATGGTAGGATAGTATTACTGTACAGTTAGAGCTGCTGAGAAGCAAACAATATAAATTTTGAAATGACTTTAATGAAAGGTAAAATTCAAGACACAGTCCTGTGGTGGCACAGTGGATTTGACCTTAGCTTGGTAATATGGGACCAAGAGATCAAATCATGCAGCAGGAATGCACTGCAGGGCCAACGCAGGGACCATAGTAGTCAAGAAGCGTTGTTAATTCTTAAATAAATAAATAAATTCAAGACAAGCTACTTTTTATTATCTTGGAAAGAGGGTAAAATTCTAGTTGATTGACTTTTGGCTATCTCAGAAAGGTGTTAGGTTAGGAAAATGAAACTTTCTGGGATGAGGCTAAAGACTAAAGTATGTCCCAGGAAGGTATTTTGAAATACCCACCTCTACCCCTTCCTTCTCTCTAGAGGGCCCTGACCTTCAATGACCTTTAAAAATATGTGTTATAAAAGTGAAACCTTGCAAAATAGATCTTCTGCTTGAATGAAGTACAACCAAATTGTTTTCAGCTTTACAACTTTGCTCAATCGTAATTTATAAGGTTTTAAAGATATGCAAATACATTTCCTAAATAAAAAAAAAGAAAACAACAACATTGATATGGCTCAGAATTCTACTCTAATAACCGGAATTGCATTTTTAGAACTAAAGGCAGAGAAAAGGCAACTGGTAACTGAAAATTGACATAAAATGATGTTTTGTCAAAATTTCAATAGGTATAAACCTGTGATGCAGACAAATTTCAGGGCATTCTTGAGGGAGAAGGAGTGGAGTTGGGTACTTCAAAATACCTTTCTGGGACATGTTTTCACCTTTAGACCCATCCCTGAAAGTTTCATTTTCCTAACATAACCCCTTTCTGAGATAGCCAAAAGTCAATCAACTAGAATTTTACTGGAAAGAGGTTAGGTTGGGAAAATGAAACTTTCAGGCATGGATCTAAAAACTAAATTATCTCCCAGTAAGGAATTTTGAAATACCCAGCTCTACATCTTCTCTTTCTAAAGGGACCCTAATCCCCCCTTAATGTGCCCATAGTAAGCAGGCTATTTAAGGATATTCAAAGTTGTTTTCAGAATTTTATAGCCTACTACTCTGTCATTGGCCTATAGAACAATGCTGTCTTTACAGGAGGAATTTCTATGCAACTGACCAAGCTCCATTCTCATATCTGAAACAATAAAGGTAGACTGGCTAGGTGTGTAGGTAAATTAGATCAAAAGCCCTCTGGGTTGAGAGAGAAAAGCAGTCCATGTTTCCACAGAGCATTTAAATGACAAGATAGAGCAGGAAAAAATAATTTTTAACAGGAACATTCAGTTTTGAAGATCAGGAGAAAGTTTGGTAAAATTCTAGTTAATTGACTTCTTGCTGTCTCAGAAAGGGTTTAGGTAAGGAAAATAAAACTTTCAGAGATGGGTCTACAGGCTAAAGTATGTACTGGGAAGGTATTTAAACTACCCACCTCCACTCCTTCTCCCTCTAGATGGCCCTGAAATTTGCCTACATGACAGGTGTATACCTATTGAAATTTTGACAAAACCCCATTTTACCTTAATTTTCAGTTACTAGTTGATTTTTCTCTGCCTTTAGTTCTGAAAATTCAATTCCTGATATTTGAGTAGAATTTTGAGCCATATCAATGTTTTTCTTTCAAAATTTAGGAAATGTATTTGCATATCTTTAAAACCTTATACAATGGAATTGAGCAAAGTTATGAAGCTGAAAACAATTTTGCTGTACTTCAATTAAGCAGAAGAGCTATGTTGCAAGGTTTCACTTTTATAACACACATAATTTTAAAGGTCATCAAAGGTCAGGGTCCTCTAAAGGGAGAAGGAGTGGAGATAGTTGCTTCAAAAAACCTTTTCGGGACATACTTTAATCTGTAGATTCATCCTTGAAAGTTCCATTTCCTTAACCTAAACCCTTTCCGAGATAGCAAGAAGTCAATTAACTAGAATTTTACCGAAAGTTAAACTAACTTGTCTCTGGTCCAAAATAATTTCTTAACTATTAATAAACTCTACCAAAACACCCCACTTGACAAGGAAACTACCAAACAGGAGACGTACACTAGCAGGTCAGCAGTGAGCCAAATTATTTACTGATTGAAATTACTTCTTCTGAAAAATACAAATAGAAATTCTTCCCTGTGTTCTTTTACTTGTCCGATTACTTATCTAACTAATCCAAGCGTTTTATGAGGCATGTGACATCAGAGGTTACTCGGATTAAACCCTCGAACGGTCAGGATTACGAGCGTGTCCGAAATCTCAAGTATAATTTCGCATATCTGGAATTCTTCGAAGAATTCTCAGTCCGGACTAGAGTTGCGTTCGAATCACATTCCAAGTTGACTGAAACCAGCATTCTGACGTTTTATTTGTGATTCCGAGTTAACTTTTAGCGTTCGATTTGTAAAAGTTGACTGAAAGTTAATGAAAAGTTGACTTTTAACAACTTTTACATTTTGTACGTTCGTCTCAAGTTAACTCGGAAAGAGGGCAAAAGTTTCAATTATAGGTAATCATGGAGTATGTGTTCAGATGGATCCAGGATGAAGGCACCACTTTTGTGTACCAGTGTGGTGAGTTATTGAGCCAGATTTTTTGTTGTTGGGTAGGTTGCACTAAAATAGACTTAGAAACTATGTTATTATCCTTGTTAAAACTGGCTTTTTTCTTGTGTGGGTGGGTGGGTTTTATCTTTTACTGGGTGGGGGGATAGATAGATAATAAAATGGTTAAGAAAAAACTTATAAAGTTATTGCAATATTAGTTAAAGTTACTGCAAAGCTACTTGAGCAATTATTTCAGAGCTGGGTATCCTAATACAATTTGTGTGGCCAGAAGTTTAATTGTTAGATTGCAAATTGTGATTTTCATTTGTCTTCTTTTAGTCATTCCATTCAAGATGCCTTGGATATTTTTTTTTTTTTTATTGTGATGGATTGTCTTAATGCTCTGGAAAGGTAAAATATTTCAATTGCATAGGATAGGTAAATTCCAGTAGGCTGATCAATTTAAAGTCCTAAATTAGCAAGGGAAGCGTTTAGTCCACTAAAAAATCACTTATATACAGTGATTTTTTTTAAAATCACTGTATAATTGGAGTTCTTTGAACTCCAATTATACAGCCCTGTTTTTGGCCCCCTTTAGCCTGTATCCAGTTCCTGATTGCCATTTAGTCCAAATTGAATTTTTTCTGTTACTCATTTCTTGTCAATATTGCTAAGGGGTCATATTTAAGCACTAGAGAAGTATGCAGCTCTGCTTTACTTTAGCACCAACCCTCCTAATATGGAAATCTAAGGCTGAAATTGCATATTTCCTATTGATTCTGCCAATCTATAGCCTACCTCAACCATAGTACCTGATAATTGAAGCAACTGTGGCAAAACAAGAACTGGAAAATAAGTAGGCTAAAAGGTGGCAAAATACCTTTAAAATTTGGGCTATATATTAGCAAATTAGGCAGGTTGGGAGTAAATTTTTTGTTTTTTTCATATTTTGACTTAAAAATAAAGTGAATATACTACTTGATGCCTTTTTGTATGTTCTTTACAGATATAATTGCTTATGTATATATATATAATATAATAATATAATATAAGATATATAATTGATATAATATTCAGATATAATTGCTTATGGGTGTGTTCCAGCTGATGGTTTTTCAGTAACTGCAGTTACTGCGTGGTAACTGCCCATTTTTAACTGCAGTAGAGCCAGTGGGAACAGCACAGTAACCTGACTAGCAGTAGCATCATTTTCAAATTAAATACACGTGTTCAAATTTAAGGGACAGTTTAATGCTGATTAGTATAATTTTTTTTTAATTCCTGCTGTTTCAGAGCATTTAGAGAGGTTCTAAGCCAACCATGGGCATTTGGCTGTCACAAATGAGTTGGTGAAAAATAAATAGAAAATATAAATTTTCTCTTTTTTTATTATTTCAAGACTAGAATATCACAAAGCTGAGCATTCACATAGCTTGATTGTATTTTAAGCAAATACAATACCTGATGGAGTTTTGTTGATACCTGTCTTAAATTGATTTTTCTAAATAAAATGGGCCTATAGCATTTATAGGACAGTAGTGGGACAACTATAGCAATTTTTTTTTTTCAAATAATTATTGTTCTCTGGTCAAATTTGTGTTCCTTGCTAAGTGGTAGGTGCTTTGGGTCGGAATGCTTTGTCCAAGGTGTATAGGTTTAATTCCTGGCATTGCCAGTTTATTTGGTTTTGGATAGGGGTTGGTGATATGACTAACTTCAGCTAGAATTGGCCCAACTTTAAATGAGTACAGATGGAAATCTAGGGACAGTAAGGAGGAAGGGCATGCAAGAGAATAGGCTGGCTGGTCCTTAGCTTCCTATTGCACTACCTGGCTAAAGGAACACCAGGTCCTTTACTGGCCTACTGACTTAGCCATAGAAACTTTCTTTCAAACCCATTAAATATAAGTAGAAATGAAGAATACCAGTGTGATGGTCCTTCCATTTACCCGAAATGTGGATGTATGGACAAATTTGTGGGTCATGAGAGATAGCTTGTGAATGTAATGGGGGTGAATGTTCTGTAAGATTTAAAAATTTATGACAGTTGCTCAGGTTGGCAACTGAACACAGAAGTATAATTTTGTTATTTGTTTTTCTTTGTGGCTATTATGCTTATTTAATGTCAAGTATTTTAAAGTTAATCTCCTTTATTTTGTTTTTAATTGCCATGGCCCTAGGGCTTAAATACAATAAAACCTACTTATATCCATTAATTTTCTTTAAATAGATAGGAGTTCTGTGTGTCCTAGCTTCAGTAAATTTAAATGTAATTGTGAGACCAGGGATTACAAAGTAGGTGAAAACTTGCAAATGGACCTCTGGTATCAATAAAAATTTGTAAGAAATGGATATCAATTTAAAGATTAA
This sequence comes from Artemia franciscana, assembly GCF_032884065.1. Classification (NCBI taxonomy): domain Eukaryota; kingdom Metazoa; phylum Arthropoda; class Branchiopoda; order Anostraca; family Artemiidae; genus Artemia; species Artemia franciscana. The sequence goes on along the minus strand of NC_088872.1, from coordinate 26,803,333 downwards.
AAAAAAAACTGTTAGAAAACAAAGAAGACTAATGAATAAACAAAAGTATCCCTTTACAACCATTTAATGAATTGTCACAAATATTGGTCACCCTTAAGATTGAAATGAACAAAGCTTCAATTATGAATCCATTTTCCTTTAAACAGACTGAAGGGGCAAACCTCCAAGCTTTGACAAATTCAATCTTACTTTTGGGCATTCTCACCTTTCCTTTTCAAAGGAAACTTTCTTTGGATGTTTCCAATCCAACTAAAAACAACAGGGAGAGCATCAGGTACAAGTGATCTTCTACTTAGCCTACATACCAAAGGGAAAAACATGCATCTTTATACTATAATTTACCTCCAACCTGCCTAAGGTGTAAATATATAGCCAAAATTATGTAGTTCCAATGTATTCTGTCACCTGTTACCTTTTCCGCCATTCTTGCTTTGTTGCAATTGCTTCAATTAACAGGGAGTTAAAGGTTGAGGGATAGATTGGCAGAATCAACAGGTAACATGTAACTTCAGCTATATATTTCTATATTAGGAGGGTTGGGGGTAAAGTAGAGCAGGACTGCATGTAAAATTATGTAAGCTATAATTATTGTGCAATTATAAAAATCGGTTTTCTTAACATATTTTTCTCTAGGCCTACAGGTCCTTTCTTTGGTTTATGCCACATCAAACATTGTATTCCCAGAGAAAAATAAGTAGCAACAAGCTATATATATACAAGCACATATTATTTATCAATGAGGACTCTAGTGCTTATCTGTGACCCCTCAGTAATATTGACAAGAAATGAGCAACAGACAAAATGAAATTTAAATGGCTATCAGAAACTGGATACAGGCTTAAGGGGGGTAAAAAAAAGGGCTGTATAATTGAAGTTCAAAAATACGTGGTGAGTTTTTGGTGGAATAAATATTTCCCTAGCAAATTTCAACTATAGGTCATGAAAGGAGATTAATGTGAAGCTTGATCATTTTTAAACAATAATATGCACATAAAGAAAGAGAGTATAGCCTAGAGGGTTGTATACTCAACCATGCAGCTTGCCAAGACAATTTTAAGCTCCCATTATAAACTATGCACTCATAGCAGCAAATAGCAGCTACATCAGGCTAAAGGACCAATTACTACAACTTATCTTGAGGTTTTTGTGCAAGTCAACATGGGATTTGTGTTTTATTTTGGTGAGAATAGAAAAAGCATAAAAGGCGTTTCTGACTTAAATTCCATACTTTCCTCATTGTCAGACCTTTTGCCATTGTTGAAGAAGCAGCAAGCAAATTCAAGTGTTTTGACTCCCTAGGTAGGCTAGTTTGCTTTATACAGGCATTTTAGCTAATATCTTACCTCATAATGGCAATTTTAAAAAGCAATTTTTTGCCCCTGTATAATTAGAGCATATCTAAAATTTGAAGGATGTTTTTTACCAGACAGATAAAAGATAAAATTCTAGTTGAGTTACTTCTTGCTATCTCAGAAAGAAGTTAGGTTAGGAAAATGAAACTTTCAGGGATGGGTCTATAGGCTAAAGTATATCCTGGGAAGGTATTTTAAAGTACCCACCTCCACTTCTTCTCCCTCTAGAGAGCCCTAAAATTTGACTCCATGACAGGTATATACCTATTGAAATTTTGACAAAACAACATTTTACCTTAATTTTCAGGTACCATTTGCTTTTTCTCTGCCTTTAGTTCTGAAAATTCAATTCCTTTTATTTGAGTAGAATTCTGAGCCATATCAACATTTTTTTTTTTTCAAAATTTAGGAAATGTTTTTTCATATCTTTAAAACCTTATAAATTGGGATTGAGCAAAGTTGTTAAGCTGAGAACAACTTTGTTGTACTTCATTTCAGCAGAAGATCTATTTTGTAAGGTTTCACTTTTATAACACAGATAGCCTATTTTTGAAGGTCATCAAGGGTCAGGGCCCTCTAGAGCAAGAATGAGTAGAGATATGTACTTTGAAATACCTTCCCAGGACATACTTTAGCCTGTAGACCCATCCCTTAAAGTTTCATTTTCCTAACCTATCCCCTTTCAGTGATATTTCAGAGAAAATTTCAGTGATATTTATATCACTCATATATTTCTCATATTTTATATCACTTTATATTTCAGTGATATTTTTCAGAGAAAAATCATTCAAATTTTTTCTCAAAAGAAGCTTGATTTTTAAAAATAAATGTATGTTTAACAGAAAGCAACTGACATTATATGAAATCCAATAAAAAAAAAATTCATGGAGAAAAAATAATATCTGCCAAATATTTAACCTATAGTGAGGTGGCATAAAAGATTATTTCTAAATTTAGAAAACCCAGTGTTATGGCAACAACAGTATGGCAAATCAACAGGAATTGTCTTTTCAGAACTAAAGGCAGAGAAAAAGAAACTGATAACCCGAAATTTCAGGACCATTTAGAGGGAAAAGAAATGGAGGTAGGTACTTCAAAATACTTTCCTGGGACATACTTCAGCCTGCAGACACATCCCTGAAAGTTTCATTTTCCTAACCTAACCTCTTTCAAAGATAGTCAAAAGTAGCCAAAGTAAAATTTTGCCCCTACTTAATGTTAAAAATCTAGTTTAAACAGCAATCTCAATGAATACAGACTATATAACTAGGGAAAAGGGTAAAATTGGTGCAAACAGTATTACTGGCTTTCATATAAAGTGAATATACCACTTGATGCCTGTTTTAATGCTGTTTACATATATAATAATCGCTTTTACTGCAAATTCAGATTTAAACATTTTTTGGCCTCTTAAAAATGACCTAAATATGGGGTATAAAAAATCTGTAATAGATTAGAAACAAATTTGGGCTATATATTTGCACATCAGGGGGGGTGGGGGTAAAGCATAGCATATATTAAATAAGTAAACTAATCTTTGCCATATTTTTTTTTATGTGTTTGTGCACATTGAATCTTAATGAGAAGAGAAATCACCAGTGCAACAGCACAAACATAAAAAAAAATACACCAATGGTTAGTTTACGTATTTAATATATGCTATGCTTTACCCCCCACCCCCTGATGTACAAATATATAGCCCAAATTTGTTTCTAAGCTATTACAGATTCGTAATGACCCCACATATAGGTCATTTTTAAGAGGTCAAAAAGTGCTTAAATCTGAATTTGTGGTAGAAGCAATTATTACATTTATAAAGAGGATAAAAAAGGGCATGGAGTGGTATATCCACTTTATTTGAAAGCCAGTAATACTGTTTGCACCAATTTTACTGGGAAAAGAAGCCAATAATTTTTAGATTTTTTAACTAACCTATAATATAAAGTTACAAACCAACCTATAATTTTTAATTTTTTCAACTAAAAATTATAGGTTGGTTTAGAAACTAAGCTTGTTAGATTTGGTAATATTAGAATAACTCACCAATGTGATAGCTGCCTTCCTGAGAATCAACGTTTTTAACAACATAAAATTTTTCTTTTCATTTCTTATTAAGCTTGGCCTATGCAAGATAGGCCTAGAACACCAAAAACCCTAAGGAATATGCATAAGATTACTTACAGGTCACTGAAAAGCTAAGATTATTTCCACTAGGCCTATTAACAAAAACAATTTCATATTTCTAAATTTTTTGCCATTGAAGCGTTCGATTCGCAATTCTGTGTTGACTTTCTAGGTCAACTTTTTACTAAATAAAACGGCAGCAGAGAAAAAAGTCAACTTTTAAGTTGACTTTTTCGAGTCGATTCGAACGCAACTTAGAATTTCATCTCTAATTACCGCAAGGTTATGACGTCAAAAACCCCACGAAAAAATTCTACAAATTGCAGCATTTATCTGAGGTTTTTCAGAAGAAACTAAAGAAAGATAGTGGCGATCCATATCCAAAGCATAAGGAAGAAAGATCTGTTTCTAGAGAGATTTCAAATTCCAAAAATGTGTGACAAAAAAACTTCCAGTGTAAGTGGCTAAGAATATCTCAGTTTAAAAAAAATTTAATTGTGGTCAGCTGATTTTAGGTGATTATTATTAAGGATGTAGATCTTCACCTTGATCAGTGATCTTAGAGCTTTAATTGTATGATAACTGCTAAATACAATGATCATTGACTTCTTGTTCTGTTATTGTTGAAGCAAAAAAATTAAGCTGTTTTAAACAAAGAGAAAATACAAAATTTCTCATGCCCTAATAAGGGATTATCTCTAAGCAGAGTAATAGCTGATCAGCAGTTTTTTGATAGTTGTTTAATAAAGTGATTGTTAGTATTCTAGTTGAGTGACTTGTTATCTCAGAAAGGGGTAAGGTTAGGAAAAAGAAACTTTCAGGGGTGGGTCTACAGGCTAAATTATATCATGGGAATGAATTCTAGAGTACCCACCTCCACTCCTTCTCCCTCTAGAGAGCCCTGAAATTCGCCTTCTGACAGGTTTGACAAGTTTAACAGGTTTGTCAAAATTGAAATTTTGACAAAACAACATTTTATCTTAAGTTTTAGTTACCAGTTGCTTTTTCTCTGCCTTTAGTTCTGAAAATGCAATTCCTGTTATGAGTAGAATTCTGAGCCATATCAATGTTTTTTTTTTCAAAATTTAGGAAATGTATTGGCATATCTTTGAAACCTTATAAATTTGGATTGAGCAAAGTTGTGAAGGTGAAAACAATTTTGTTGTACTTCATTCAACAGAAGATCTATTTTTCAAGATTTCACTTTTATAGCACATATTTTGAAAGTCAGGGCCCTCTAGAGAGAAAAGAAGAAAAAAAGAGTCTCTGATAAACCCTCTAAAAAAGAAAAGAAGAAATCAATTGATGAAAAATTTATATTATTGATTTCATTTATTTTCTGAGTGAAAGGAACTAAAGCTCTTGCTACTCCTTTTGTTTGAGAAGTATTATTTTGCCTTTTCATATAAATCTATTGCGTGGTTAGAGTTTCTGGAATTTCCCTTTCCTGAACCCAATGTTTCCTAACACTTCTAGCCCCCTCAGGGAAGGGGGCCAAGCATCTAATTGGATATCAGAAGCTGATATTCCTATTGTTGTATCTCCAATATCCAATGATGATAGCCTGAATGAAACCATGATTACTGTCTCTGAGCCACCAATCTCTGAAACTGACAACCTGCTAAATGAGGATTTTCAGACAGTAGGCAGAAAACAGAAACGAAAAAAACCTTCTATGAGTCCTCCTGAAATAATGGGACTCTCAAACCCAAATCCAGCTGTGGAGATAAAGGACAAATCCATTATCCTTTTTGCTCCAACAGTAAAAGATCAATCCTTCTCTATCAAAAATATTACTAACATTAGAATGAATCTTTTCAAAACTTTTAGATGCAGCTTCACTGTGAATGTGAACAGAGATGGTTCACTAATGGTTATGTTTCTAGACAGAAATGAAGCCTACAAAGCCCTTAGCCTAAATAAAATTGGCAATATCCCTGTTACACCTGAATGGTGGAAACCAACCCTGAAAAATTCTCAGAAAATAGTACTGTACAACATACCATTGGAACTGTCAAATGACGACTTGAAAGATGGCCTTATGAACAATAAGGGGGAAATGCTGGAGGTTCTGGATGTTCATCGTATGGGCAAACTAGATTCTAAGGGAACAAGAAGTAGTAAGAGTGTCCTCTTTATCTTACCTGCTAGTTCCCAATTTGACTCAGTATTCCTTTTTGGTCAGCAAAAAGCTCATAAAATATACCAAGAAAAACCTCTTCAATGCTCAAAATGTTTTAAGCTTGGTCACTCATCTAAGTATTGTTCTTCTTCTGTGCCAGGGTGCCCTAATTGCCTTGGTAATCACTCCCTGTCTACAGAAAGTAGATGCACTGAAGTGCCTAAATGTACAAACTGTGATGGTAGACATCAATCAACAGATCACAATTCATGTCCTAAATATGTTCAACGAGCTAAAGTTTTAAAGATTGCTCTTCAAGAAAATGTTCCTTTCCCAATAGCTGCAATGGAGCTGGCCAAGCGGTCCAAAGTACCATCAGGTCCAAGAGGTAATGAGGCCAAAGAAGGGAATTTAGCCCTTCCTCAAAAACCCTGGCTACAGGTCCACAAGAACCACCCAAATCAGGCACTCATACCTCCTACTGAGACTTCTTACCCTCCATTGGCTAAGGAGCATCCCAAGGTGGCTGAAGCTAGCCCATCCCTCAACAATCCTAAAACTAAGCCTAAATCTTGGTCTGAAAGAGTGGCAGCTTTTCCTAGTATTTCTACTCAAGCCATAACTATGCAAGATAGAGTTGGACCTCATATTACTAATTTAATTAAATATGTTGCATCAGTGGACCTAATATTACAATCAAATATGGCTAAAGATAAAAAAGCCAGTATAACAAAAGAAATTGCAGAATACTACTTTTCCAATTCTATTTTCAATGAAATAGGAACAGAATTATCATCCATTCTCTCAAAATATCATGCATGTCACCTATTCAACCCTTTCTATGTTAACTAAGCTGCAGATCCTACAATGGAATTGCGTCTCTTTAAATTCAAATAAACTTGCTGATCTTATCCAATGTGCAAATGATAAGAGAATAGGAATTATTTGTCTACAAGAGACTAATCTTCATCAGTACAAGAAAATCAAAATGCCTGGGTACAAGTGCTACAGGAAGGATAGATCAACTAACAGAAAGGGAGGGGGTGTGGCAATTTTTGTTCATGATTCAATCCAACACTCCCCTCAACCCTTAACTATCTACAGGGATGAAATAGATGTTGTAGGCATATTAATTACCTTAGCTAATGGTAACCATCTTGCCATAAAATCCTTTTATAATCCATGTGGGAGTAAGGACATCCAAAGTATCTTGGAAACAGAATTATCAGGTAATAATACCTTTATTTTTGGTGATTTTAATGCCCACAGTCCTCTCTGGGAACAATCAGCAGGTAGCAACAAAGCAGGAAGAGGAATAGAGTACATATTGTCCAATTTTCCTGACACCTTGATTTTCACTCCATTTGACTTTCAGACCAGGTATAATATTTCTTCTAACTCTTTCTCAACTATAGATTTGCTTCTAGGTCCTTCTTCATATTATGATTTAGTTCAGATGGCAAAGGTGTCGTCTCTCCAATCTGATCATTGTGCAATTCTTACATCATTTCAAGATTTATGCAACACTCCCAAACCCTACGTCCCTACATTTATCAACTCCAAAGGTAATTGGTCCCTTTTTCGTGAGATATTAAATGAAGTAGATTTTTCCTTTGTTTCTCCTAATTATGATATTAATGCCATTGAGTCTAATTTGAGATCAATCCTGCTGGAGTCAGCTAAATCGGCAATTCCAATGACTAGGGTACGTTTTTACAATGGCTCCAAAAGACCCAAGAATTGGTGGAATGATGAGTGTAGGGTTGCAGTTCTGGCAAAAAGAAAGGCTCGTAAAATTTCAAAAGCACCCATCTCAGTCAACAGCAATCTTTTATAAGCAGTCATGTGCTAAGGTGAAACTAATTTGTAGGAGAGCTAAACAGAGTACATGGCTGAATTTCAGCTCAAGTATCAGTTTTAGAACCCCAATTTCAAAGGTCCATAATTTCATTAGCCAACTAAATAGTGGAAAGCAGCCTAATGATGACCGTAGATATGATATCATTCAGGATGGATATCCAATTGTATCAGATAAAAAGAAGGCAGATCTGTTTACCAATGTTTTTAAAAATGATTGCTCAGACTTTCATCCCAGCCGACCTCCCTTTTGTAATCTCCCTCTTACCTGTTCTTATAAGGGTACTCTGATGAAACCTTTTTCCCAAGATGAATTTTGTGTAGCACTTAATTCTCTTAACATCAAGTCTTCCCCAGGTTATGACGGTATTTATATGAAGTGGATTCTTGAGTCCCCAAAGGTGTTTCATACAGCCCTCTTAAGTCTTTATAATCTTATTTGGTCAAGTCAAAAGTTCCCAGATGCCTGGAAGATTGCTCAGGTATTCCCAGCTTTAAAACCTTCTTATTCATCTAATGATCTCAAGTCTTACCGTCCTATATCAGTATTACCTTCCTTTAGTAAAGTTCTGGAAAGGCTTGTCTTATCAAGAATTGAGTGGTTTTCTGAAGTCAACAATCTCTTTCCTAGTGAACAAACAGGTTTCAGAAAAGGACATAGCTCTTTAGATAACATTACCCGGCTAGAAACTGATGTTTGTAACTCCCTCAAAAAAAGACATGTCACAATGGCTGTTCTGTTTGACTGGTCGAATGCCTATGGAAATGTAGTCCACAATAAATTATTGGAAATCCTAATAAATCTTGACTTCCCGTATCCTTTTATAAGTTTTATAAAGTCTTTTCTAACTGATAGATATTTTTACGTTCAAGTAAATCAGTCTAGAAGTGAGCAATGCCCCATTACGAGAGGACTTCCTCAAGGTGCAATATTGAGTCCTCTTCTATTCAACTTGTATGTTTCTGAATTTCAAGTATCTCATGCATCATTTGGCCTTTATGCAGATGATTTGATCATTTGGAAGTCAGGAAGGGATATTAGCCTTCTTCAAAGCCTTATTCAACATGATATAAGTCTAGTCCAGAGATTCTCTTTAGCATTTGGCTTTCCAATATCAATCAGTAAAACTAAAGCCATTATATTTACTAATGGTACTCTAGATCCTCCTAATCCACTGACAATTTTCTCAAGGGAGATCCCATATTGCAATTCAGTGAAGTTACTTGGTTTATTAATGGATTCTAAAATGCAGTGGCATGAACATATTAATTATTTGAAATCTCTGATTATTCAGAGACTTTGTATTCTAAAAAGACTTGCTGGAAGTAAGTGGGGATGTCACCCAAAGATTATTTTGGATTTTTACAAATTATATATTCGTTCAAATATAGAATATGGGATTCAAATATTTTCAGCTCGTCCCCCATCCTCATTCAAAATCCTTGAATCTTTACAAAATTCTGCTATTCGAATAGCTTTGGGTGTGCATAAGCATACTCCTCTGTCAAAGTTAAGAACACTGTCGGGATTGGTGTCCCTAAGTGAAAGAGCATCTAGTCTAAGGATAAAGTATTTCTCGCAAATCCAGGCTTATGGAGCCAAGCATGCTGTATATGCACATACCTTTGCTGAGAAGTCAGCCTGTCCCAATGCCCATTCATCATGGAATCAGTTTCAACTGGAGGTCCCAAACTGGAATCAACATTCGCTTCATGCATATCCCTTTACTGAGTCCCCCCCATGGGAAATGAGTCCTCCAAGCTGTCAAGTAGAACTTATCTCTATTAGTAAAGATTTGATTCCTAATTATGAGATCCAGACTATTTTGGCTGAACACATCTCAAAGGCTTACCCCAACTATAGAAAAATATATACTGATGGATCCGTCCAGAGGGAAAGAGCTGGAGCAGGAGCATGTATCCCATCCCTGAATTTGAATATTTATTCTCCTCTCCCATTGGGATCTTCTATCCTGTCTGCTGAATTATGTGCCATCCGCCTGGCCTTGGATGCTCTTATAAATTATAACATTGAATCTGAAAATATACTCTGTCTCTCTGACTCTAAATCAGCATTACTACTGATCCAAAATATTAATAGAATTGCTAATGACAAAGATTTATATAATATTAGAAGACAGCTTCTTAATCTTAAGATCAAGGAAAATGAAGTTTATTTTCAACATGTTCCTAGTCATAAAGGTATAAAATATAATGATATGGCTGATTCTCTAGCAGCAAAGGCTTCCATGTTATCTCCTAGTCCTTCCTCTGACCTCAATTCACGAGATATTATCAGGCAAAGATCCAAAGTTAATCACAGTACATTAATGTTATCTCCATTTCATACAAGATTAAATACAGTGCTATATTACCGACTGAAATCAGGTGCCCTACTTCTAAATAGCTTGTTATTTAATTGGAAGCTACATCATTCCCCTTTATGCCGAATCTGCTTTTCAACAGAGGAAACAATCCAGCATATTTTATTTGATTGCCATACTCAGAGTGAGGAGACTGTTGTTCTTAAGCGTTTCTGCTCCTTGGCTAAGATTCCAAATACTTATACAGCTATCCTGGATTCTAACCTGCCATGGAAAATTGATCGTAAGATATTTAAGGCAGCAATTGATACTTTAAACAAGAGAAATATTGTTTAATAAGGATTAAAGCTTGAAGAAGTCAATTTTTAATGGGACGCAATTTATCCATAGTTTTTGATTGTGCAGAAGAGAGCGGGAATGAGTAGGAAGAGCCGTATTGGTACCGGCCGGCCTAGTGCCTTAAACTGCTGGGGACAGGTAGCTCAGGTACTCGCACTTCCCACAATCAATAACAGTTTATTATTGTTCATAATCGTATATATCCATTGTTCGCAGACTGGAGCAGAATAGCGCTTCCAGTAGCTAGTTTTTCTGAAGAAGAAGTCAAAGAGGTGAAAGGACTTGTTGTTAGTCCATATACCTCCCTACAATTTTTGGAACTGGAACTGGAGCTGATTTTAGGTGATTATTATTAAGGATGTAGATCTTCACCTTGATCAGTGATCTTAGAGCTTTAATTGTATGATAACTGCTAAATACAATGATCATTGACTTCTTGTTCTGTTATTGTTGAAGCAAAAAAATTAAGCTGTTTTAAACAAAGAGAAAATACAAAATTTCTCATGCCCTAATAAGGGATTATCTCTAAGCAGAGTAATAGCTGATCAGCAGTTTTTTGATAGTTGTTTAATAAAGTGATTGTTAGTATTCTAGTTGAGTGACTTGTTATCTCAGAAAGGGGTAAGGTTAGGAAAAAGAAACTTTCAGGGGTGGGTCTACAGGCTAAATTATATCATGGGAATGAATTCTAGAGTACCCACCTCCACTCCTTCTCCCTCTAGAGAGCCCTGAAATTCGCCTTCTGACAGGTTTGACAAGTTTAACAGGTTTGTCAAAATTGAAATTTTGACAAAACAACATTTTATCTTAAGTTTTAGTTACCAGTTGCTTTTTCTCTGCCTTTAGTTCTGAAAATGCAATTCCTGTTATGAGTAGAATTCTGAGCCATATCAATGTTTTTTTTTTTCAAAATTTAGGAAATGTATTGGCATATCTTTGAAACCTTATAAATTTGGATTGAGCAAAGTTGTGAAGCTGAAAACAATTTTGTTGTACTTCATTCAACAGAAGATCTATTTTTCAAGATTTCACTTTTATAGCACATATTTTGAAATTCAGGGCCCTCTAGAGAGAGAAGGAGTAGAGGTGGGTACTTCAGGGTACCTTCCAAGGACATACTTTAGCCTGTAGATGCATCCCTGAAAGTTTTATTTTCCTAACCTAACCCCTTTCTGAGATAGCAAGAAGTCAATCAACTAGAATTTTACCAAATGATTTTCTTTCAAATAAAATTGATCTACCCTAAATAGGGTGATAATCCTGTCTTCAAGCAATAACCATGGTCTAGCTCCTTTAGAATTATGTTTGAGTAACCTGATGTGAGCTACCTCTTCTAATCAGGACAGGGCTTTAAACTAATTTCCCAGGGATGAAAAATATGGTAGCTTTTCCTTTAACTACATATATTTAACTATATTGTGTAATCAATATATCAATATATTGTGACACAATTTTATTTTTAAGCTTTTTGATCTAAAATATTTTTTTTAAACTTGGTCAACTATCAGAGACAGTTGAAAGAGTCATATTTGACATATGTGAAAAAATGTATTTAATTTTTTTTGGCTCCTAAAGGTGTAGTTGAAAATAGTCAGAGCTTTGGGGTGTGAATCCCCTTATTTGTCCTGTTGAAAGGAGGCTAGTACTGTACTTGCAATTTTCATAGTTTCTTGTTAATCTTATAATCTCAATTTTTGCAATTTTCTTGTTTCTTTACCACTTGAATGGTATTCTATGAACCTGTTATTGTTCTTTGTAATATGCCTTTACTGTATTTGGGATATTTCTGTAGGCTTCTCTTTGATACTCTACAATAGCATCCTTATTTAGATCAGGTTGCATGTAGCTTTTTCTAAACGTTGTCAAGTCTCTTAAGTCAATTATACCTGATGCTTTCCCTACTGTTTTTAGTTGGTAAAAAAAAAAAATCCAAAGAAAGTTCCCATTGAAAAGAGCCCAAAAGTGAGATTGAATTTATCAAAGCTTGGAGGTTTGCCCCTTCAGTCTGTTGAAAGAAAACAGATTCATAATTGAAGCTTTGTTCATTTCAATTTTAAGAGTGACCTACATTTGTGACAATTCATTAAATGATTGTAAAGGGATACTTTTATTTATTTAATTGTCTTGTTTGAATTCTAAATGATTTTTTTTTAATTCTTTAAATTGATATACATTCCTTACAAATTAATTAGTTGCACCACAGTTCCATTTGCAAGTTTTGACCTACTTTGTAACCCTTGGTCTCAAAATTGTATATAAATTTATTGAAGCTAGGGTACATAGAACCCCTATCTGTTTGAAGAAAATGGATGGATTTAAGTTGGTTTAATTACACTAAAGTCCTAGGGCCATTGCAATTAAAACAAAACAATAAAGATTAACTATAAAATACTTGGCATTACATAAGTATAACAGTCACAAAGAATACCATTCACAAAATTTTACTTTTGTGCTCAGTTGCCAACCTGAGCAATTGCCTAAATTTTTAAACCTTGCAAAACATTTACCAGCCATATCTCATGACCCACACTCTTGTCTATACATCAACAATTCATTGAAGAGGAACAACTACCCTACTGACATTTCTTCATTTGTACTTATGTTTAATAAGTTTAAAGGAAAGCTTATATGGCTAAGTCAGAAGCCCAGTAAAGGACCAGGTGGTCCTTTAGCCAGGCAGTGCAATAGGAAGCTAGGGGCCAGCCATCCTGTGCTTTTGCATGCCCTTCCTGCTTACTGTCCCCACATTTCTTTAGGTAACCTTTTAAAGTTGGGCCAATTCTAGCTGAGCTAACAGAGTCACATCACTGATCCCTGTCCCAAACCAAATAAACTGGTAATGCCAGGAATTGAACCTGTGCCCTTTGGACAAAGGATTCTCAACCTAGAGTGCCAGCCACTTAGGAAGGAACACAAATGTCACAAGAGAACAAAAAATAATTTGGAAAAAGAAAATATTGAAAAAAACAACTCAAGTCATAGTTGCTCCCATTTTTCATTGCTGTCCCACAAACAATATGTATTTTATTAAGACAAATAAATTTTTGAACAGGTATCAACAAAACTCCATCAGGGATTGTATTTACTTAAGGTACAATCAGCAATATGAATGCTTAGTTTTGTGACATTCTAGTCTTGAAATAATAACAAAAGAGAAATTATATGTTCTATTTGTTTTCCACACGCCCATTTGAGAAAAATCATTTGTGACAACAATATACCCATGGTTGGCTCAGCATCACTCTAAAATGCTTTAAACAGAAGGAATTTTAAAAACAATTATACTCATCAGCAAGAAGAATATTAACATAACTCTCTAAACTTGGCACTTTTTAAGATAATTTTTAGCAAAGCAAATGCAAAACTTTAATGGTGTCATATGTAAAAAAAAAAAACCATTAAAATGTTTCAGATGAATTTTGATGTAAGATGCCTCAAATACTTTTAATTGAATCTTGGAAATGAAGGGCCAGGTATTCCTTTACATTTTATACAACATGTAAAAAGAAAAACAGTTCAAATTTTTTCACAAAAGAAGAAGCTGGATGTAAAAAAATAAATGTATTTTTAACAGAAAGCAACTGACATCAATGAAATCAAATAAAACAAAAATTCATGGAGAATAAATAATATAAGCCATATATTTAACCTATAATGAGGTGGCATAAAAGATTTCTAAAATTAGAAAAAACCAGTGTTATGGCTTAAACTTCTGCTCAATCAACAGGAGTTGTCTAAGGCCAGAATAATTAAGAACAAAGGCCAGAGAAAAAGAAACTGATAACCAAAAAATAAGGCACCCAAAAATTTCAGGACCCTCTAGAGGGAAAGAAGTAGAAGTAGGTACTCCAAAATACCTTCCTGGGACATACTTTAGCCTGTAGACATATCCCTGAAAGTTTCATTTTCCTAGCCTAACCTCTTTTAAAGATAGCCAAAAGTAGCTAAAGTAAAATTTTACCCCTACTTTACCTTCAAAATCCAGTTTAAATAGCAATCTCAACAAATATAGACTATATAAAAGGCTATAGGTATTGGCCTAATCATTCTAAATTTTTTTCAACTAAAAATTATAGCATGGTTTTGGAACTAGGCATGTTTGATATAGTAACATTTGACTAACTCACCAATGTGATAGCTGCCTCCCTAAGAACCAACCTTTTTAATAACAAAAAAACTTTTCTTCTGACTCCTTATGAAGCTTAGCCTATGCAAGACAGGCCTAGAACACCAAAAACCCTTTAGATACTAAGGAATATGCATAAGATTACTTACAGGTCACTGAAAAGCTAAGATTATTTCCATTATTTACAGTTTCCTTGTCTTTTCTCTAGATTTAACGATTTCACATGTTTATCCATTTAAAATAATATGTAGCATTGACGTCACAATCCTGAATAATCTTTATTTGGGGAGTTTGAAAGTGCAAGCCCACGGACAAGTAATCCTGAGCGTTCGAGGGGATCATCCGACTAGCCTCTGACGTCATGTGTGTCTCATAAAACGCTTGAGGCCTTTTTTCGCGTCAACCAAAGAGACTGTGTGGTTGAGCTCAACCGCTGTTTTTGCGTGAAACAATGACAAACCAGGTTGTCATGAAAAGTGTTTTTGCGTGAAACAATTGACTGGTTGAACTCTGATTTAACCAGAACTGTCATTGTTTTTAACCGTAGGGTTCTACCATTCATAATTGTCGGTTGAACTTTTCAGGCGTAGATTTCGAAAAGAAGAATTTGTAGGCTATAAATAGTCCTATATAAAATAAGAATTATAAGCTGACAAATAGAATTCTAGCCACGCAAAAGTAAGTTTTAATTTTGTTTTTTCGTATTAGGGCTATTTGGATAAGTGTTGGGTTATATCCTGCAATTTGATTCACAAAGGCCTTAAGACAGCAAGTCAAGAGTTTGAATTTGCTTTTGAAAACTTATGTAGATAATTGGAAATCTTTGTTTAATCCTTTTGATGCCCTAGGCTTGACCTTGGCTTGGTAATTTGGGGTCAGAGATAAAACCTTGATGAAGCAAGACCCTAGTGGTGACAAAGCATTGTTACTTCAATTACTTTTCTTACCAGATGCTTCAAGGTGTGTTGGATCTTCGTCAGAACTCTTTACATTTCAGCCTTACCCTATAGGGCTATGGATAAATTTTCAGGTCAAACTCTAGTTTGGCTACTGTTTGCTATCTTAGAAATGGGTTAGGTCAGGAAAATAGAACTTCCAGTAATGAATCCAAACCAAAAAATATGTAAAATTCTAGTTTAGCTAATTTTCACTATCTTGGAAAGGGAATAGGCAACAAGAATGAAACTCAGTAATTAATCCAGGGTCAAAAACATATTCTGGGAAGGTACTACCAAGCTTCTGTGTCAACCCTTTTCTGATTTCTAAGTCTTAGAAAATTGCTTACTCAAAAGGTCTATTCCTATACTATTGAAATTTTGACAAAACAAGATTTACCTTAATTTTCAATTATCAGTTTCTTTTACTCTGGCTTTAGCTCTTAAAATGCAATTCCTTTTATTTGAGTAGCATTTTAAGCCATATCAATGTTTTTTTTTTTTCAAAATTTAGGAAATGCATTTGCATATCTTTAAAACCTTATACAATGGATTGAGGAAAGCTGTGAAACAGTTTCTTTGTACTCCATGTAAGCAGACCTTCCCAGGACATAATTTTGCCTTTTGACCCATCCCTGAAATTTTTTTTTTCTAATCTCACCCCCTTGTGCTCTTTTACACATTGTATAAATTGTGAAGAAATGCCTGCCCCCTTATTTAACAGAATTTGCTAAAAGTCTTGGAAGTATCTTATATCAAAATACACCTGATACTGTTTAATTTTTTAGAGATGACACAGAATAGCATTAAAGCTGAGTATTTGTTTGTCAAGAAATGTTTCCCTTCTGTTGTAAAGCATTTTGGATAGACACTAATCTAACCATGGGCATATTGCTGTTGGAAATGGTTTTGCTTAATTGAGTTTTTGGAAAACAAATAGCAAATGTAAATTTGCTTTTTTTTATTATTTAAGACTAGAATATCACAAAGCTATGCAATCAAATTGCTTGTTGTATCTTAAATAAATACAATCCCTGATGGAGTTTTGTTGATACCTGTCTTAAAATTAATTTGTCTAAATAAAATATATTGTTTATGGGACAGTAGAGAAAATGGCAACAACCAAGAATTGAGTTTTTTTCAATATTTCTTTTTTCAAATAATAGTTCTCTGGTCACATTTGTGTTCCTTGTTAAGTTGTTGGCACCCTGGTTTGGGAATCCTTTGTCCAAGGGGTACAGGTTTAATTCCTGGCATTGCTAGTGTATTTGGTCTTTACCAGCTAAGCATTCACCATGCTAGTTTGCATCTTAAGTAAAGCATTCCCTGCTGGAGCTTTGTTGACACCTGCCTTAAAATAACTTGTCTAAGTAAAATACAATGTGTATTGAAGATTATTGAAAATGGCTGTAAATCCATCTTGTTTTTTTTTCATTTTTTTTTAAATAGTTGTTTTACTCTGGTCATAGTAATGTTCTTGGCTAAGTGGAAAGCACTCTTAGTAAGAAATCCTTTGTCCATGGGGTACAGGTTTGATTCCTGGTATTGCCAGTTTATTTGTTTTAAATGGGGGTCAGTGATGTTAGACAGATTTAAACCAGCTCTAAATAGGCAAATGGAGAAATATGCAAAAGGTAAGCAGGGAGGGTGTACAAAAGCACAGGATTTCTGGCCCCCAGCCCTTAATTGCACTTCTTGGCCAAAGGGTCACAAAATGGAAATAAGCACTGCCAGTTTAGACCTTGATGTGACAGTGCTGCCATGCTTGCTTACTTGAATATTGGTGTTGAGTTTGCCCACATTTTATCTTCATTACTATCTAAAATTATGTAGACAATCAGCTAACTGTCTCAAAGCACAATTAGTATTGAATAGTTTTTGGGCCTTACTGACTTTCCCTTTATAGCAAAGGTTTATTGTTGTGTATAATGTAGATATTTTAAAGTAATCAATCATTAAGAAGTCCCTTTTAGTTTTATAAAGTTTTTGAGTAATAAACCTTTTTAATTACCTTAAAATATTTATTCAGGTCCTTTACTATTGGCTGAGCTTTGTATTACAATAATGATTGGAATATATTGTGGTCACCAAAAATTTAGATAATCCAACCTATTTTACCATCTTAAGGTTGTTTACAAAGGTGTACAAAATATTTAAGTACTGACTTAGCTACAGAAAACTTCTAGATATAATAAAATCTAAGCAAGATGGTTCTTACTTTGACCATATCTATGGAAGCACTAATGAGAGAGTGGGTGATTTGATGCATTTGTAGAATTGAGTGAGATCAGAAATGAAGTGTAGGTTTGATGAGAGATGGCTGGTGAATGTGATGAGGGATGAATGTTTTGCAAGATTTTAAAATTTTGGACAACTTCTCACGTAGACACGTAGAGTGCAGAAGTAAAATTTTATGATTTTTTTTTCTTTGTTTCTGTTATGTTAGACAATGTTGAATATTCCAAAGTGAAGTTTATTTTTTGTTTTGAATTGTCATGGCCCTAGGCCTTTAGTGCAATACAAATTACTAATGTCTATTCACTTTCTTTAAACAAACACAAGGTCTGTGTCTCCTAGCTTTAACAAAGTCAAATGTAATTTTAAGACCAGGGATTTCAAAATAGGTCAAATGAACTTCTGGTAAATATGAGCAATTTATGAAACATCTAGATTCAAAAAAGTGTTTTAGAAAACAAAGAAGACAATTGAATAAAGAAAAGTACCTTATATCATAATTGTTGTGCACCCTTAAGATAGAAATGAACAAAGCTTCAATTAAGAATCTGTTTTGTTTAAACAGACAGAAGGGACAAACCTCCAAGCTTTGACAAATACAATCTCACATTATGGCTCCTATCTTTCCAAAGGGGAGTTTCTTTGGATTTTTCCATCCAACTAAAACCAAAAAGGACAGCATGATATACAAGTGACCTTCCAATTACCCTACATAGCAAGAGAAAATTATGAAGTTAGGCTATGCTTTATGTCAATCCCCCTCCCAATTTGCAGAAATATGGCTCAAATTTCATATTTTCAATGCATTTAACCTCCTGTCACCTGTTTTTCTAGTTATTGTTTTTCACATTTGTTAAATATACTGCTGCATGGGATGAAGTTAGAGAGACAGATTGACAAAACAAATGGAAAATAGGAAATTTCAGCAATAGATTTTTATATTGGGAGGATTGAGAGGTAAAGTACAGCAAAGTTGTATATAAAATGTGTTACCATCTATTAATTTAAAAATTATGAAGCATGATTATTTTTTTTATTATGTTTCTTTCTCTTCAGGTCCTTCTCTAGGGTTTTACCAAATCAAACATTCTATGCCCAGAAAAATTAGCAACAAGCTATAGTCTATATACATAGGCTTATGTTATTTAACTATGAATATGGAATTTATATGGCAATCAGGAACTGGATACAGGCTAAAGCAAGTAAAAAAGAAAAAAAAACTTCCCTAGTTAGCTCAGGAGACTTTTAATAGATTACTCTTCTGATAATTGCCTATCATACATAATTTAAATATTTACCCCTGTACAGTAGGGCGTTAAAACAATCTATCACAATGTAAGATACAGCATATTTAGATAAGATGCTGATTTACAAATTCCAAGATTCTTTGTTGTAGTTTTCATAATTTTGTTGATACAGTTTTATATATTCATCATATTTTATTTTATGTCATTAACATTAACCAAACTTAACTTCTCAATAGAACTTGAATGTGGTGGCTATAATGCACAAGTACTGCAAAAATCTTACTACACATTATGTGTTATGGTAACTGTTCAGTGAGAAAAAAACTATTTTCCTAGTTTAGCTTAATTTGTTATATTTTTGTGCTTATCAGAAATATTTTGTTAATTTTAGGCAGCTGTCCCCCCTCAAAAAATTCTTACACATTTGCTGGTTTATACTTAACTAGTATTCTACTGAAAACAAAAATTAATATATATTTTGTATTGAAGAAACATAAAGCCCTTTAATTTTTTTATTAAGATTATGCAGTTTGCTGTTTTCTTTTGATTATAGAACTGCACTTAATTTTTATGATTTCATTAAATTTGAGTTAATTCTGACAAATAGCTGTGCTTTAGGTTATAAAAGAGCTATTAGATTGTTATATTGCAGACATGTTGGTTATGAAGTGTTAGGACCAGAGAATGACATTATAACTTGACTTCAAAACAACTTTTCTGTTTCTAAGCTAAATTAAATTCTAGATAAGTATTGCTCTCTGAATTCAGGGTTCCTATGTTTTGAGTAAGATATTGATAATCAAATGGAATTTTTGGTCTTTATATATATAAGATTTTGCTTTCAAATCAGTTAGGCAGGCCTACTGTTCTTTTGTTAGGCTAAGCCTATAATAGTGCTTTATTGTGAAGAGTCAAAATTTGTAGGGATTGCAAATGCTAGCCTGAACAATATGTTATTACAAATTAAGAGGTTAAACTTCTGTTTGGTAAAATTCTAGTTTAGATAAATTTGTATTATCTTGAAAAAGGTTTAGGTTAGGAAAATGAAACTTTTAGGGATGGATCTAGAGATAAACTGTTTTGGAGCATCTAACTCTACTCTTTCTCTCTCTTAAAAATTTTTGCCTTAAATCACATTGTCTTATGAAATAAGGATTAAATCCTGTAGAATTACTGGTTAGTGATGATGACAGTTGGAAATCTCAATATTTGGTCCACACCCTTAAAAATGCTTGTGTTATAAAAGTGAAACCCTTGCAAAATAAATCTTCTACTTAAATGACAAGAAAAAAAAACATTTTTAGTGTCAAAACTTTGCTCAATTTCAATTTATGAAGTTTCCAAGATTTGGAAACTTTCAGGAAATACATTTCCTAAATTAAAATATGAAACACTGATATAACAAGTGAACTGATATAACTGAAAAAACAAGAATTGCATTTTCAGAGCTAAAACCAGAGAAACAGAAACTGCTTGCTGAAAATTAAAGTAAGATGTTGTTTTACCAAAATTTTAATAGTTACAGACCAGTCAAGTATGCAAAATTCCCAGACTTAAAAACAGAAGAGGGTTATCACATAAGCTTAGCAATAGCTTTTCAGAATATGTTTTTAGCTATGGATTAATCACTGAAAGTTTCATTCTCCTAACATAACCCCTTTCAAAGATAGCAATTTTGCTTTTACAGTATGAATACAACATTTTCCAAGATATTACCTGAACAATTTAACCAAAGATTCCACTTATTGAGACCCTTCCTATCTCTTCAAATATACCAGAGTATGCCAGATCATTTTTCAATTCAGCCTGACCTCAAATGTGAAATATGTCAAATCCGGAGGAAATTAAGCCAGTGCTAAATAATTTAATTATAATAGAATGAAACTCTTTAACAGTTTACGGATGTTTTATGTTTGAAATTTTTTGCCCAAACCGACAAGTAAAAAGAGTGTTTTCGCGAACCAGAGTTGCGTTCGAATCGACTCGAAAAAGTCAACTTAAAAGTTGACTTTTTTCTCTGCTGCCGTTTTATTTAGTAAAAAGTTGACCTAGAAAGTCAACACAGAATTGCGAATCGAACGCTTCAATGGCAAAAAATTTAGAAATATGAAATTGTTTTTGTCTAAAGACAAGGAAATTGTTAATAGGCCTAGTGGAAATAATCTTAGCTTTTCAGTGACCTGTAAGTAATCTTATGCATATTCCTTAGGGTTTTTGGTGTTCTAGGCCTATCTTGCATAGGCCAAGCTTAATAAGAAATGAAAAGAAAAATTTTATGTTGTTAAAAACGTTGATTCTCAGGAAGGCAGCTATCACATTGGTGAGTTATTCTAATATTACTAAAGGCCTTTTTTCGCGTCAACCAGCTGGTTTAACCAATGACAGCTTTGGTTTAACCAGCTTGTATGTTTAACGCAAAAGCGGAAAAAAATTACATATGGTTGAGCTCAAACAAAATTGGTTCGCGAAAACACTCTTTTTACTTGTCGGTTTGGGCAAAATATTTCAAACATAAAACATCCGTATAGTGTTAAGACTGTCATTCTATTATAATTAAATGATTTAGCACTGGCTTAATTTCCTCCGGATTTGACATATTTCACATTAGTTTGAGGTCAGAGAGAATTGAAAAATGATCTAGCATACTCTCTGGTATATTTGAAGAGATAGGAAGGGTCTGAATTAGTGGAATCTTTGGTTAAATTGTTCATGTAATATATTGGAAAATGTTGTATTCATACTGTAAAACCAAAATTATCTATAAAAGAGTCCTAAATGATAAGACTTTAGCTTTGTTGAGCTACCCTAAACAGAGGATAAAATTCTAGTTTGACTTCTTTTTGTTTTGATTTGGAATTCTACTAGCCTACCAGGCTATAGATTAAATTTCCAGTCAAATTCCAGTTTAGCTACTTTTTGCTATCTTTGATTGGGGTTATGTTAGGTGAATGAAACCTTCAGTGATTAATCCATAGCTAAAAACATACTCTGAGAAGCTATTGCTAAGCTTATGTGATAACCCTCTTCTGTTTTTAAATCTGGGAATTTTGCATACTGGACTGGTCTGTAACTATTAAAATTTTGGTAAAACAACATCTTACCTTGATTTTCAGCAAGCAGTTTCTGTTTCTCTGGTTTTAGCTCTGAAAATGCAATTCTTGTTATTTGAGTAGAATTTTAAGCCATGTCAGTGTTTCGTATTTAAATATAGGGAAATGTATATCCTGAAAGTTTCCAAATCTTGGAAACTTCATAAATTGAAATTGAGCAAAGTTATGACACTAAAAACGCTTTTTTCTTGTCATTTAAGTAGAAGATTTATTTTGCAAGGGTTTCACTTTTATAACACAAGCATTTTTAAGGGTGTGGACCAAATATTGAGATTTCCAACTGTCATCATCACTAACCAGCAATTCTACAGGATTTAATCCTTATTTCATTAGACAATGTGATTTAAGGTAATTTAAGGCAAACATTTTTAAGAGAGAGAAAGAGTAGAGTTAGATGCTCCAAAATACTTTCCCATGATATAGTTTAGTCTCTAGACCCATCCCTAAAAGTTTCATTTTCCTAACCTAAACCTTTTTCAAGATAATACAAATTTATCTAAACTAGAATTTTACCAAACAGAAGTTTAACCTAATAATTTGTAATAACATATTGTTCAGGCTAGCCTTTGCAATCCCTACAAATTTTGACTCTTCACAATAAAGCACTATTACAGGCTTAGCCTAACAAAAGAAAATAGCAAACTGCTTAATCTTAATAAAACAAAATCCAAAGGGCTTTATATTTCTTCAATACAAAATATATATTAATTTTTGTTTTCAGTAGAATACTAGTTAAGTATAAACCAGCAAATGTTTAAGAATTTTTTGAAGAGGGACAGCTGCCTAAAATTAACAAAATATTTCTGAAAAGCACAAAAATATAACAATTTAAGCTAAACTAGGAAAATAGTTTTTTTTTCTCACTGATCAGTTACCATAACACATAATGTGTTGTAAGATTTTTGCAGTACTTGTGCATTATAGCCACCACATTCAAGTTCTATTGAGAAGTTTAGTTTGGCTAATGTTAATGACATAAAATAAAATATGATGAATATATAAAACTTTATCAACAAAATTATGAAAACTACAACAAAGAATCCTGGAATTTGTAAATCAGCATCATATCTAAATATACTGTATCTTACATTGTGATAGATTGTTTTAACGTCCTACTGTACAGGGGTAAATATTTAAATTATGTATCATAGGCAATGATCTGAAGAGTAATCTATTAAAAGTCTCCTGAGCTAACTAGGGAAGTTTTTTCTTTGTTTTTTACTTGCTTTAGCCTGTATCCAGTTCCTGATTGCCATATAAATTCCATATTCATAGTTAAATAACATAAGCCTTTGTATATAGACTATACCTTGTTGCTAATTTTTCTGGGCATAGAATGTTTGATTTGGTAAAGCCCTAGAGAATGACCTGAAGAGAAAGAAACATAATAAAAAAAAAATTCATGCTTCATAATTTTTAGAATAATAGCTGGTAACACATTTTATATTCAACTTTGCTCTACTTTACCCCTACATCCTCCCAATATAAAAATATATTGCTGAAATTTCCTATTTTTCATTTGTTTTGTCAATCTGTCTCTCTAACTTCATCCCATGTAGCTGTAAATTAAACAAATGTGACAAACAATAACTAGAAAAACAGGTGACAGGAGGTTAAATGCATTGAAAATATGAAATTTGAGCCATATTTCTGCACATTGGGAGGGGGATTGAGATAAAGCATAGCCTAACTTAATGATTTTCTCTTGCTATGTAGGGTAATTGGAAGGTCACTTGTATATCATGCTGTCCTTTTCAGTTTTAGTTGGATAGAAAAAATCCAAAGAAAGTCCCCTTTGAAAAGATAGGAGCCACAAAGTGAGATTGTATTTGTCAAAGCTTGGAGGTTTGTCCCTTCTGTCTGTTTAAACAAAACAGAATCTTAATTGAAGCTTTGTTCATTTCTATCTTAAGGGTGCACAGCAATTATGATATAAGGTATTTTTCTTTATTCAACTGTCTTCTTTGTTGTCTAAAAGACTTTTTTTAATCTAGATGTTTCATAAATTGCTCATTTTTACCAGAAGTTCATTTGACCTACTTTGAAATCCCTGGTCTTAAAATTACATTTGACTTTGTTAAAGCTAGGAGACATAGACCTTGTGTTTGTTTAAAGAAAGTGAATAAACATTAGTAATTTGTATTGCACTAAAGCCCTAGAGCCATCACAATTCCAAACAAAAAAGAAACTTCACTTTAGAATATTCAACATTGTCTAACATAACAGAAACAAAGAAAAAAAAAATTACAAAATTTTACTTCTGCACTCTACTGTCAACATGGAAATTGTCCAAAATTTTAAAATCTTGCAAAACATTCATCCCTCATCACATTCACCAGCCATCTCTCATCAAACCTACACTTCATTTCTCATCTCACTCAATCCTACAAAAGCATCAAATGACCCACTCTCTCATTAGTGCTTCCATAGATATGGTCAAAGTAAGAGCCATCTTGCTTACATTTTATTATATCTAGTAGTTTTCTGTAGCTAAGTCAGTACTTAAATATTTTATACACCTTTGTAAACAACCTTAAGATGGTAAAATAGGTTGGATTATCCAAATTTTTAGAGTTACCACAATATATTCCAATCATTATTGTAATATAAAGGGCAGCCAATAGTAAAGGACCTGAATAAATATTTTAAGGTAATTAAAAAGGTTTATTACTCAAAAACTTGATAAAACTAAAAGGGACTTCTTAGTGATTGATTACTTTAAAATATCTACATTATACACAACAATAAACCTTTGCTATAAAGGGAAAGTCAGTAAGGCCCAAAAGCTATTCAATACTAATTGTGCTTTGAGACAGTTTGCTGAATGTCTAAATGATTTTAGATAGTAATGAAGATAAAATGTGGGCAAACTCAACACCAATATGCAAGTAAGTAAGTATGGCAGCACTGACACATCAAGGTCTAAACCGGCGGTGCTAATTTCCACTTTGTGACCCTTTGGCCAAGAATTGCAATTAAGGGCTGGGGGCCAGAAATCTTGTGCTTTTGTACACCCTCCCTGCTTACCTTTTGCATATTTCTCCATTTGCCTATTTAGAGCTGGTTTAGATCTGTCTAACATCACTGACCCCCATTTAAAACAAATAAACAGGCAATACTAGGAATCAAACCTGTACCCCATGGACAAAGGATTTCTTACTAAGAGTGCTTTCCACTTAGCCAAGAACATAGCAAACAGTAGCCAAACTAGAGTTTGACCTGAAAATTTATCCATGGCCCTATAGGGTAAGGCTGAAATGTAAAGAGTTCTGACAAAGATGCAACACATCTTGAAGCATCTAGTAAGAATAGTAATTGGATTAACAATGCTTTATAACCACTAGGGTCTTGCTTCATCAAGGTTTTATCTCTGAAGCCAAATTACCAAGCTAAGGTCAAGCCTAGGGCATCAAAAGGATGAAACAAAGATTTCCCAGTATCTTCATAAGTTTTCAAAAGCATATTCAAACTCTTGACTTCCTGTCTTAAGGCCTATGTGAATCAAATTGCAAGATATAACCCAACATTTATCCAAATAGCCCTAATACGAAAAAAACAAAATTAAACCTTACTTTTGCGTGGCTAGAATTCTATTTGTCAGCTTATAATTCTTATTTTATATAGACTTATTTAGAGCCTACGAATTCTTCTTTTCGAAATCTACGCCTGAAAAGGTCAACCAACAATTATGAATGGTAAAACCCTACGGTTAAAAACAACGACAGTTCTGGTTAAATTAACAGTTCAACCAGTCAATTGTTTTACGCAAAATCACTTTTCAAGACAACCTGGTTTGTCACTGTTTCACGTAAAAACAGCGGTTGAGCTCAACCACACCGAGTAGTTGAGCTCAAACAGTCTCTTTGGCTGACGCGAAAAAAGGCCTTAAATCTAACAAGCTTAGTTTCTAAACCAACCTATAATTTTTAGTTGAAAAAATTAAAAATTATAGGTTGGTTTGTAACTTTATATTATAGGTTAGTTAAAAACTAAAAATTATTGGCTTCTTTTCCCAGTAAAATTGGTGCAAACAGTATTACTGGCTTTCAAATAAAGTGGATATACCACTCCATGCCCTTTTTTATCCTTTTTATAAATATGATAATTGCTTCTACCACAAATTCAGATTTAAGCACTTTTTGACCTCTTAAAAATGACCTATATGTGGGGTCATTACAAATCTGTAATAGCTTAGAAACAAATTTGGGCTATATATTTGTACATCAGGGGGTGGGGGGTAAAGCATAGCATATATTAAATACGTAAACTAACCATTGGTGTATTTTTTTTATGTTTGTGCTGTTGCACTGGTGATTTCTCTTCTCGTTAAAATTCAATGTGCACAAACACATAAAAAAAAATATGGCAAAGATTAGTTTACTTATTTAATATATGCTATGCTTTACCCCCACCCCCACCCCCCCTGATGTGCAAATATATAGCCCAAATTTGTTTCTAATCTATTACAGATTTTTTATACCCCATATTTAGGTCATTTTTAAGAGGCCAAAAAATGTTTAAATCTGAATTTGCAGTAAAAGCGATTATTATATATGTAAACAGCATTAAAACAGGCATCAAGTGGTATTCACTTTATATGAAAGCCAGTAATACTGTTTGCACCAATTTTACCCTTTTCCCTAGTTATATAGTCTGTATTCATTGAGATTGCTGTTTAAACTAGATTTTTAACATAAAGTAGGGGCAAAATTTTACTTTGGCTACTTTTGACTATCTTTGAAAGAGGTTAGGTTAGGAAAATGAAACTTTCAGGTATGTGTCTGCAGGCTGAAGTATGTCCCAGGAAAGTATTTTGAAGTACCTACCTCCATTTCTTTTCCCTCTAAATGGTCCTGAAATTTTGGGTTATCAGTTTCTTTTTCTCTGGCTTTAGTTCTGAAAAGACAATTCCTGTTGATTTGCCATACTGTTGTTGCCATAACACTGGGTTTTCTAAATTTAGAAATAATCTTTTATGCCACCTCACTATAGGTTAAATATTTGGCAGATATTATTTATTCTCCATGAATTTTTGTTTTATTGGATTTCATATGATGTCAGTTGCTTTCTGTTAAACATACATTTATTTTTAAAAATCAAGCTTCTTTTGAGAAAAAATTTGAATGATTTTTCTCTGAAAAATATCACTGAAATATAAAGTGATATAAAATATGAGAAATATATGAGTGATATAAATATCACTGAAATTTTCTCTGAAATATCACTGAAAGGGGATAGGTTAGGAAAATGAAACTTTAAGGGATGGGTCTACAGGCTAAAGTATGTCCTCGGAAGGTATTTCAAAGTACATATCTCTACTCATTCTTGCTCTAGAGGGCCCTGACCCTTGATGACCTTCAAAAATAGGCTATCTGTGTTATAAAAGTGAAACCTTACAAAATAGTTCTTCTGCTGAAATGAAGTACAACAAAGTTGTTCTCAGCTTAACAACTTTGCTAAATCCCAATTTATAAGGTTTTAAAGATATGAAAAAACATTTCCTAAATTTTGAAAAAAAAAAAAAAAAATGTTGATATGGCTCAGAATTCTACTCAAATAAAAGGAATTGAATTTTCAGAACTAAAGGCAGAGAAAAAGCAAATGGTACCTGAAAATTAAGGTAAAATGTTGTTTTGTCAAAATTTCAATAGGTATAGACCTGTCATGGAGTCAAATTTTAGGGCTCTCTAGAGGGAGAAGAAGTGGAGGTGGGTACTTTAATATACCTTCCCAGGATATACTTTAGCCTATAGACCCATCCCTGAAAGTTTCATTTTCCTAACCTAACTTCTTTCTGAGATAGCAAGAAGTAACTCAACTAGAATTTTACCTTTTATCTGTCTGGTAAAAAACATCCTTCAAATTTTAGATATGCTCTAATTATACAGGGGCAAAAAAATTGCTTTTTAAAATTGCCATTATGAGGTAAGATATTAGCTAAAATGTCTGTATAAAGCAAACTAGCCTACCTAGGGAGTCAAAACACTTGAATTTGCTTGCTGCTTCTTCAACAGTGGCAAAAGGTCTGACAATGAGTAAAGTATGGAATTTAAGTCAGAAACGCCTTTTATGCTTTTTCTATTCTCACCAAAATAAAACACAAATTCCATGTTGACTTGCACAAAAACCTCAAGATAAGTTGTAGTAATTGGTCCTTTAGCCTGATGTAGCTGCTATTTGCTGCTATGAGTGCATAGTTTATAATGGGAGCTTAAAATTGTCTTGGCAAGCTGCATGGTTGAGTATACAACCCTCTAGGCTATACTCTCTTTCTTTATGTGCATATTATTGTTTAAAAATGATCAAGCTTCACATTAATCTCCTTTCATGACCTATAGTTGAAATTTGCTAGGGAAATATTTATTCCACTAAAAACTCACCACCTATTTTTGAACTTCAATTATACAGCCCTGTTTTTTTTTTTACCCCCCTTAAGCCTGTATCCAGTTTCTGATAGCCATTTAAATTTCATTTTGTCTGTTGCTCATTTCTTGTCAATATTACTGAGGGGTCACAGATAAGCACTAGAGTCCTCATTGATAAATAATATGTGCTTGTATATATATAGCTTGTTGCTACTTATTTTTCTCTGGTAATATAATGTTTGATGTGGCATAAACCAAAGAAAGGACCTGTAGGCCTAGAGAAAAATATGTTAAGAAAACCGATTTTTATAATTGCACAATAATTATAGCTTACATAATTTTACATGCAGTCCTGCTCTACTTTACCCCCAACCCTCCTAATATAGAAATATATAGCTGAAGTTACATGTTACCTGTTGATTCTGCCAATCTATCCCTCAACCTTTAAATCCGTGTTAATTGAAGCAATTGCAACAAAGCAAGAATGGCGGAAAAGGTAACAGGTGACAGAATACATTGGAACTACATAATTTTGGCTATATATTTACACCTTAGGCAGGTTGGAGGTAAATTATAGTATAAAGATGCATGTTTTTCCCTTTGGTATGTAGGCTAAGTAGAAGATCACTTGTACCTGATGCTGTCCCTGTTGTTTTTAGTTGGATTGGAAACATCCAAAGAAAGTTTCCTTTGAAAAAGAAAGGTGAGATTGCCCAAAAGTGAGATTGAATTTGTCAAAGCTTGGAGGTTTGCCCCTTCAGTCTGTTTAAAGGAAAATGGATTCATAATTGAAGCTTTGTTCATTTCAATCTTAAGGGTGACCAATATTTGTGACAATTCATTAAATGGTTGTAAAGGGATACTTTTGTTTATTCATTAGTCTTCTTTGTTTTCTAACAGTTTTTTTTTTAATCTTTAAATTGATATCCATTTCTTACAAATTTTTATTGATACCAGAGGTCCATTTGCAAGTTTTCACCTACTTTGTAATCCCTGGTCTCACAATTACATTTAAATTTACTGAAGCTAGGACACACAGAACTCCTATCTATTTAAAGAAAATCAATGGATATAAGTAGGTTTTATTGTATTTAAGCCCTAGGGCCATGGCAATTAAAAACTTGACATCAAATAAGCATAATAGCCACAAAGAAAAACAAATAACAAAATTATACTTCTGTGTTCAGTTGCCAACCTGAGCAACTGCCATAAATTTTTAAATCTTACAGAACATTCACCCCCATTACATTCACAAGCTATCTCTCATGACCCACAAATTTGTCCATACATCCACATTTCAGGGAAATGGAAGGACCATCACACTGGTATTCTTCATTTCTACTTATATTTGATGGGTTTGAAAGAAAGTTTCTATGGCTAAGTCAGTAGGTCAGTAAAGGACCTGGTGGTCCTTTAGCCAGGTAGTGCAATAGGAAGCTAAGGACCAGCCAGCCTATTCTCTTGCATGCCCTTCCTCCTTACTGTCCCTAGATTTCCATCTGTACTCATTTAAAGTTGGGCCAATTCTAGCTGAAGTTAGTCATATCACCAACCCCTATCCAAAACCAAATAAACTGGCAATGCCAGGAATTAAACCTATACACCTTGGACAAAGCATTCCGACCCAAAGCGCCTACTACTTAGCAAGGAACACAAATTTGACCAGAGAACAATAATTATTTGAAAAAAAAAATTGCTATAGTTGTCCCACTACTGTCCTGTAAATGCTATAGGCCCATTTTATATAGACAAATCAATTTAAGACAGGTATCAACAAAACTCCATCAGGTATTGTATTTGCTTAAAATACAATCAAGCTATGTGAATGCTCAGCTTTGTGATATTCTAGTCTTGAAATAATAAAAAAAGAGAAAATTTATATTTTCTATTTATTTTTCACCAACTCATTTGTGACAGCCAAATGCCCATGGTTGGCTTAGAACCTCTCTAAATGCTCTGAAACAGCAGGAATTAAAAAAAAATTATACTAATCAGTATTAAACTGTCCCTTAAATTTGAACACTTGTATTTAATTTGAAAATGATGCTACTGCTAGTCAGGTTACTGTGCTGTTCCCACTGGCTCTACTGCAGTTAAAAATGGGCAGTTACCACGCAGTAACTGCAGTTACTGAAAAACCATCAGCTGGAACACACCCATAAGCAATTATATCTGTATATTATATCAATTATATATCTTATATTATATTATTATATTATATATATATACATAAGCAATTATATCAATTATATCTTATAGCAATTATATCTGTAAAGAACATACAAAAAGGCATCAAGTAGTATATTCACTTTGTTTTCAAGTCAAAATATGAAAAAAAACAAAAAATTTACTCCCGACCTGCCTAATTTGCTAATATATAGCCCAAATTATAAATTTTAAATGTATTTTGCCACCTTTTAGCCTACTTATTTTTCCAGTTCTTGTTTTGCCACAGTTGCTTCAATTATCAGGTACTATGGTTGAGGTATAGATTGGCAGAATCAATAGGAAATATGCAATTTCAGCCTTAGATTTCCATATTAGGAGGGTTGGTGCTAAAGTAAAGCAGAGCTGCATACTTCTCTAGTGCTTAAATATGACCCCTTAGCAATATTGACAAGAAATGAGCAACAGAAAAAATTCAATTTGGACTATATGGCAATCAGGAACTGGATACAGGCTAAAGGGGGCCAAAAACAGGGCTGTATAATTGGAGTTCAAAGAACTCCAATTATACAGTGATTTAAAAAAAAATCACTGTATATAAGTGATTTTTTAGTGAACTAAACGCTTCCCTTGCTAATTTAGGACTTTAAATTGATTAGCCTACTGGAATTTACCTATCCTATGCAATTGAAATATTTTAACTTTCCAGAGCATTAAGACAATCCATCACAATAAAAAAAAAAAAAAATATCCAAGGCATCTTGAATGGAATGACTAAAAGAAGACAAATGAAAATCACAATTTGCAATCTAACAATTAAACTTCTGGCCACACAAATTGTATTAGGATACCCAGCTCTGAAATAATTGCTCAAGTAGCTTTGCAGTAACTTTAACTAATATTACAATAACTTTATAAGTTTTTTCTTAACCATTTTATTATCTACCTATCCCCCCACCCAGTAAAAGATAAAACCCACCCACCCACACAAGAAAAAAGCCAGTTTTAACAAGGATAATAACATAGTTTCTAAGTCTATTTTAGTGCAACCTACCCAACAACAAAAAATCTGGCTCAATAACTCACCACACTGGTACACAAAAGTGGTGCCTTCATCCTGGATCCATCTGAACACAGTTCCAGTTCCAAATATTGTAGGGAGGTATATGGACTAACAACAAGTCCTTTCACCTCTTTGACTTCTTCTTCAGAAAAACTAGCTACTGGAAGCGCTATTCTGCTCCAGTCTGCGAACAATGGATATATACAATTATTAACAATAATAAACTGTTATTGATTGTGGGAAGTGCGAGTACCTGAGCTACCTGTCCCCAGCAGTTTAAGGCACTAGGCCGGCCGGTACCAATACGGCTCTTCCTACTCATTCCCGCTCTCTTCTGCACAATCAAAAACTATGGATAAATTGCGTCCCATTAAAAATTGACTTCTTCAAGCTTTAATCCTTATTAAACAATATTTCTCTTCTTTAAGGTATCAATTGCTGCCTTAAATATCTTACGATCAATTTCCCATGGCAGGTTAGAATCCAGGATAGCTGTATAAGTATTTGGAATCTTAGCCAAGGAGCAGAAACGCTTAAGAGCAACAGTCTCCTCACTCTGAGCCTGGCAATCAAATAAAATATGCTGGATTGTTTCCTCTGTTGAAAAGCAGATTCGGCATAAAGGGGAATGATGTAGCTTCCAATTAAATAACAAGCTATTTAGAAGTAGGGCACCTGATTTCAGTCGGTAATATAGCACTGTATTTAATCTTGTATGAAATGGAGATAACATTAATGTACTGTGATAAACTTTGGATCTTTGCCTGATAATATCTCGTGAATTGAGGTCAGAGGGAGGACTAGGAGATAACATGGAAGCCTTTGCTGCTAGAGAATCAGCCATATCATTATATTTTATACCTTTATGACTAGGAACATGTTGAAAATAAACTTCATTTTCCTTGATCTTAAGATTAAGAAGCTGTCTTCGAATATTATATAAATCTTTGTCATTAGCAATTCTATTAATATTTTGGATCAGTAGTAATGCTGATTTAGAGTCAGAGAGACAGAGTATATTTTCAGATTCAATGTTATAATTTATAAGAGCATCCAAGGTCAGGCGGATGGCACATAATTCAGCAGACAGGATAGAAGATCCCAATGGGAGAGGAGAATAAATATTCAAATTCAGGGATGGGATACATGCTCCTGCTCCAGCTCTTTCCCTCTGGACGGATCCATCAGTATATATTTTTCTATAGTTGGGGTAAGCCTTTGAGATGTGTTCAGCCAAAATAGTCTGGATCTCATAATTAGGAATCAAATCTTTACTAATAGAGATAAGTTCTACTTGACAGCTTGGAGGACTCATTTCCCATGGGGGGGACTCAG
This sequence comes from Artemia franciscana, assembly GCF_032884065.1. NCBI lineage: Eukaryota > Metazoa > Arthropoda > Branchiopoda > Anostraca > Artemiidae > Artemia > Artemia franciscana. Next base: position 26,770,633 of record NC_088872.1, on the reverse strand, counting down.
TAAAGGGATATGCATGAAGCGAATGTTGATTCCAGTTTGGGACCTCCAGTTGAAACTGATTCCATGATGAATGGGCATTGGGACAGGCTGACTTCTCAGCAAAGGTATGTGCATATACAGCATGCTTGGCTCCATAAGCCTGGATTTGCGAGAAATACTTTATCCTTAGACTAGATGCTCTTTCACTTAGGGACACCAATCCCGACAGTGTTCTTAACTTTGACAGAGGAGTATGCTTATGCACACCCAAAGCTATTCGAATAGCAGAATTTTGTAAAGATTCAAGGATTTTGAATGAGGATGGGGGACGAGCTGAAAATATTTGAATCCCATATTCTATATTTGAACGAATATATAATTTGTAAAAATCCTTTGGGTGACATCCCCACTTACTTCCAGCAAGTCTTTTTAGAATACAAAGTCTCTGAATAATCAGAGATTTCAAAGAATTAATATGTTCATGCCACTGCATTTTAGAATCCATTAATAAACCAAGTAACTTCACTGAATTGCAATATGGGATCTCCCTTGAGAAAATTGTCAGTGGATTAGGAGGATCTAGAGTACCATTAGTAAATATAATGGCTTTAGTTTTACTGATTGATATTGGAAAGCCAAATGCTAAAGAGAATCTCTGGACTACACTTATATCATGTTGAATAAGGCTTTGAAGAAGGCTAATATCCCTTCCTGACTTCCAAATGATCAAATCATCTGCATAAAGGCCAAATGATGCATGAGATACTTGAAATTCAGAAACATACAAGTTGAATAGAAGAGGACTCAATATTGCACCTTGAGGAAGTCCTCTCGTAATGGGGCATTGCTCACTTCTAGACTGATTTACTTGAACGTAAAAATATCTATCAGTTAGAAAAGACTTTATAAAACTTATAAAAGGATACGGGAAGTCAAGATTTATTAGGATTTCCAATAATTTATTGTGGACTACATTTCCATAGGCATTCGACCAGTCAAACAGAACAGCCATTGTGACATGTCTTTTTTTGAGGGAGTTACAAACATCAGTTTCTAGCCGGGTAATGTTATCTAAAGAGCTATGTCCTTTTCTGAAACCTGTTTGTTCACTAGGAAAGAGATTGTTGACTTCAGAAAACCACTCAATTCTTGATAAGACAAGCCTTTCCAGAACTTTACTAAAGGAAGGTAATACTGATATAGGACGGTAAGACTTGAGATCATTAGATGAATAAGAAGGTTTTAAAGCTGGGAATACCTGAGCAATCTTCAGGCATCTGGGAACTTTTGACTTGACCAAATAAGATTATAAAGACTTAAGAGGGCTGTATGAAACACCTTTGGGGACTCAAGAATCCACTTCATATAAATACCGTCATAACCTGGGGAAGACTTGATGTTAAGAGAATTAAGTGCTACACAAAATTCATCTTGGGAAAAAGGTTTCATCAGAGTACCCTTATAAGAACAGGTAAGAGGGAGATTACAAAAGGGAGGTCGGCTGGGATGAAAGTCTGAGCAATCATTTTTAAAAACATTGGTAAACAGATCTGCCTTCTTTTTATCTGATACAATTGGATATCCATCCTGAATGGATATCATATCTACGGTCATCATTAGGCTGCTTTCCACTATTTAGTTGGCTAATGAAATTATGGACCTTTGAAATTGGGGTTCTAAAACTGATACTTGAGCTGAAATTCAGCCATGTACTCTGTTTAGCTCTCCTACAAATTAGTTTCACCTTAGCACATGACTGCTTATAAAAGATTGCTGTTGACTGAGATGGGTGCTTTTGAAACATTTTACGAGCCTTTCTTTTTGCCAGAACTGCAACCCTACACTCATCATTCCACCAATTCTTGGGTCTTTTGGAGCCATTGTAAAAACGTACCCTAGTCATTGGAATTGCCGATTTAGCTGACTCCAGCAGGATTGATCTCAAATTAGACTCAATGGCATTAATATCATAATTAGGAGAAACAAAGGAAAAATCTACTTCATTTAATATCTCACGAAAAAGGGACCAATTACCTTTGGAGTTGATAAATGTAGGGACGTAGGGTTTGGGAGTGTAGCATAAATCTTGAAATGATGTAAGAATTGCACAATGATCAGATTGGAGAGACAACACCTTTACCATCTGAACTAAATCATAATATGAAGAAGGACCTAGAAGCAAATCTATAGTTGAGAAAGAGTTAGAAGAAATATTATACCTGGTCTGAAAGTCAAATGGAGTGAAAATCAAGGTGTCAGGAAAATTGGACAATATGTACTCTATTCCTCTTCCTGCTTTGTTGCTACCAGCTCATTGTTCCCAGAGAGGACTGTGGGCATTAAAATCACCAAAATAAAGGTATTATTACCTGATAATTCTGTTTCCAAGATACTTTGGATGTCCTTACTCCCACATGGATTATAAAAGGATTTTATGGCAAGATGGTTACCATTAGCTAAGGTAATTAATATGCCTACAACATCTATTTCATCCCTGTAGATAGTTAAGGGTTGAGGGGAGTGTTGGATTGAATCATGAACAAAAATTGCCACACCCCCTCCCTTTCTGTTAGTTGATCTATCCTTCCTGTAGCACTTGTACCCAGGCATTTTGATTTTCTTGTACTGATGAAGATTAGTCTCTTGTAGACAAATAATTCCTATTCTCTTATCATTTGCACATTGGATAAGATCAGCAAGTT